>NC_135232.1:659286977-659639477 GCF_051348905.1 Ranitomeya variabilis | reverse complement strand
CGCTGTCGCTTCTTCCTGGGGGTGTGTCTAGGAGCAGGCATCATGTGATTTTATATAATCTCCCACCCAATCATATTGATCGGGAGGAGTTTTTATCACCCAAGAGACCAATGCATGTAAACGAAACAGAATTGTGAATAAAATTTCCAATAAACCGGCATCAAAACAACACCATAATGTAATACCAAGAAAAATCTGCGCATAGCTGCAAAATATCCAAAGATAAAAATCACAGCGCTCCCTGGAACAATATCGGTGTGTAGATGCCGCTACCACGTGGGGTTGACAAGGCAGAGCCGCGCCACAACCAATCATGGCCGGGTAGGCGGAGCCTCACCACACACCCACTGGATATGGCCAATTGCATCGCAGGTGGAGGCGGTGTGCGGCCGGCAAGCCTATCCAAACCGCATGAAGCGTCTGTCACAAAATAGCAACATGTTACCGCACCATGATTGTGATCAAGGTACACCGCTGCCTGCACATCGCCATATTAATCGTATAAGAATTTAAGTTGCTCTGCCCTAACATATCAGCGCATCAATTCACAACATGATGCGTTGTGACAAAGAACAAGCCACAGAACGCACCTAAGTTGTTCCCTTCCCTGGCACCATCATATCACACCATCAGCAGTTGTCTTGTGCGCACACCATAACGATAAAAAAAAAAAAAAAAAAAAAAAAAAAAAGGCAAAGATGAAGCTATATTAAACACCCCGGATGAGATGTATTTCATTCCCTAGGGGGCCAGAACTATTACGGCCAACCAAAAGAGAACAGGCGGGCCGAATCACAATAAATAAATCAATGCCAGTTGTGGGTATGCCAAGCAACCAGTACCATAATATCATATTACACCCAAACTAAGCTCAGAGAAGACATACAGTTAGTGATAAAGGAATTTAGTGCAACCATACTGTCATATGGGCATAAAACTATGTGACAGGCCACATGCGGAGTTAATGCTAGCCTGTGTAATTAATAAAGTGCTGAAAAGTGCATAATGTATCATCTGGGAAATGTGCAAGGTGAATGCCCTCTCGGGCATACCCATTACAATATACAATGAAAGTGAATTCTAACCATTGTTAAATACCATAAATATAAAAACCAATCATGTATCATAAAGTGTCAGAAGATAAAATGCACTCCCAATTCAATGTGATTTGAATTGCATGTCAAACTGAAGGGCGAGAAGCGTCTGTGATCCCCCCCTGCAGGAAAGGGGACAACAGCAGCAACACAGCCCCCAGAGACATGACACAAGCCACTGTGAAACATCATGATTAGTGAAAAATGAATAAAATGGAAAACACATTAGTATGGACTAAAAGGTGAACATTAAATATTATTGTGTGAAGCCTGTAAGCCCAAGGCAAGCAAGAGCATAAATAAAAACAATATTAATGGTAAACATAAATTATGTAGAGATGAATACAATATGATGGTTGTTGTCTTTAATGCAACATTTTTCTTGTTGCATATCCGGGTCCACTCATTCCAGAATCAATTTGATGTTATTATTTAGGGAAAAACTTAGGCTTAATGATTGTCCAGTTACAAGAGTCTTTTTCAACCGACCGACTGATGTAGCGAGCCATCACATCCATTCTAGTCATGCATTCCTATGGGTGACAAAACAGACATTACTACAAGGAATAAATACAAGAATAAAAATAAGACATGACTGACTAACCTACCACAGACAGAGTTAAAAGCAGAGAGAGAATAGAATAATATGATATAATAACTACAAAAAAGCACTAAAACCAAGATTTTCGTTAAGGCCATTTGGCGCAAGGGTGCCCAGGCGGTAGATCCAACGGCTCTCGACCTGGGCAAGAGTTTTACCCACGTCCCCTCCCCTGGGCCCTAGTGACACTAAATCAATCCCTTTTACCTGCAGCAGATAGGGGTCACAATTGTGGAACTCCTTATAGTGTCTTGGAATAGTCTTCAGACTTGAAGTATCATCAATTTCTTTGGCCTTTGCAATGTCCAAGTGATGTTCTCGAATTCTGACTTTCAATTCCCTTGTGGTAAGGCCAATATATACCTTGCCACAGGGACAGCTGGCATGGTAAATGACTCCCTTGGACGTGCATGTGATGAATCTTCTGATTTCAAATTTCTTGGACCCATCATGATTCAAAAAGAACTTAGCTTTGACAAAATTAGCGCACGCCTTGCATCTCCCACAAGGGTAAAATCCAACCATTTCTTGGTGCGGAGTGCTGACTGTCTTCTTGGGCTCATAATGGCTATGCATCAGGATATCTCGAAGATTTCTAGATCTTTTGGCCACTATGGACGGAGTTGGTGGTAAAATTTGTTTCAGAATCGGATCGGCAAACAAGATTGGCCAATGTTTCTTCATGATCCGTTTCATTTGGAACCATTTATTGTGAAACCCAGTTATGAATCTCACTTCATTGTTGTTTTTATCCTTGGTGCTCTTTCTAGAGCTGTTATCATACAAGAGCCTGTTCCTTGGTACATCTCTTGCCCGTAAATAGCTTCTCTGTATAATTGTTGGATTGTATCCACGTTCTAGAAATCTCCCGGCCAGTTCTTTTGATTGGACTTCAAAATCTTGTATGTCAGAGCATATACGCCTGACTCTTAAAAACTGACCCACAGGGATGCCATTGATCGTTGTTTTAGGATGTGCTGATTCTGCATGGAGGACAGAGTTGGTTGCCGTCTTTTTTCGAAATACTTTTGTAGAAATGTTCCCCCCGGGAAGGACACGCACCCGCAGATCCAGAAAGTCAACAGACCTGCCATGGGAGAAAGTGAGCTTGATGTTAAGATTGTTTTGATTCAACATATTCATCATTTGATGTAATTCATCAAGTCCCCCTTCCCACACAAACCAGATGTCGTCAATGTATCTCATCCATTCTTGGATGAGATGGCACTGTCGGGTGGGATTGCAGATGAAAATTTCCCTTTCCCATGCCCCCAAAAACAGGTTTGCGTAGGAGGGGGCGCAACAAGCCCCCATGGCAGTCCCCTGCAACTGCAGGTACGTGTCCCGCCCAAAGAGGAACACATTGTGTGTAAGTATGAATTTCAATAACTCCAACAGTAGGGCACATAAGTCTTTGTCAAGACTACTAGAATCTAGGAAACCTGATACAGCCCTGATACCGTCAGCATGTCTGATTGACGTATACAGCGATTCTACGTCGGCTGTAACCATAACACTGTTGGGCCCTAGTACCAAATTATCCAGCCTTCGTAAGGCATCTGTAGTGTCTTTGATATAGGATGGCAATTCCTTGACCAATGGCTTTGCTTAAAATGCGCGCTTTTCCTTCCTTCCGTGACGTCACGGCTTCTGATTGGTCGCGTGCCGCCCATGTGGACGCGACGCGACCAATCACAGCAAGCCGTGACGTAATTTTCAGGTCCTTCTAGGCATTCAGTATTTTAAAATTACCTTCCGGCTTTGTGATTGGTCGCGTCGCGGTCACATGGGCGACGCGACCAATCACAAGCCGTGACGTCACGGGAGGCAGGAGACGCACGCATTGTTGAGGTGAGTATAGCAATATTTTTTATTTTAATTCTTTATTTTACACATTAATATGGTTCCCAGGGCTTGAAGGAGAGTTTCCTCTCCTTCAGACCCTGGGAACCATCAGGAATACCGTCCGATACTTGAGTCCCATTGACTTGTATTGGTATCGGGTATCGGTATCGGATTAGATCCGATACTTTGCCGGTATCGGCCGATACTTTCCGATACCGATACTTTCAAGTATCGGACGGTATCGCTCAACACTAATCGTGACAGCTTGGTGCTGAGGTGACTGTAATCGAGTTTTTCAAAGAGTGAACGGAGCTTCACAGGGAGAAACATTATAGAGCGATGAAACAGAGTCCTTGTAATTTACAACACTGGATCGTAGTGGATTTTTTGAGGACCTCCTTTTAGCAACTCCATTGTAGCTGATTTACTAATTATTTATTACTAGATGGTGGCCCAATTCTAACTCATCGGGTATTCTGGAATAAGTATGTAGTTTATTTATGAAGATTTTAGAATAATACAATGAATACACAGGATTCGGCTGGCCGGGCGCGACCAATTAGCGAACCGTGGTTCAAATCCCACGCCAATTTGCGGCCGGACTGCACGTGTCGCTGATTGTTCGTGGCCGACAACATAGTATATAGCACAGCCACGTAGTATATAACAGCCCACGTAGCATATAACAGCTCACGTAGCATATAACACAGCCCACATAGTATATAGCACAGCCACGTATATAGCACAGCCCACATAGTATATAACAGCCCACGGAGTATATAACAGCCCACATAGCATATGACACAGCCATGTAGTATAAAACAGCCCACGTAGCATATAACACAGCTCACGTAGTATATAACAGCCCACGCAGTATATAATACAGCCCACGTAGTGTATAACACAGCCCACGTAGTATATAGCGCAGCCACATAGTGTATTGCACAGCCACGTAGTATATAAGTCCACACAGTATATAATGCAGCCCACGTAGTGTATAACACAGCCCACGTAGTGTATAACAGCCCAAGTAGTATATAGGGCAGCCACGTAGTATATTGCACAGCCACATAGTATATAACATCCCACGCAGTATATAATACAGCCCATGTAGTGTATAACACAGCCCACGTAGTGTATAACACAGCCCACGTAGTATATAGCGCAGCCACGTAGTATATAGCAATGTGGGCACCATATCACTGTTAAAAAAAAAGAATTAAAATAAAAAATCATTATATACTCACCCTCCAACGGCCCCCGAATACAGCCCAGGCATTCAGCAATGCTCCTCACGACACTCCGGTCCCAAGAATGCATTGCGGTCTCACGAGATGATGGCCTAACGGTCTCGCGAGACCGCTACTTCATCATCTCGCAAAACCGCAATGCATGGACTGGAGCGTCGCGAGGAGCGTGAAAGGCGCTGGAAGGTGAGAATATAATGATTCTTTATTTTTTTTATTATTTTTAACATTAGATCTTTTTACTATTGATGCTGCATAAGCAGCATCAATAGTAAAAAGTTGGTCACACAGGGTTAATAGCAGCGTTAACTGAGTGCGTTACACCGTGGTCCGTTAACACTGCCAATAACCCAGTGTGAGCGCTAACTGGAGGGGAGTATGGAGGGGGCACTGACTGCAGGGGCGTAAGGAGCGGCCATTTCACTGCCGGACTGTGCCAGTCGCTGATTGGTCGTGGCCGTTTGGCCACGACCAATCAGCGACTTGGGATTTCCATGACAGACAGACAGAAAGACGGAAGTGACCCTTAGACAGTTATATAGTAGATTATAATACATTTTTATACCGCCATTTATTCCACGGTGATTTACATGTGAAAGGGGCAGATATAGGCAAGCACAATAAGCATTAGCAAAACAAGGCACACACAAGTACAGAAGGAGGACCCTGCCCGCGAGGGCTCACAGTCCACAGGGGATGAGTGAGGATACAGTAGGAGAGGATAGAGCTGGTCATGCAGCGGTTCAGCAGACTAAGGATCATTGCAGCTTGTAGGCTTGTCAGAAGAGGTGGATCTTCAGGTTCTTTTTGAAGGTTTCCGTGGTAGGCGAGAGTCTGATGTGTTGGGGTAGAGAGTTCCAGAGTATGGGGAGGCATAGGAGAAGTCTTGTATGCAGTTGTGGGAAGAAGAGATAATAGGGGAGTAGAGATCTTGAGAGCTTCGAAGGTTGTGTGTGAGTAAGTACCGGGAGACCATGTCACAGATGTATGGAGGAGACAGGTTGTGGATTGCTTTGTATGTCAGTTAGGGTTTTGAACTGGAGCCTCTGGACAATAGGAAGCCAGTGAAGGGCTTGGCAGACAGGAGAGGCTGGGGAATAATGGGGAGACAGGTGGATTAGTCGGGCAGCAGAGTGTAGGATGGATTGGAAAGGTGCCAGAGTCCTAGAGGGGAGGCCAGAGAGTAGGAGGTTGCAGTAATCAAGGCGGTAGATGATAAGGGCGTGCACTAGCGTTTTTGTGGTTTCATGGTCATTGAATGCACGGATCCGGGAAATATTACTGAGTTTAAGTCAAAAGGAGGAGGCAAGGGCTATGAGGCTTGAAAGAGAGGGCAGAGTCGAGGATCACCCCGAGGCATCGAGCATGCGGGACTGGGGAAAGTGAGCAGCCATTGACATTGATGGATAGGTCTCATGGAGGGGCAGATTGAGATCGGGAAAGATGATGAATTCTGTTTTGTCCATGTTCAGTTTTTGAAAGCAAGCAGAAAAGAAACCTGAAATAGCAGACATTGTGGGATTTTGGTAAGGATATGAGGTCGGGTCCAGATTGGTAGATCTGCGTGTCATCGGCGTAGAGATGATACTGTGGGATTCTATGAGCTGTCCTAGGATGAAGGTGTAGATGGAGAAGAGCAGGGGCCCTAGGACTGAGCCTTGGGAACACTGACAGACAGGGGGCGAGGTGAGGAGGTGGTGTGGGAGAGGGAGACATTGAATGTTCGGTCTGTTAGATATGACGAGATCCAGGATAGAGCCAAGTCTGTGATGCCAAGAGATGAAAGAATCTGTAGCAGGATGGAATGGTCGACAGTATTGAAGGCAGAACATAGGTCCAGGAGAAGGAGGACAGAGTAGTGTCGCTTGCTCTTGGCAGTTAGTAAGTCGTTGGTGACTTTAGTTAGGGCAGTATCAGATGAGTGATGCAGTCAAAAGCCATATTGTAACCGGACAAAGAGGGAGCATGAGAGGAAGGAGGACAGTTCAAGATGGACATGCAGTTCAAGTAGTTTTTAGGCATAAGGGAGAAGAGATATTGGGTGATAGCTAAACACAGAGGATGGGTCAAGGGAGGGCTTTTTGAGGATGGATGTGATCGAGGCATGCTTGAAGGATGAGGGGAATTTGAGTGAGAGATTGAAGGTGTGTTAGGATTGGGATGAAGACTGTGGCGAGGTTAGGGATGAGGTGGGACGGGAGCGGGTCAAGCGTGCAAGTGGTGAGATGCGATCTTGACAGGAGGGTGGAGAGCACGTCTGTGGAGATACGGGGTCAGTGGGTGCTCTCGTCCACTGGCCCGGCTGTCTTTAGCAAGACTGCATGGACCACGGCTCATACCACTGAACGCCCGCTCTATCTCCCAGTGGGCAATACACTACAAAGACAACACAGGGTTACGGTAAAACAGTGTGGCAATACTTTATTGAACCACAACACACAATAGCCAACAGAACACTCCCACCAATTACCCCAAGATGGTGCACATTACAGGGCCTCACCCTTCCGCTGACTCGCCAAGACAATGGTAGATGTTACGTCAGAGCTCCCAGGGTCGCTACTCTATCTGTGGATGCACGCACAGAGAAGGGATAATTACAAGCATAGGGAGATGACCAAGAACTGTCTATAGAGTCCATACAAGGTCCAAAGCCAGTTTACATGATGTCAGAGCTCCCAGGGTCACTACTCCATCTGTGGATGCACGCACAGAGAAGGGGTAACGACAAGCATAGGGAGATGACCAAGAACTGTCTATAGAGTCCATACAAGGTCCAAAGCCAGTTGACACGAGTCACCATCTGGCTTATCTGACCATCTCCATGAAACCAGGTGACCAGCGGGTCCCAAACCTGGCTTTCTCCAAACATATCCATGGTTCAGAGATGGTCACTGGATCAGATCTGTGTCCTTCCAACTGGAGCCGAAAACCCCTAGGTTGTTTCCCATAGAATCCTAGATCAGTGTCCCTCGTGATGGTGCCATGATGAATTGGCTGCAGTCCTTTCTCTTGTCTGTTGGGTGGTTTGCAGAATATCTGGCTGGTAGCTCTGTGTTACTTCCGTCCCCCAGGATGTGTTCTCTGAGTCTTTTTATACCCAAGGCATGCAAGCTATTTTTAGAATTACCCAGGGTCTTTCAGTCCAACATCAAGATAAGGTAAACAATGGTGATGGGATTAAGTAGCAATATTAGCATATAAGCACACATCAATAAACAAAGCTTAACACTCTCAATGTACAGTCACTATTACAGACTAATTTAAGGTACCTTCACACTGAACAACTTAACAACGATAACGATAGCGATCCGTGACGTTGCAGCGTCCTGGATAGCGATATCGTTGTGTTTGACACGCAGCAGCGATCAGGATCCTGCTGTGACATCGTTGGTCGGAGCTAGAAGGCCAGCACCTTATTTCATCGCTGGATCTCCCACAGACATCGCTGAATCGGCATGTGTGACGTGGATTCAGCAATGTCTTCACTGGTAACCAGGGTAAACATCGGGTTACTAAGCACAGGGCTGCGCTTAGTAACCCGATATTTACCCTGGTTACCATTGTAAATGTAAAAAAACCCAAACACTACATACTTAAGGCCCCGTCACACTTAGCGACGCTGAAGCGATACAGACGATGCCGATCGCTGCAGCGTCGCTGTTTAGTCGCTGGGGAGCTGTCACACAGACAGCTCTCCAGCGACCAACGATGCCGAGGTACCCGGGTAACCAGGGTAAACATCGGGTTGCTAAGCGCAGGGCCGTGCTTAGTAACCCGATGTTTACCCTGGTTACCAGTGTAAAATGTAAAAAACAAACAGTACATACTCACCTTCACGTCCCCCGGCGTCCGCTTCCTGCACTGACTGAGCACCGGCCCTATCAGCAGAGCGGTGACGTCACCGCTGTGCTGTGCTTTCACTTTACGGGCGGCAGTCAGTCAGTGCGGGAAGCGGACGGCAAGGGACCTGACGGACACCGGAATGTGAGTATGTAGTGTTTGTTTTTTTTTACATTTACGATGGTAACCAGGGTAAACATTGGGTTACTAAGCGCAGCCCTGCGCTTAGTAACCCGATGTTTACCCTGGTTACCAGTGAAGACATCGCTGAATCCGTGTCACACACACCGATTCAGCGATGTCAGCGGGACCTCAACGACCAAAAAAAGGTCCAGGCCATTCCGACACGACCAGCGATCTCACAGCAGGGGCCTGGTCGCTGGTACGTGTCAAACATAGCGAGATCGCTACTGAGGTCGCTGTTGCGTCACAAAACTTGTGACTCAGCAGCGATCTCGCTAGCGACCTCGCTTAGTGTGACGGGGGCTTTACATTCCGGTGTCTCTCGCGTCCCCCGGCGTCCGCTTCCTGCACTGTGTCAGCACCGGCCGTAAAGCACAGCACTGCGGTGACGTCACCGCTCTGCTTTAGGGCCGGCGCTTACACAGTGCAGGGAAGCGGATGCGACAGACACCGGAATGTAAGTATGTAGTGTTTGTTTTTTTTACATTTACACTGGTAACCAGGGTAAACATCGGGTTACTAAGCGTGGCCCTGCGCTTAGTAACCCGATGTTTACCCTGGTTACCCGGGGACTTTGGAATCGTTGGTCGCTGGAGAGCTGTCTGTGTGACAGCTCTCCAGCGACCACACAACGACGAAACAGCGACACTGCAGCGATCGGCATCGTTGTCTATATCGCTGCAGCGTCGCTTAATGTGACGGTACCTTTACACAGTATGTTAGATAGTATATCATTTGGCAAGTCTGTCTTCTTGACCCACCAGACATAAACACTTAAATTCACAAGCCAATATACAGATAAAAAGCCAGTTCTTTTGGTTTTGCAAAAACATGGTTGTCTGGGAAATTAAGATACAATCTGGTTTCTTCACAACATCTTCTGTCATGGAGAAGCTGGTTTGGGGGGAACAGTGTTAAGCAGCTAAGAGGAGTATTGGGGGCTGCGGGCCAAAGCTTTCTCTGATCATAACAATCTTCTGCTTAAAGAGGCAAAGTCTTCAGCAGAAATGAGAGGAGAGGGGGAGGTGCTGGGGGACGTAGTAGAGAATTGAAAGTGTTGAAAAGCTGTTTAGGGTTGTGGGACAGGGAGAATATGAGATGAGAAGTTTGCGTGAGCGTTGACTTAAAGCTGGCAAGGGACTGCTTGTATGCGATGTTCTCCGGAGAGGGGGATCGCTTCCATCTCTGCTCAGTGACCCTGGAAGCCCGCCTCAGTTCTGTGGTCAGGCTGGTCAGCCAGGGCTGCCTGTTGATTGTACGAGTTTTGCTATGAGTGTGGGGGCAGCGGAGTCAAGTGTTGCTGTCATTGTGCTGTGATATAAAAAGTGGCAGTAGTATCTGTGTCATGAAGGGAAGCTATGTCTGTTAGAGGGAGAAGGGACTCAGAGTGATTGTAAATTGAGGTGTTAGATTTCTGCGAGGGCGAGTTTGTGGAGTAGGGGTTGCACACTAGGAGAGGAGAGAGAAGAGAATGTCAGTAGGTTGTGGACAGACAGGGGGAGGGGTTAGTGAGATAAGTAAGGGAACAGAGGCGGGTGGAGATAAGGTCCAGCATCTTTGTGAGTGGCCACGGAGGACCATTGAGTGAGGACAAAGGAGGCAGTGAGTGATAGAAGTTTAGAGGCAGCTGGGGTGGAAGCATCAATGGGGATGAAGTAGACCATGATGATAGTGAGGATGTCAGCAGAAAGGAAATTAAATAGCCAGGTGGTGAAGTGGTCGAGAAAGGTGGAGATGGCTAGTTCTGGGGGGTGGCAGATGAAGGCCAGCTGGAGGTTGGAGGGGGAGTCGATGCGGACGGAGTGCACCTCAAACGAGGGAAGAGTAGCTGAGTGTGGTAGTGGAATTGGGGTAAAGGAGCAGGTATCGGACAAAAGCAAGCCAACTCCTCCACCGTGTTTGTTGCTGGGACGAGGGGTGTGAGAGGTGGAATCCGCCATAGGAAAGTGCAGCTGGAGAGGCTGAGTCAGAGGTAGTAAGCCAGGTTTCAGTGATGGCAAGGGAGGAGAGTTTGTTGGTGATAGAGGTCATGGATAAACGGCAGTTTGTTGCAGACAGAGCGTGCGTTCCATAGAGCGCCAGCTAAGGGGACCGGATGAGTGGGTATGAGGTTACCATCATTGAGAAAACATGTAGAGGATCGTGGTAGGGTGTTCGAAATGAGTGTGGGGATGTGTTGAGGGCCAGGATTTGGGGATACGTCGCCAGCAACGAGGAGTAGCAGAAAGAGCATTAGAAGGTGGGAGCAGGATAGGACATGATGAACTGTCTAGACTGGCCTCTATTCTGTAGTTTGGTGCTGAGGTGACTGGAATTGAGTTTTTCAAACAGTAAGCAGAGTTTTTCCTTGTAGCCTCTATTCTGTATAGTTCATTGCTTGACATGACTAGAATGGAGTTGCTGGAGTGATGTCCTCATAGGATCAAATCTAATCTAGACGGCTCATGACTGAAACTTCCAGAATGGAGTTAATTCCAGGAGCTCCTCCTAGATTCCAATCTAGTGGCATACGAATTATAAATGTATGCATGTATGTATTGTCAGTTTTTGTAAAAAGAATAATTACACACAGCATTTATTGTTCAGTTTTGGCCGAATTTAACTTTTACTGTATTCCAACCAGTCCCAGCTCCGACATTCCTGGAGTGGGTGGATCTAGACCGGCTGACAACCTCTGAAGGAGCATGCGACTTGCCATTTGTTGTGTGCCTGATTTTGCCTATCGGGACTTTGTGACGCGTCGGAGCCTTCTGATGAAGATGTGGAGAGGCATCCAGAGGCCGAGATCTGCGGCGGCTCGTATGTGGTGGTATAGGGAGGAATGACTTTTAGAGGGATAGGAGAAATGTTGGCGGGAATTATTGAATGATTGGGAAGGCGTGTGGCATCTACGCTTGCGTCCGCTGTGGCTATGGGGTATGTTGGGGGTAATTGAATCGGCAGCCAGGGGTGGGTTACTGGCCATTATAGGTAACGTTGTGCTGTTTAGCATTGGGGGTGTTATAGTGCTACTGTAATCAACATTGTTGGGATATGAAAGAGCGGGGGTTAATAGAAATTCTTTATTAGCTATTTGGGCTATAGGGAATGATGTAGGATGCCCCAAAATTGCCATAGAAACACAGCTGTGACCTAATAAAATAGTCTGTAGGAGGAAAAAGATCTACATTATTGCAGACCTATTATTGTGGCTATTTGTGTAAATACTTCTGGATTTTTTTTTATAAAGATTTTGCAAGAAAACACGTTTACATACCTTGATAGAGATCAAACAGCCAGTAACCTGTCATTAATGCCCCAACAAGCTTTTCTCAAACTGTTTAATTAACCCCTTAGTGACAGAGCCAATTTGGTACTTAATGACCGAGCCAATTTTTACAATTCTGACCACTGTCCCTTTATGAGGTTATAACTCTGGAACGCTTTAACGGATCCCGCTGATTCTGAGATTGTTTTTTGGTGACATATTGTACTTCATGTTAGTGGTAACATTTATTCAATATTACTTGCCATTATTAATTAAAAAAAACGGAAAAATGGCTAAAAGTTTTAAAATTTTCAAACTTTGAATTTTTATGCCCTTAAATCAGAAAGATATGTCACACAAAAAAGTTAATAAATACATTTTTAGGGACCATCTCACATTTAAAGTCACTTTGAGGTGTGTACATGACAGAAAATACCCAAACTTAACACCCTTCTAAAAACTACACCCCTCAAGGTGCTCAAAACCACATTCAAGACGTTTATTAACCCTTTACGTGCTTGACAGGAACTGAAACAATGTGGAAGGAAAAAAATGAACATTTACCTTTTTTTTTTGCAAATATTTTACTTCAGAACCATTTTTTTTATTTTGACAAGTATAAAAAGAGAAAATGAACCACAAAATGTGTTGTGCAATTTCTCCTGAATACGCCGATACCCCATATGTGGGGGTAAACAACTGTTTGGGCGCACGGCAGGGCTTAGAAGAGAAGGAGCACCATTTGACTTTTTCAATGCAGAATTGCAGAGCTCCTGATGTTCCTAAACAGTAAAAACCCCTCACAAGTGACCCCATTTTGGAAACTAGACCCCCCAAAGAGCTTATCTAGATGTGTGGAGAGCACTAAGAAGCCCAAAGTGTTTCACTACAGTTTATAACGCAGAGCCGTGAAAATACAAAATCATTTTTTTCCCTACAAAAATTTTAGTCCACATTTTTTTATTTTCCCAAGGGTAACAGGAGAAATTAGACCCCCAAAGTGGTTGTGCAATTGTTCCTGAGTACACTTATGCCCCATGTTTGGGTAAACCACTGTTTGGGCGCACGTCGGGACTCGGAAGGAGGGAACACCATTTGACTTTTTGAATGCAAGATTGGCTGGAATCAATGGTGGTGCCATGTCGCGTTTGGAGAGCCCCTGATGTGCCTTAACAGTAGAGACCCCTCAATTCTAACTCCTACACTAACCCCATCACACTCGTAACCCTAATCCCAAACCTAACACACCCCTAACCCTAATACCAACCATAACCCCAACCACAAGCCTAACCCTAACCCCAACACACCCCTAACCACAAGCCTAACCCTAACCTTAACCCTAACTCTAGTTCCAACCCTAACCCTAAGTGCCCACGTTGCGGATTTTTCCGCAGTTTTTGAAAAATCCGCAGGCAAAACGCACTGCATTTTACTTGCAGATTTACAATGTTTTCTGTGCGGATTTCACCTGCGGATTCCTATTGAGGAACAGGTGTAAAACGCTGCGGAATCCACACAAAGAATTGACATGCTGCGGAAAATGCGCGGTATTTTCCGCACCATGGACACAGCGGATTTGGTTTTCCATAGGTTTACATGGTACTGTAAACGTGATGGAAAACTGCTATGAATCCGCAGCGGCCAATCCACACCGTGTGCACAGAGCCTAATTTTAACCCCAACCCTAATTCTAACCCTAATTGCAACCCTAACTGTTGTGAATTCCGTTCTTGGGCTCCATCCTGTGGTCATGAATGGTATTTTTGGGAGTTCTGCTCTTGGGCTCCCTCTGGTGGTTTCGAGTGGAACTTAGCAGCTGCTTTCACTAATCGGTGCCCTGGCCTTGTTATTTAACTGGGCTTTAGCCTGTAGTTGATGCCAGCTGTCAATGTTTCTTCCTGTGGATTCAGTCCTTTCCTGGAAGCTCTCTGTTGGCCAGTCCATTTCAGCTTAAGATAAGTTCAGCTAGTTTTTGGGTGTTTCCCTGCTTATGACCTTCTGTTCAGTTTAAGTTATGTCTCTTTTGTCCAGCTTGTCATTATGAATTATTCCGGCTAGTTGGAAGCTCTGGGGTTGCAGATTTGCTCCTCCACACCGTGAGTCGGTGTGGAGGTTATTTTTGTAAACTCTGCGTGGACATTGTTTTTTATACTGACCGCACAGTAGCCTTTTGTATCTCTGTCTATTTAGATAGTATTGGCCTCCTTTGCTAAATCTAGTTTCATTTCTGAGTTTGTCATTTCCCTCTCCACTCACCGTCAATATTTGTGGGGGGGGCTATCTTTCCTTTGGGGGTTTCTCTGAGGCGAGATAGTTTTCCGTTTCCATCTTCAGGGGTAGCTAGTTCTTAGGCTGTGAAGAGGTGTCTAGGCAGAGATAGGAACGCTCCACGGCTATCTCTAGTGTTGGTGTTAGTAGGGATTGCGGTCAGTAAAGCAACCACCTCCTCAGAGCTAGTACATTATTTGTTTTACCCACCAGGTCATTTCAGTGTTGCTCCGTAATCACTAGGTCATAACAGTGATTACTGTCGGTGGAGCTGCCACCTCCTCTGAGCTTGTCCATGATTGGTTTTACCCACCAGGTCATCTCAGTACTGCTCCGTAATCACCAGGTCATAACACCTAACCCTAATTGCAACCCTACCCCTAGTGGAAAAAAAATATTTTCTTTATTTTATTATTTTGCCTACCTATGGGGGTGATAAAGGGGAGGGGGGTATTTACTATTTTTTTTTTGATCACTGTGATACAACCTATCACGGTGATCAAAATGTACCTTTAATGAATCTGCGGGCCGATTCGGCGGGCGCACTGTGCATGTGCCCGCCATTTTGGAAGATGACGGCACCCATGGAGAAGACGGACGGACACCCGGACTTGGTAAGTATGGGGGGGGTGGGATCGGAAAGCGGGGGGGCGCGGGTGGAGAGAAGACTGATGGCGGCGGATCGCCGCTGTCAGTCAGTGGAGGGGGCAGATCGTGGTCTCCAACCATGGCTGATGATATTGCAGCATCGGCTGGATTGTAATATTTCACCAATTCTCAGTTAACCCTTTCACCCGATCTACAGGAATGCGATCCTGCCATGACGCCACATAGGCGTCACAGGTTGGATTAACTCTCTATGTACCATTTTATTATGTTCATTACTAGGGTTGAGCGAAACGGATCGGACAAATTCAAAAATCACCGACTTTCGTCAAAGTCAGGTTTCATGAAACCCGACCCTAGTGTGGGATCGGCCATGAGGTCGGCAATCTTCGCGCCAAAGTCGCGTTTCATATGACGCGTTCAGCGCCATTTTTTAGCCAATGAAGATGGACGCAGAGTGTGGGCAGTGTGATGACATAGGTCTCGGTCCCCACCATCTTAGAAAAGGGCATGACCGTGATTGGCTTGCTTTCTGCGGCGTCACAGGGGCTATAAAGGGGCATGCACGCCGACCGCCATCTTACTTCTGCTGATCTTAGCATAGGGAGAGGTTGCTGCAGCTTCATCAGAAGGGGTATAGTTAGGGAGGGAAGATTAACCCCCAAACCGCTTGTGCTGTAGCGATTTCCACTGTCCAACACCACCTTTTGTTTGGTGACAGTGGAGGCTATATTTTTGTGCATCAGCTCTGTAGCTTATTAGTCTGCCTTATAAGGCTCCCTGATAGCTGCATTGCTGTTTGCACGCTGTTGTGCAAACCAACTGCTTTTTTAAAAGCAAAAATCCTGTTGCTCCTTTCTGCAGTTATCTTGTTTATTTGTCCACACTTTTGTGTGCAGCAGTCCTTTTTATTGCTGCCATAATTGTCCTGAGATCATTGTAGGGAAATTGAAATTGTACTACAGTCCTTGTATTTTTTCATATATCTTCCAGCCACTTACATTGTGTTGTTATACACTGGGCCTGAGTTTTGGTGCAGTCTCCCCCCAAAAAAAGTGAGATTCAAATTGTCATAAAGTGGATGTACTTCAGTCCTGTTAGTTTGTCGTATATCAGTCAGCCACTTTCAGCCACTTACACAGTGTTGTGTTATACACTGGGCCTGAGTTTTGGTGTAGTCTCCCCCCCAAAAAAAAGGGAGATTTAAATTCTCAACAAGTTTATATACACCTTCTACCTTGTTTTACAGTACCATGTAACGGTTGTTATTTTGGTTAGATTTTCCCAAAAATGAGGAAGTCCGGTGGAAGAGGCCGTGGGCGGTCATTGCCAACTGGTACTGATGGTGGTGGTGGCGGCGCATCTGGTGGTAGTGGGAAAAGCAAAATAGCGCCTAAGGCTGGAGGTGTTGAGCCAGCGTCATCGTCTGGCTACACAAGGCCTCGAAGGCTCATTTATCTGGGAGTAGGAAAATAGGTATTAAGCTTACCGTTAATGATGTTTCCAGGAGTCCATCCTGACAGCACGGGTAATTCCCTCCCTGTTAATTTAGTTATGCTAATGTAATATGAACCTGACATGTCTGTACTAACAGGGAGGGAATTACCCGTGCTGTCAGGATGGACTCCTGGAAACATCATTAACGGTAAGCTTAATACCTATTTTCCATGACATCATCCTGACAGCACTATGGAGAGTACCAAAGCACCTCCTCAGGGTGGGATTACCGCTTGGAGAACTTTTCTCCAGAATGCAGTATGCTGACCAGACAACACATCAAGCTTATAATGTTTGCAAAAGGTATTCGCACTAGCCCGTGTAGCAGCCTTACAAATTTGCTCTAGAGAGGCACCTGCCCTCTCGGCCCAAGAAGTAGCCATCCCTCTAGTAGAGTGTGCATGGAGACCCCTTGGAGGAGGGATGCCCTCCGACTGGTAGGCCTCAGAGATCACGGAAGTGATCCATCGAGCAATGGAGGCCTTTTTTCCCCTATTTTTACCGCCGAACAAAATAAACAGATTTGGGTCGATTCGCCATGGGTTGGTGGCTGACAGGTAGTCGATGACCGCCTGTCTGACATCCAGGGAATGCAGAGCTTCCTCTTTAGAATTGGAAGGGTTACAGCAAAAGGATGGTAACACTATCTCCTGATTCCTATTTTTTAGAGTACCCACTTTTGGAACGAACGAAGGATCTAGTTTAAGGACCACACTATCATCTCTAATCTGGAGGTACGGGTCCTGTGTGCACAGGGCTTGAATTTCCCCCACCCTCTTAGCCGTGGTGATCGCCACTAGGAATGCCGTCTTACGTGTCAGGGCCGAAATGGACATGTTATCTGCCGAAGCGTAATTATTTTTGCAGAGGAATCTCAGGACGAGGTTAAGGTCCCAAGGAGGAGATAATTGTCTGATGGTGGGGCGCAACCTTTGGGTGGCTCTGATAAATCTAACTATCCAAGGGTGTGTTGCCAGGGGATAGTCTAGAAAGGAGCTAAGTGCCGAGATCTGCACCTTCAAGGTACTCGGCCTAAGCCCCTTATCAAACCCAGCTTGCAGAAAATCCAGAATTCTGGGTAAGTTGGGAGTGCCTGCCGCAACCTCGGACCTGCCACCCTCCAGACAGAAACGCCTCCAGATCTTCAGGTAGAT
This sequence comes from Ranitomeya variabilis, assembly GCF_051348905.1. NCBI lineage: Eukaryota > Metazoa > Chordata > Amphibia > Anura > Dendrobatidae > Ranitomeya > Ranitomeya variabilis. Next base: position 659,621,895 of record NC_135232.1, on the reverse strand, counting down.
TGCTGACGTGACCGGCTTCCTGCTAGCCTTGATAGTGGATATGACCTGGTCAGACAAGCCTCTTGCCTTCAGGATGTTCCTTTCAGGATCCAGGCTGAGAGATGTAGCTTCTCTGGGTCCGGATGGTACACTGGGCCCTGGTGGATTACATCTGGTCTGTGAGGGAGCTCCACTGGACTCTCTATCGCCAGGTCTACCAGCAGGGAGAACCAACTCCTCCTTGGCCAGTATGGAACTATCAAAATCACTCGAGCCTGTTCTTCCTTGATCTTCCTGAGAACAGCCGGGATTAGAGCTAGAGGAGGGAAAGCATATGAGAGGGGCTCCGTCCAACTGTGACTTAGACCATCTATTCCTTCCGGCAGATCTCGAGGGTTCAGCGAGAAGAACCTTGAGACCTTCGAGTTTCTCCTGTTTGCGAAGAGGTCTTTACTGGGAGTGCCCCAACGCCGGCACAGCTCCTGGAAGATGTCCTGGTTGAGTTCCCACTCTGTTGCAAACACTCTTCTTCTGCTCAGGTAATCCGCTATGACATTCTGGGAGCCTTCTAGGTGGATTGCAGAGATGGAAAGGATCGACCTTTCTGCCCAGCGAAATATTCTCCCTGCCAGCTCCTGGAGAAGATGGTGTCTTGGGCCTCCTTGGTGTTTTAGGAAGGAAACAGTTGTCACATTGTCGGACAATACTCTGACGTGACGATTCTCCAGAGTGCGCCGATTCCTTCTCAGGGCTTCCCAGACAGCATACAGCTCTCTGAAGTTGGATGAGTTGCGAGCGACGTCTGGAGGCCACCTTCCCTGGAGGATCCTTCCTTCTAAGTGAGCTCCCCAGCCACAGGCGTCTGTAGTAACTACTACGTAGGGATCGGTAGTCCATAGTACTCCTGTTCTTAGCTTCTCCGGGTCTGTCCACCACAGGAGAGATCTTCGTACTGGATCTGGTAGATGTAAAGTACTGTCTAGAGAAGACTGACGACGGTCCCACTTGGAGAGGATTAGGCTCTGTAGTGGTCTTGAATGGAACTGTGCCCATCTTACGCATGGTATGCATGCCGTCATTAGGCCTAGCACTCTCATGGCCATCCTTATCGAGACTCTGCGTTCTAGTAGGAGTCTGATCTGAATCTGAATTGCCTCCAGCTTGGATTCGGGTAGTAGGGATATTCTGTTTGCAGAATCTAGACAGACACCCAGGAAGACCTTCTTGTGCTCCGGAATTAGATCTGATTTCTGCCAGTTTATGATCCATCCCAAGTGCTCCATTACCGCGATGGTTCGGTTCCTGTGATCCAATAGGATCTCTGGTGTTCTTGCTATCAGGAGAAAGTCGTCGAGATACGGGACTATTATAATCCCCTGGTTTCTTAGAAACGCTACTATCTCCGACACCAGTTTTGTAAATACACGAGGTGCTGAGGCAAGTCCAAACGGCAGGCACTGAAATTGGTAGTGACAGGTCCCGGACGGCAGAACTACCGCGAACCTCAGAAGCCTCTGAGATAGATGGTGGACAGGGACCTGATAATAGGCACTCTTCAAATCGAGAGTGCACATTACCGCGTTCTGATCTATGAGGAGGATTGCAGAACGGATGGACTCCATACGAAACCTCTTGTACCTGACCCAGGCATTCAGAGGTTTCAAATTTACAATTGTGCGTGAGTCGCCGGACGGTTTTGTTATGGAGAACAGGGAAGAGTAGTGTCCCTGGCCTAGCTCTAGCTGTGGTACTGGTATTATGACTCTTGAGGAAAGCATGTCCATTAAGTCTTTTAACATGGGAGAGTCTTGCATAACCACCGTAGGTACGATGTACCTGTCTGGTGGAGGGGAGTAGAACTCTATACTGTAGCCTTCTGACACAGTGCGAAGGACCCATTGATTTTGAGTGACTCTGCTCCAGTTTACCGCAAAATGGCGAAGCCTTCCCCCTATAAGAGTGGCGTGATTTAGATTTAGAGGAGGGGCTGAAGAAGAAACTCCTGTTCTTGCTACCGTGGCCACGGGCGCCCCTATTAAAACCTCTATTGGACCTTCCCCCTCTGAAGTCGGACCTGTAGTCGGACTGTCTTCTAAAGGGAAACCCTCTCCGAAAGGACTGAGGCCTCTTAGGCTTGTCCTCTGGGAACCCTTTTTTCTTGTCTGAAGCCGACTCTAAGATAGTATCGAGGGAAGGACCAAACACCCTTGCACCTGAGAAGGGGATTGAACACAATTTTGTCTTGGACGCATTATCCCCCGACCAAGACCTTAGCCAGACCGCTCTTCTAGCCGCATTAGACAATGATCCGTTTCTGGCTGAAAAGCTGACTGACTCAGCCGTCATGTCAGATAGAAAAGCGGTAGCCGATTTCATTATGGGGAGAGAGCTTAGTATCTCTGACCTTGGGGTCTTATTAGAGAGGTGCTCCTCTAATTGCCCCATCCAAAGGTGCATAGACCGAGCTACCGAGGTGGCAGCAATGTTGGTCTTAATTAGAGCCGCAGAAGACTCCCAAGCTCTCTTTAGTAATATGTCCGCCTTACGATCCATCGGATCGCGCAAGGTCGATGAGTCCTCAAATGGGATAGCTGTCTTTTTGGCGACCTTCGCCACTGGGACGTCCACCTTGGGTATCTCGTCCCATAGCTTAACATCGTCCGGCTCAAAGGGTAGACGCGCCTTAAAGTCTTTAGACAAAGACAGCCGACGTTCCGCCTCTTTCCATTCTTCGAGCACCATGGCCTTGATATGCTCACTAACCGGGAAGACTCTGCCGACGTGACATAAGTCCCCCAAACATCAGGTCCTGCCTGGATTGCGGCTTAGATGTCTCTTCTACCTGCATGGTGCATCGCACCGCTTGCACCAGCTCGTTCGTGTCCTCTGCCTGGAAAAGGTACTTCCTCTGATGGTCCTGGCTTCCAGAAGGAAGCTCACCCTCTTCCTCAGAGACTAGGTCCTCAGAGTCGGACCTGTCATCAGAAGTATATTCCGGCTCCCGCCTGGCCCTTTTGCGACTGGGCATAGGGCTGGGCTTTTCCACCATGGTAGCTAAGGAAGCCTGGACCTCTTCTCTGATTAAGGACCTCATCTCAGATAATAAGGTGGGCTGCTCCTCTCTCATGACCTTAGATGTGCAATCCGCACATAAGGTTTTGCCATGGGTGTCCGGGAGTTTTGCGTTACATAATGGACATCTACTGGACTTCCCCGAGGCCTTTCCGGATCTCTTAACTTGACCAGGGGGGGACGGCTGGGGTTCCCTTATCCTTAAACGACATAAGATAGGGAACGTAACAGGGTGGCTGTCTTTTACCAGGGTGCTTAGGGGAGTTTGCGCACTGCGCACTTACCCCATCCTCAGGTGGCATGCTCTCCATGTTCCACGGTGTCAGGCTCCTTGCCGCTGCAGCGTCTGCAAAGCGCTACGATACCTGAGCTCCACGCTGGAACGCACGCCTCCCCTGTACATCCAGCGTTACCGGAACGGACGGTAACGGATGCCGCAAACCGGAAGTGACGCGGTCCCCGGAACTTCCGCTGGAAGAGTCGGAGCCCAGCGTTCACGCTGATGGATGCTGCTGACCTCGGGAACCGCGTCCGCAGCCGAGAGCCCCCACACCGGTAGGAGCGGCTGCTGGTCTTTGGAGCAGAGGAACCCCCCTCTGGAGGGTTTCTGCCCTGAGCCTCTTGACAGGGGGAAGGATCTGGCAAGCCACACGATCCCGAGCTCCGGTAAGCTGCGCAGCTTCTTCTCGTGCGTCCCTTGCAGGGACAGGAAAAACACTGAGGATTGGGGGTGGGACCAGACCTTTTGAACTCTCGTGTGTTTCCTGTCCCAGCAAGGGGGAGGACGTCCTCCATAGTGCTGTCAGAATGACGTCCTGGAAAACAGCTTTTAAAGCCGGAGCAGCAGGAAAAAGTTTTGGCTTTCCTTGCTGACTCAGCCTCTAGCTCTTTCGCCTCCTCTTCAGAAAGTTCCAACTATAAAAGCAGCGAGTCGTCAGTGGATGCTCCGGGTCAGGAACAAGTCGCTTCCTTGTGTCCTTCACCCAAACCAAAAGTGAAGGATGAGTCAGGCAACACTACAGTTTACTCCATGGAGCTCATTACACATACCGTGCCTGGGTTAGAAAGGGAAATTGTTAACTGCCCATTACAAGACGAATCGGACATGGAGTGCACTGATACATAGCCACAGCTAGATTATTATGCTACTTTTCCTCCCTTATCGATGTTCTCCCTCACAGGTCATTCGCCTTTGATTAATGGACATCTAAAATAGACACCTGGCGTGAATTGGCAGACTATGCATTACAGGAGCTCGCTTGCCCTGCTGCTAGTGTGCTATCCGAAAGTCTTCAGTGCTGCTGGTTCAATACTGACCGAAAAAAAGGACACGTCTGGCTACCCGAAATGTCGATGATCTAACCTTCATTAAAATGAACCAATCATGGATTTAAAATTATTTGGCCCCACCTTCCCCTGCTGACACGTAGCTTGCCTGAAAAATGTCTTGCTTTTGGCCTCCTCTTACTGACTGCTCCAATTCCTCCATTTGCAGCTGCTGAATGTCCACCATAGGCCATTTTTATACCTCTCTAAATGGGCTAACTACCCCCACAGGGCCGTGGTCACCACCTGGCGCAAGCACCCATGCGAGTGCCGTTTGCCTGGACAGGTGGGTGTGCCCACTCTTGGGCGATGGCACAGGGTCCCTCGTAGTACAATGAAGTGTCTCTGAAGGTGGTGGTGCACAACCGTCAGGACACCGTCGTAATATGAGGGGCCCTGTGCCAGTACCGCCGCCCACGAGAGTGCTCCCCCCAGCTCGAACAGTGCTCTACCACTTGCAATACTTACCTCTCCCTGCTCCACTGTGTAAGCTGTGCTGATAAATCCTTCAATGGCACTGCCAATACAAATTTGTTGAAATGATAGATGATAGTTAAAATATACAGGGGCCCTGGCCTCCATTTAGACCAGTTAATACTTTGCGCCTACTACCACTGTCTGCTACTCAGCAGAGGAGCCCACCCCTGTACCTAGCTATGCCACCTGTTTATTTATAAACAATTTTTTGGCAGACATTTAGCCTACTTAATTATTTGGGCCTACTAACTGTGTCAGTCACTCATTACAGTTGTCCTCCACTGAACAAAGCAATGCCGCCTATTTAGTCCTGTTACCACATTTGAACTGCATTTAGCCCACTTTATTATTAGGGCCTACTAACTGTGTCAGCCACTCATTACAGTTATCCTCCACTGAACAAAGCAATGCTGCCTGTTTAGTCCTGTTACCACATTTGAACTGCATTTAGCCCACTTTATTATTTGGGCCTACAAACTGTGTCAGCCACTCATTAGTTTTCCTCCACTGAACAAAGCAATGCCGCCTGTTTAGTCCTGTTACCAATTTTGAACTGCATTTAGCCTACATAATTATTTGGGCCTATATGTTTCCTCCTCATCATGCCCATTAGAGGAGTCTGCTGGTACATTGACCCAGACCACTACATTCCCCTTGCACTCTACACAGCCAGAATCTGACCCTGCTGAAAGTCAGGTTCCCCTTCCCGCATACTATACCACCTTACACGGGGACAAAGAGGAAGGTGCAGATGAAAGTGCAGGTTCCTTCATCAGGTGTGTGTGTGGGGGGGGGCATACTCGTTGGCAACGTCACTGGCACAGGGCCCCTCATAGTATGCAAAAGTGTCTGTCGGTGGGAGGCGCCACCCGTCAAACACACCGCCGTACTATGAGGGGCCCTGTGCCAATGAGTGGGCCCCCACTGCTTGCTCAGGATCAGAGCACTTGCAAAGTTGAAATACTTACCTCTCCCTGCTCCACTGCCATGACGTATTCCGCTTTCCTGGACCCACGAAAATCTTGAGCCAGCCCTACCCCCCAACTTTAGCCAAACGACCACCAGTTTTCAATGCCTATTATAAAGTAAATTAAGATTGACAAGCTTCAGTAATAAGAATTAAAAGTTTTTGGCATTAAAATGGGTACTGTTGGTGTTTTCCTGTCCTCCACTTACTGCCTACTTTGATTCCCCATTGACTTGCATTGGGTTTCGTGTTTCAGTCGGACCCCGACTTTTCGCAATAATCGGCCTATTTCACCCGACCTGACTTTTGACAAAGTCGGGTTTCGCGAAAACCGACTCGATCCAAAAAAAAGTAAAAGTCGCTCAACTCTATTCAATACTAAACATCGGGCTTGGTATTATCTATCTATAGATTCATCTATTATCTATCTATGTGTGTGTAAACATTATTCTTCAATGGAGTATATAAAGGAAAAGGTTGAACAAAAAATTACATCACTTTTTTGGGGGGTTAAATAATAGATCTTTATTTAGCTTACAAAAACGCACACAAAGCCGCATGAAAATCAGCATCAGATCTGCACGGATTTTTCTGCCAAGAGATGCCAAATCTGCACAGAAAATTCCACAGGCAGAACTGCAACGTGTGCACATACCCTAACACACATCCCCCCCCCCCCAAATTGGTGCGAAAACAGGGTGCATCTTATAATCTGAACCTTTAAAAAAAAAAAAAAATTACTGAGGGGGGTTGCGGTGATGCAGCAGTGATGCATGCCCCCTCACACCAGCCCCCTGGATGCCCCTCTACATAACCCATGCCCCCCTCACACTATGCAACACAGCCCCCTGGATGCCCATCTACATACCCCCCCTCACACCAGCCCCCTCTACATACCCCATGCCCCCTCACACCAGCCCCTTGGAAGCCCCTCTACATGCCCCCTCACACCAGCCCCCTGGATGCCCCTCTACATACCCCATGCCCCCTCACAGTCACCAGCCCACTGGATGCCCCTCTACATACCCCCTCACACCGGCCCCTCACACTATGCAACAGAGCCCCCCCCGGATGCCCCTCTACATACCCCATGCCCCCTCACAGCAGCCACAAGGCCCCTTGGATGCCCCCCCATACACCAGCCCCTGGATGCCCCATCACCTACAAACCCCATGCCCCCTCACACCATCCACACAGCACTCTGGATTCCCCATGCCCCCTCTACATACCCCATGCCCACCCCTCACAACAGCCCCCTGGATGCCCCTCTACATACCCCATGCCCCCTCATAACAGCCACAAGGCACCCTGGATGCCCCTCTACATACCCCATGCCCCCTCACAACAGCCACAAGGCACCCTGGATGCCCCTCTATATACCCCATGCCCCCTCACAACAGCCACAAGGCACCCTGGATGCCCCTCTACATACCCCATGCCCCCTCACAACAGCCACAAGCCACCCTGGATGCCCCCTCACAACAGCCACAAGGCACCCTGGATGCCCCTCTACATACCCCATGCCCCCTCACAACAGCCACAAGGCACCCTGGATGCCCCTCTACATACCCCATGCCCCCTCCACAACAGCCACAAGCCACCCTGGATGCCCCTCTACATACCCCATGCCTCCTCAACAGCCACAAGGAACCCGGGATGCCCCCCTCTACATACCCCATGCCTCCTCACAACAGCCACAAGGAACCCTGGATGCCCCCCTCTACATACCCCATGCCCCCTCACAACAGCCACAAGGCACCCTGGATGCCCCTCTACATACCCCATGCCTCCTCAACAGCCACAAGGAACCCTGGATGCCCCCCTCTACATACCCCATGCCTCCTCACAACAGCCACAAGGAACCCTGGATGCCCCCCTCTACATACCCCATGCCTCCTCACAACAGCCACAAGGCACCCTGGATGCCCCTCTACATACCCCATGCACCCTCACAACAGCCACAAGGCACCCTGGATACCCTATGCCCCCTCACAACAGCCACAAGCCACCCTGGATGCCCCTCTACATACCCCATGCCCCCTCACAACAGCCACAAGCCACCCTGGATGCCCCTCTACATACCCCATGCCCCCTCACAACAGCCACAAGCCACCCTGGATGCCCCCTCACAACAGCCACAAGGCACCCTGGATGCCCCTCTACATACCCCATGCCCCCTCACAACAGCCACAAGCCACCCCGGATGCCCCCTCACAACAGCCACAAGGCACCCTGGATGCCCCTCTACATACCCCCATGCCCCCTCACAACAGTCACAAGGCACCCTGGATGCCCCTCTACATACCCCATGCCTCCTCAACAGCCACAAGGAACCCTGGATGCCCCCCTCTACATACCCCATGCCTCATCACAACAGCCACAAGGAACCCTGGATGCCCCCCTCTACATACCCCATGCCTCATCACAACAGCCACAAGGCACCCTGGATGCCCCTCTACATACCCCATGCACCCTCACAACAGCCACAAGGCACCCTGGATACCCCATGCCCCCTTACAACAGCCACAAGCCACCCTGGATGCCCCTCTACATACCCCATGCCCCCTCACAACAGCCACAAGGCACCCTGGATGCCCCTCTACATACCCCATGCCCCCTCACAACAGCCACAAGCCACCCTGGATGCCCCTCTACATACCCCATGCCCCCTCACAACAGCCACAAGCCACCCTGGATGCCCCCTCACAACAGCCACAAGGCACCCTGGATGCCCCTCTACATACCCCATGCACCCTCACAACAGCCACAAGGCACCCTGGATACCCCATGCCCCCTTACAACAGCCACAAGCCACCCTGGATGCCCCTCTACATACCCCATGCCCCCTCACAACAGCCACAAGGCACCCTGGATGCCCCTCTACATACCCCATGCACCCTCACAACAGCCACAAGGCACCCTGGATACCCTATGCCCCCTCACAACAGCCACAAGCCACCCTGGATGCCCCTCTACATACCCCATGCCCCCTCACAACAGCCACAAGCCACCCTGGATGCCCCTCTACATACCCCATGCCCCCTCACAACAGCCACAAGGCACCCTGGATGCCCCTCTACATACCCCATGCCCCCTCACAACAGCCACAAGCTACCCTGGATGCCCCCTCACAACAGCCACAAGGCACCCTGGATGCCCCTCAACATACCCCATGCCCCCTCACAACAGCCACAAGGCACCCTGGATGCCCCTCTACATACCCCATGCCTCATCACAACAGCCACAAGGAACCCTGGATGCCCCCCTCTACATACCCCATGCCTCCTCACAACAGCCACAAGGCACCCTGGATGCCCCTCTACATACCCCATGCACCCTCACAACAGCCACAAGGCACCCTGGATACCCCATGCCCCCTTACAACAGCCACAAGCCACCCTGGATGCCCCTCTACATACCCCATGCCCCCTCACAACAGCCACAAGGCACCCTGGATGCCCCTCTACATACCCCATGCCCCCTCACAACAGCCACAAGCCACCCTGGATGCCCCTCTACATACCCCATGCCCCCTCACAACAGCCACAAGCCACCCTGGATGCCCCCTCACAACAGCCACAAGGCACCCTGGATGCCCCTCTACATACCCCATGCACCCTCACAACAGCCACAAGGCACCCTGGATACCCCATGCCCCCTTACAACAGCCACAAGCCACCCTGGATGCCCCTCTACATACCCCATGCACCCTCACAACAGCCACAAGGCACCCTGGATACCCCATGCCCCCTTACAACAGCCACAAGCCACCCTGGATGCCCCCTCACAACAGCCACAAGGCACCCTGGATGCCCCTCTACATACCCCATGCACCCTCACAACAGCCACAAGGCACCCTGGATACCCCATGCCCCCTCACAACAGCCACAAGGCACCCTGGATGCCCCTCTACATACCCCATGCACCCTCACAACAGCCACAAGGCACCCTGGATACCCTATGCCCCCTCACAACAGCCACAAGCCACCCTGGATGCCCCTCTACATACCCCATGCCCCCTCACAACAGCCACAAGCCACCCTGGATGCCCCTCTACATACCCCATGCCCCCTCACAACAGCCACAAGCCACCCTGGATGCCCCCTCACAACAGCCACAAGGCACCCTGGATGCCCCTCTACATACCCCATGCCCCCTCACAACAGCCACAAGCCACCCTGGATGCCCCCTCACAACAGCCACAAGGCACCCTGGATGCCCCTCTACATACCCCATGCCCCCTCACAACAGCCACAAGGCACCCTGGATGCCCCTCTACATACCCCATGCCTCCTCAACAGCCACAAGGAACCCTGGATGCCCCCCTCTACATACCCCATGCCTCATCACAACAGCCACAAGGAACCCTGGATGCCCCCCTCTACATACCCCATGCCTCCTCACAACAGCCACAAGGCACCCTGGATGCCCCTCTACATACCCCATGCACCCTCACAACAGCCACAAGGCACCCTGGATACCCCATGCCCCCTTACAAAAGCCACAAGCCACCCTGGATGCCCCTCTACATACCCCATGCCCCCTCACAACAGCCACAAGGCACCCTGGATGCCCCTCTACATACCCCATGCCCCCTCACAACAGCCACAAGCCACCCTGGATGCCCCTCTACATACCCCATGCCCCCTCACAACAGCCACAAGCCACCCTGGATGCCCCCTCACAACAGCCACAAGGCACCCTGGATGCCCCTCTACATACCCCATGCACCCTCACAACAGCCACAAGGCACCCTGGATACCCCATGCCCCCTTACAACAGCCACAAGCCACCCTGGATGCCCCTCTACATACCCCATGCACCCTCACAACAGCCACAAGGCACCCTGGATACCCCATGCCCCCTTACAACAGCCACAAGCCACCCTGGATGCCCCCTCACAACAGCCACAAGGCACCCTGGATGCCCCTCTACATACCCCATGCACCATCACAACAGCCACAAGGCACCCTGGATACCCCATGCCCCCTCACAACAGCCACAAGGCACCCTGGATGCCCCTCTACATACCCCATGCACCCTCACAACAGCCACAAGGCACCCTGGATACCCTATGCCCCCTCACAACAGCCACAAGCCACCCTGGATGCCCCTCTACATACCCCATGCCCCCTCACAACAGCCACAAGCCACCCTGGATGCCCCTCTACATACCCCATGCCCCCTCACAACAGCCACAAGCCACCCTGGATGCCCCCTCACAACAGCCACAAGGCACCCTGGATGCCCCTCTACATACCCCATGCCCCCTCACAACAGCCACAAGCCACCCTGGATGCCTCCTCACAACAGCCACAAGGCACCCTGGATGCCCCTCTACATACCCCATGCCCCCTCACAACAGCCACAAGGCACCCTGGATGCCCCTCTACATACCCCATGCCTCCTCAACAGCCACAAGGAACCCTGGATGCCCCCCTCTACATACCCCATGCCTCATCACAACAGCCACAAGGAACCCTGGATGCCCCCCTCTACATACCCCATGCCTCCTCACAACAGCCACAAGGCACCCTGGATGCCCCTCTACATACCCCATGCACCCTCACAACAGCCACAAGGCACCCTGGATACCCCATGCCCCCTTACAACAGCCACAAGCCACCCTGGATGCCCCTCTACATACCCCATGCCCCCTCACAACAGCCACAAGGCACCCTGGATGCCCCTCTACATACCCCATGCCCCCTCACAACAGCCACAAGCCACCCTGGATGCCCCTCTACATACCCCATGCCCCCTCACAACAGCCACAAGCCACCCTGGATGCCCCCTCACAACAGCCACAAGGCACCCTGGATGCCCCTCTACATACCCCATGCACCCTCACAACAGCCACAAGGCACCCTGGATACCCCATGCCCCCTTACAACAGCCACAAGCCACCCTGGATGCCCCTCTACATACCCCATGCACCCTCACAACAGCCACAAGGCACCCTGGATACCCTATGCCCCCTCACAACAGCCACAAGCCACCCTGGATGCCCCTCTACATACCCCATGCCCCCTCACAACAGCCACAAGCCACCCTGGATGCCCCTCTACATACCCCATGCCCCCTCACAACAGCCACAAGCCACCCTGGATGCCCCCTCACAACAGCCACAAGGCACCCTGGATGCCCCTCTACATACCCCATGCCCCCTCACAACAGCCACAAGCCACCCTGGATGCCTCCTCACAACAGCCACAAGGCACCCTGGATGCCCCTCTACATACCCCATGCCCCCTCACAACAGCCACAAGGCACCCTGGATGCCCCTCTACATACCCCATGCCTCCTCAACAGCCACAAGGAACCCTGGATGCCCCCCTCTACATACCCCATGCCTCATCACAACAGCCACAAGGAACCCTGGATGCCCCCCTCTACATACCCCATGCCTCCTCACAACAGCCACAAGGCACCCTGGATGCCCCTCTACATACCCCATGCACCCTCACAACAGCCACAAGGCACCCTGGATACCCCATGCCCCCTTACAACAGCCACAAGCCACCCTGGATGCCCCTCTACATACCCCATGCCCCCTCACAACAGCCACAAGGCACCCTGGATGCCCCTCTACATACCCCATGCCACCTCACAACAGCCACAAGCCACCCTGGATGCCCCTCTACATACCCCATGCCCCCTCACAACAGCCACAAGCCACCCTGGATGCCCCCTCACAACAGCCACAAGGCACCCTGGATGCCCCTCTACATACCCCATGCACCCTCACAACAGCCACAAGGCACCCTGGATACCCCATGCCCCCTTACAACAGCCACAAGCCACCCTGGATGCCCCTCTACATACCCCATGCACCCTCACAACAGCCACAAGGCACCCTGGATACCCCATGCCCCCTTACAACAGCCACAAGCCACCCTGGATGCCCCCTCACAACAGCCACAAGGCACCCTGGATGCCCCTCTACATACCCCATGCACCCTCACAACAGCCACAAGGCACCCTGGATACCCCATCCCCCTCACAACAGCCACAAGGCACCCTGGATGCCCCTCTACATACCCCATGCACCCTCACAACAGCCACAAGGCACCCTGGATACCCTATGCCCCCTCACAACAGCCACAAGCCACCCTGGATGCCCCTCTACATACCCCATGCCCCCTCACAACAGCCACAAGCCACCCTGGATGCCCCTCTACATACCCCATGCCCCCTCACAACAGCCACCAGCCACAAGCGACTCTGGATGCCCCCTCACAACAGCCACAAGGCACCCTGGATGCCCCTCTACATACCCCATGCACCCTCACAACAGCCACAAGCCACCCTGGATGCCCCCTCACAACAGCCACAAGGCACCCTGGATGCCCCTCTACATACCCCATGCCCCCTCACAACAGCCACAAGGCACCCTGGATGCCCCTCTACATACCCCATGCCTCCTCAACAGCCACAAGGAACCCTGGATGCCCCCCTCTACATACCCCATGCCTCATCACAACAGCCACAAGGAACCCTGGATGCCCCCCTCTACATACCCCATGCCTCCTCACAACAGCCACAAGGCACCCTGGATGCCCCTCTACATACCCCATGCACCCTCACAACAGCCACAAGGCACCCTGGATACCCCATGCCCCCTTACAACAGCCACAAGCCACCCTGGATGCCCCTCTACATACCCCATGCCCCCTCACAACAGCCACAAGGCACCCTGGATGCCCCTCTACATACCCCATGCCCCCTCACAACAGCCACAAGCCACCCTGGATGCCCCTCTACATACCCCATGCCCCCTCACAACAGCCACAAGCCACCCTGGATGCCCCCTCACAACAGCCACAAGGCACCCTGGATGCCCCTCTACATACCCCATGCCCCCTCACAACAGCCACAAGGCACCCTGGATGCCCCTCTACATACCCCATGCCTCCTCAACAGCCACAAGGAACCCTGGATGCCCCCCTCTACATACCCCATGCCCCTTCACAACAGACACAAGGCACCCTGTATGCCCCTCTACATACCCCATGCCCCCTCACAACAGCCACAAAGCACCCTGTATGCCCCTCTACATACCCCATGCCCCCTCACAACAGCCACAAGGCACCCTGGATGCCCCCCTCTACATACCCCATGCCTCATCACAACAGCCACAAGGAACCCTGGATGCCCCCCTCTACATACCCCATGCCTCCTCACAACAGCCACAAGGCACCCTGGATGCCCCTCTACATACCCCATGCCCCCTCACAACAGCCACAAGGCACCCTGGATGCCCCTCTACATACCCCATGCCCCCTCACAACAGCCACAAGCCACCCTGGATGCCCCTCTACATACCCCATGCCCCCTCACAACAGCCACAAGCCACCCTGGATGCCCCCTCACAACAGCCACAAGGCACCCTGGATGCCCCTCTACATACCCCATGCCCCCTCACAACAGCCACAAGGCACCCTGGATGCCCCTCTACATACCCCATGCCCCCTCACAACAGCCACAAGCCACCCTGGATGCCCCTCTACATACCCCATGCCCCCTCACAACAGCCACAAGCCACCCTGGATGCCCCTCTACATACCCCATGCCCCCTCACAACAGCCACAAGGCACCCTGGATGCCCCTCTACATACCCCATGCCCCTTCACAACAGACACAAGGCACCCTGTATGCCCCTCTACATACCCCATGCCCCCTCACAACAGCCACAAAGCACCCTGTATGCCCCTCTACATACCCCATGCCCCCTCACAACAGCCACAAGGCACCCTGGATGCCCCTCTACATACCCCATGCCTCCTCACAACAGCCACAAGGCACCCTGGATGCCCCTCTACATACCCCATGCCTCCTCACAACAGCCACAAAGCACCCTGTATGCCCCTCTACATACCCCATGCCCCCTCACAACAGCCACAAGGCACCCTGGATGCCCCTCTACATACCCCATGCACCATCACAACAGCCACAAGGCACCCTGGATACCCCATGCCCCCTCACAACAGCCACAAAGCACCCTGTATGCCCCTCTACATACCCCATGCCCCCTCACAACAGCCACAAGGCACCCTGGATGCCCCTCTACATACCCCATGCCTCCTCACAACAGCCACAAGGCACCCTGGATGCTCCTCTCCTCACATGGCTCCATGCTGCAGCCCCTCGGTCCTCTCCTCACATGGCTCCATGCTGCAGCCCCTCGTTCCTCTTCTCACACGGCTCCATGCTGCAGCCCCTCGGTCCTCTCCTCACACGGCTCCATGCTGCAGCTCCTCGGTCCTCTCCTCACACGGCTCCATGGTGCAGCTCCTCGGTCCTCTCCTCACACGGCTCCATGCTGCAGCTCCTCGGTCCTCTCCTCACACGGCTCCATGCTGCAGCTCCTCGGTCCTCTCCTCACACGGCTCCATGCTGCAGCTCCTCGGTCCTCTCCTCACACGGCTCCATGCTGCAGCTCCTCGGTCCTCTCCTCACACGGCTCCATGCTGCAGCCAGCCTCTCATTTCCCGCGTCTCTTCTCCAGCAGTAACTTCCTTGCTCTCGGCTCGTCATAAAGGAGGCCCCGCCCCTTCCGGTGACATCATGATTTCAAGGAATCACTCCTCCCCCTCAAGAAATCAACTCCAATCTAGCCTCTACCGGCGTGCAGGTACTGCTCCTCCGTGTATGGCGCTGGTTATGGCTGCTGCTGCGGCGGCTCTCTGCGGACGGCTGTGTGTGGGGTTTATCTTTGTGGCCGCCATTACCGGAGACCATTGGATTGTGAGGGATTTCTTTCAGTGTTTAGTGCTGCTTAATCCCCCCTGCTGTGTGTTTGCTCCTTGCATACAAACCATCGGTATGAAATCCAGCTCTGTGACCTGGCCTCCTTATGTAGGCCTGAAAGCTGCCTATGGTCTGCCAAATACAAAGCTACTTCTACTACTACTACTAGCGAGTGCTGGTCTCCTGGGTTGTAATGGTGGAGATGGAGTGATGAGCACATCCAGACTTCCTATCTAGCCCTTTATAATGCTTCAGGTATCGGTGGGAATAAGTAACATGATGGTTTTAGGAGCAATGTTAATGGATTCCAGGTTGCTGTACAGTTCTGTAATAGTGTGGATATAAACTACCTTCTCAGATCCAGATACCCTGTCTTTGACAAACCAAACAAACCCCTTGTCAAGTGTACAGGTTTTGTCCAGTGCTATGGATCCTGCTTAGGAGGGTGGTTGGGAATAGCACAAGGAAGCCATTCATTTACTAGTGTCTCACGGAGTCATGGTTTTTGCACAAGACCTTAGATATATGCATCAAAATCTCTTTTTACCACTCTGTGGGGTTATAAAGAGTCGGCTTATAAATAAGTCTTGTATGAGAGGATTTAACCCCAACTGAAACACGGGGGGGGGGGGGGGGGGGAGAATCCTAGTCAAAAATACATCATGTTAAATGTGCTATCATATGCTGAAGCTCTTTACAGATAATTACAGTCCCCATTGGAGATCCTGGAGGAAACACACTCAAGCACGGGGAGAACATACAAACTCCTTGCAGATGTTGTCCTTGGTGGGATTTGAAACCTGTGCTGCAGAGCTAACCACTGTCACCATGCTGTGATTTTTCAAATATCACAGTTCACCGACTGTGAACATACCTTAAGCCTCAACTTCCTTTCTCTCACCTGTTATTCCTATATGAAGTTTGAAGCACAGGAGAGCAGTAGCTGAGACGAAGGGCAGGTGCAGATGACTATGCTCTCATCTCAGAGAATTGGGTGACACTGATCAGACTGTGATTAGAGTGTGATCTGATTCTTTTGGAGGGCAGCAGGACACCTGCTAGAGTCTGTATATTCTCCTTGTGCTTGTGTGGGTTTTCTCCCACACTCAAAGGACACACTGATAAGGAATGTAAAGAGCTGTGTAGTTAATGGAGCTAAATAAATTATATAAATGAGAAAAACCCTTTCATTCTATGGTTTCCACGGGCCCATTGATTTGCATGGATGAATATGATCCAAATACCGGATCAAATGTTTTGTTTTTTTTCCTTTACACCGCCCCCCATCCCCCGGTTGGACTGGATTTAGATACAACTTTTCAAAAATTGTGATTGGTCTGTACTTAAAAGCAAAATGAGACACTGTTTTCATAATTCTGTCTTGACTCTTTACCAGGTCTTGCAGCAGAATGCCCAGACATGCAGGTATAACCCTTGGTGTCGCCTCTCTGGTGGGTACTACAGTTGGATGTCTTGTTCTGTGGAAGCTTATCAATCGCCGGAGGCAGCAGCTGTGTACTAATGTTGACCACAAAGACTTGTGTACTGCGTTGGCCGCAGAGATCCATGGATCGGATCAGAAAGTGCATCAATCTTTAGAAAGAGAACGATCTGTGTTTTCTGTGGAAAAACTTCTGCAGGCTCCAATAAAAATAGTCTCTAAGGCTGAAGAATGGGAGGCGGTGTGGCCTTCATTACAGCGAGACCTTGACGAATACCCAGTACTTGGGGTGGACTGCGAGTGGGTACGTTTTCAGATGTTTGGGCTCTCCTAGCCATTGTTGCTACCGTACATCTAAAAGTTTTGAAACTTTCGAGTATAAAATATTTATCTTCAATTCCCCAGCACGTGAACTTTGACTTGCTTACAAGTTAATTTCTAATAGTGCCTGCTTTGCCCACTTTATATTAGTCATGCAGTTTTCCCCCACCCCTCTGTAGTAATCTGGCTGCATTTACTGGGCACATGTTATCTAGACAAATTAGGCCAACTTCGTAGTCGGCGTTGTCATCAGCGATGTCCCTTTTCTTGGCATGTCAGTATGCAGTTGGAAAGGTGCATGCGTAGACAAGGCACATTATTCCAGAAAACTGGAAAAACTGATTTGTGGCCAGATCACAACTGAGGGGATACGTGACTGCTGTAAAGTGAGCAGAGAAGGCATGTCTGCAAATGTAAGTTAAGTTAATTGATGTGATGAATGCTGCCCATTTCAAGATGTTACTTTATCCTTTACTATACCTCCTTTTAAAGGTAATCTGTCAGTTTGACAAACCCTCCTAAGCCGTGTGTGTTCTGTTCTTCCCTCCCCAACACTGCCTATGAGATCAGCTGAAGGTATTGGTTGTAATGGTGCCATCAGCTGTGCCTGGAGAACAAAAGTGCTGCTGGAGATGAGACTAAGCTAATTTCTGCTTTACTATGCAGTGAGAGTAGACTGTCAGTCATTACATGTCTCACCCTGGTAACATCGCTTTCATATAAAATGAGCTCTGGAGGCAGATTTTCTGGCGATCTGTGTTCAGTCCATGGATCCCGAACAACTCATCTAAATACTAGGAAGATGTCCTTTTATTCATCTTCTATGACAATATAGACACCTTAACTCTTTCGACCATAGGTATTTTCATTTTTGCATATTCCTCTTCTGCTCCCCTTCCCAGAGCCATAACAATTTTGTATTTTAAATCTTGGTTAGTATGGTCATTTCAGGGCTTTTTTTTTTTTTTTTTACCTTTTGCATGCTTCAATAGCCTCTATGGGAGACTAGAAGCTGCACTACTTCAATTGCCTCTACACACAGGTGATGATCACATCGCCTGTGTAGCAGAAATGCTCACTTGCTATGAGCGCCACCCGGTTCTCATAGCAATCCAGCTATGACAAACCATCGGTGACCCACGATCATGTGACGGGGTCACCCATGGGCAGGATTAGTGATGTGCTTCTGGTAAGCACGTTAAATGACGCTGTCAGAAATTGACAGCAGCATTTAACTAGTTATCAGCCGCAAGTGGAACACTATTCCACCTGAGGCTGTTGCAGGCACATGTCAGCTGACATGAGCCCGGAAAGGTGCAGACTCGGCGCCAGAGCCCACAACAAACAGGGGGAGTCCAACATCGGCATACTGTTACACCCGATGTCGGGTTGATCCTACTGACACTCCCTTTTAAAGGATTATTCCAATCTTCGTAAATGAGTACTGCAAGTGCTTGTAAATGCAAGCAATTTTCTGCTTATTAAAACTTTCAGCCGTTATTGAGATATTGAATGCCGTTCATGCCCAGAAATACTACCTACTTGCAGATATAGGCTTAATTTGATGGTAAAATGCATAAAAGCGAACCTGTCTGCAGGATTTTGACTGTCAGGTTGGCAGTGTTATACTGATTAAAATGATACCTGGCGTGAAGAAATCAGTCTTGTGGTTTTTGTGTTCCTGGGCGGGACTGTAGGCAGTCTGATCTTCCTACTCTAAGCCAGAGAAACCAAGAAGAGACTGCCCACAGGCTGCCCCAAAGCACAGTCTGTGTCTATGATGAGGAACATGTTTGTGCTTCAGGGCGGCCTGTGGGCAGGTCTCTCCATGGTTTCTCTTGTTTAGAGCAGGAAGATCACTCTGCCTACAGTCCTGCCCAGAAGCACAGGCATCTCATTAGCTGAAAACTTCTAACGCTGATTACACAAGAACCACAAGAAGGATTTCTTCACCTCAGTAGTGGCTACAGCGATAAAATTAACCAGTATCCTCCCTGCAGCGGTTCTTTCCCAGTCATATCTGGGTACAGGGAGTTATGGTGACCGTGGCTGTACTCCCTGCACACTACTAGGCAGCCTGTATGTGGAGGGCAGGCTCTCAGTGCTGGCAGTGATTGCAGCGCACTCAGTCTCACAGTATAGAGACTGGAAGAGAGTTTATTTTCTCTGCAGGTAGTGAAATTGGTCATGCCCTAAAACACCCTTAACATTGTTTATGGCTTGGTGCCTTGGATACCGACCTCCCCTGCTAGGCAGCAGAACACGTGCACTATTTACGATCCCTATTGCTTCTGGAGAGTGATAGCAGTAGTGGTCTGTCATATTAATGGCAGTAAATTGCAATAGTGCTTGTTAAAGCGCTCTGACAATATCCATCTATGAAGATGAAACTAAAC
Organism: Ranitomeya variabilis; assembly: GCF_051348905.1. Taxonomy (NCBI): domain Eukaryota; kingdom Metazoa; phylum Chordata; class Amphibia; order Anura; family Dendrobatidae; genus Ranitomeya; species Ranitomeya variabilis. Next base: position 659,602,166 of record NC_135232.1, on the reverse strand, counting down.
TTATTTTTAAAGGGGGTTATCCAACTTGGCGATGACTCTTCTGCAGGATTGTATAGCAAAAAAGTCTTAAATGATTCTAGTCTGAAAATTCACATGTAAACTGTGGCAGCTCTCTCAGGGCAGTGTGACCTTCAGCTGGACCTCAAATTCTGGTATTCTTGGTGCCTCTTCTGATTACTAGGCCCCTACGTGTGTGTGTGGTTGTGTTTTTTTGTTAAAGACCTAAATGTGGACACTGCCTCTAGAGATGATTTGCTCAGCTGTAGTAACTGGCTTTGTATGGAAACTCTGTACTACATGAATACGTGGTATGCTTCTTAGAATGAATCTCAAATATTAACTTATGCTAACGGCCCATTGTGACCCTTCATCTTATCTATTTATTTTTCAGGTGTCTGTAGATGGGAGAGCAAACCCGATTTCCCTGCTACAGATGGCCTCCCACAGTGGCTTCTGTGTACTGGTCCGTCTGCCTCGCTTGGTCAGCACTAGCTGCAACATTCCCAACACCTTAGTGGCTCTTCTGGCGTCCAGTAATGTTCTGAAAGTCGGTGTAGGTTGTTGGGAAGATGCCTCCAAATTGATGAATGAGTATGGGCTCTCTGTGAAGGGCATTGTTGACATACGCTATCTTGCAATGAGACATAGGTAGGTGTCTTTGACAGATTTGTATTCACTATTGATCCAAGCAATTGTGTAAATTGGGATTAGCCAGTTACATAACTGGTTATTTACTGTACATGGTATTAGAATAAAACTATATTTCTCATACAGTTCATGATGCCACAGTAATATAAGGGTAACTTAAGTCAAACTGGAGTTAGTATATAACTTTATCAATTTAAATGTGGCAAGTATCTTTTGTTCAGACACAAACTACCAGATTTTTCAGATTGAGACACACTGGACCATAAGACACACTTGGGTTTTAGAGGAGGAAACTACAGGAGAAAAAAAAATGAAATCAAAATGTGGTCAGTTCTGTACTAATATCCCCAATCCTGGTAGGCATGGTCTCCCTCATCCCCATCCTGGCATACATGGCCCCTTTCAGAAAAAAACATAAAAAAACCCACAAACCATTCTGCTTGCCTTCCCTACGCTCCCTCGCAGCGTCCTGTTCTGATGGCAACAGCTGATTTATGCTTCTAAGCATCACATGGCAGTGATGTCATACCCTGCCTACAAGCCAAGGACAGCTGCTGGAATACTTGCTGCTCCCCACGCCTGGAGTGTGTATGGAGAGCAGTGAATATTCACTGAGCTTCAATAGTGGGCACAGTGTTGGCTGCAGCTTCCTGGCATATGTGTGCCAGCTACCAAAGGGGATTAATATAATGAGTATTCATTTCTCTTCAGCAGCAGGTACAGGAGTTGCACCCCCCCCCCCCTCCATTTTCCTCCACTTTTTGTAGGAAGAGTGCCTCTTAGTCTGCAAAATACAGTATATAATGTAACACTGAAAGATCTTAAAGGGGTTTCCAGACTTGCTATGAGTATGTAGTCTGACTGCAGACTTCTGAAGCCTTACAGTTGCCACAGCCTGTCAGGATTTTCTGGTGATAAGCAAGCATGTGATTTTCAGACTTTATGGCCACATTCCTACTAGATGGTCTAGTTGGTATTAGCCTGTATGTACCGTATTCTTCGGACTATGAGACGCACCGGACCATAAGGCGCACCCCAAATTTGGGGTGAAAATTGCAGATTTTTTTTTTTTTTTTATAAGATGGGGTCAGTCTTAGTGTCCGAATTTACAGTATCTTACCTGAGGGCTGGCGGTGGCAGAGCAGGGTCACAGGAGGCATGGTGTCGGCAGAGGTGGGGTGATGCGGTGTGGCGTGCACCTGAGCAGGGTCCCTTCCTGCTTAGGTGGGTGACGCCACGGCCTGGTGTCCATGGGGGGGTTCCAGCAGTGGTGTGGCGGCGGCAGAGGTGCGGTATGGCGTGCGCAGGGTCCCTTACACCGGTGAGGTGACGCAGCTGCCCGGAATGCAATGTGAGCAGCAGAGCCGGGCTGAATATCGGTGGCGGCGGCCATCTTCCCGAGGCCGTGCGTGTGCAGATGGAGATCTCGGCGGCCATTTTCCTGAAGCCGAGATCTAAATCTGCAAACTCAGCTTCAGGAAAATGGCCGCCACGATCTCCATCTGCACACGCACGGCGTCCCGCGGCCATTTTCCTGAAGCCCCGTGAAGCAGAGCACTCCATCTGCGCACGCGTGGCCTCGGGAAGATGGCCGCCACCACCAATAAACCGGTGATCAACCCGGCTCTGCTGCTCACATTGCATTCCGGGCCGCTGCGTCACCTGACCGGTGGAAGGGACCCTGTGCACGCCATACCGCACCTCTGCCGCCGCCACCACACCACTGCTGGTAAGCATGCATTGCGACTATTAGACGCACCCCCCAATTTTCCCCTTTTTTTGGGGGGAAAAAGTGCGTCTTGTAGTCCGAAAAATACGGTAAATCATACTTAGTCAAATGACTGCCCTTCGTCGCCGGAATCCGAGAATGCTGACAGCTTGTGGGTACAGTCACATAGTAACTGGACACTCAAACCAAGCCTGATCCATGCCTCTTAAAAGGGCTCACTCTGTGAGAATAGGTTTTTAAGTAACAGGTGTCACTGGCAATCTTTCTACACTGTGACAAAACAAAGTTCTGTTTGTTTTACCCCTTAAAAAAAAAAATATATATATATATATATATATATATATAATTATTTTATATTTTACCTTTTTATTTTCAGGAGGGACATTTTTCAAAACAGCCTGAGTCTTAAATCGCTTTCTGAAACTATCCTGTGCTATCCTCTGGCCAAATCTTTTCAGCTTCGTTGCAGTAACTGGGACGCCAAGGAATTCACACAGGACCAGGTATGTGTTTATATACCCCTTGCATAATACATCTATCAATTTTATTTATTTATTTTTTTTGTCATCTTGCCTTTGATGTGACTGTCACCAGAATTGCCATCTAATCTTAGAGCTGCATAATGTAGAGGCAGAGACTGATTCATGTCCCTTACTGGGCTGCATAGGGTAATTTTGATTTCCTGCTGGTAAAACTGATGTTTGTCACTAGAGGACTAGTTAACTTGCCGCTGTATAGTTCTCCATATTCATGAGCTCGGTATAACCCCACCACAGATTAGCAGTCTTTTGCCTTTGCACAGTGGCATTCAGAGCACTGCTAGATCTGCAGCAAATAGACCAGTGATTTATTTATTTTTTTTTATGAAAATGACAGCAAGCAGCTCAATGACATTGCTGTTATCGGGGTCTGTACCTCTTACATTATGTTGCTCTAATGGGGTAGCAAAAACCTGGTGACAGATTCCCTTTAAGCTTTTCAACAGTGTGGGTGAGAAACTTTAAGCATCTTAAAACTGCAGCCGAGTTGGTCAACTAGGATCCTCTAACATTTTTTTTTGTTTTGTTTTTCAGGTGTTTTATGCTGCCAGAGATGCCCAGGTTTCTGTAGCACTTTTCCTACAGCTACTTGGCTTCTTCTCCTCTGATAATTCGACCCCATGGGATTTCATTCTGAGCAAATGCCAAGGGCTGATTGATGTTCCGTTTAAAGGAAAAGGTGTAAATGGAGATATAAACATCATTCCCAGACAGAAGAAGGAAGGTCTTCTAGAACAGTCCAGCACAAATTCTCAGGGCGATCCCCGCAAAAATAAGAAGAAACGAGTGGGATATTCTGTGAGGTATTTCAGTTTGACTATCACAGAAGAATTTGATGGTTGATAAGTCCTATACTAACCCTTGTATAAGTTTATGTACATAAAGAAAATCTTGCTTGTCCAGATTTGGTGACCCCTCTCCAATGACAATGTCCATTCCTAGATGCAGACAAGCTCAGTACACCTCTGTTCCTTACTCTGTAACAAGGGGTACTGCTACTGCCATATGACTACTTGTGCATGCACTATTTTGCTGTATGAGAGGCCTCAACACATGGAGTAAGGGCTCATTTCCACTTGCGAGAGAAAAAACGGTCCGTAATCTGGACCGAAAAAAACGGATGTAATGTATGCGATTGTTATGCGAGTGCAAAATATATATAATTTATTTATTTTTTTTAATCAGATTGCACTCGTCCGTTTTCCTCGCAAGTGGAAATGAGCCCTAAAGCTTGAAAACTGTTGCTCACAAACATCCAGATTTTTGCTATAGGCATGTTTTGGAACACTAAAGCCCAGCTACGTATCCATATGTTGGTTTGGTGTCTAGAATCCCTAAAGACATCACAATCCCATGTGGCTGATTATTTCCCCAATCTCACTTGTTTTGTTTTTTCTTTTTCTTTGGCTTCTTTCCTGCCAAGAGATCATCAGGTTTTGCTGCAGAAAAAAATGCTGAGAACACCTGGTGTGAAATTGCCCTAAATGCAGCTCTTTAGGTCAATTCTCCTAGATCTGCACACATTTAACAAAGCGTAAAGTGATGGCCTGTCCTAAAGTTATAATCCCTTTAAAACCAACCAATCTTATTCTTTTAAACAGGTTTTTCCAAAATTGAAAGTGATTTTAAATTAATATATGTATAGGTGCTTCTCACAGAATTAAAATATTATCAAACAATTTATTTCAGTTCTTCAATACAAAAAGTGAAACTCATAGTCATTACAAACAGTGATGTATTTCAAGGGTTTTTCTGTTAATGTTGATTATTATGGCTTACAGCCAATGAAATCCCAAGTCATTATCTCAGTAAATTGGAATAATTACCAAACATCTGCAAAGGTTTCCTAAGCATTTAAAAAGGTTCCTTAATCTGTTTCAGAACCCTCCCCAATCATGGGGAAGACTTCTGACTTGACAGATGTCCAGAAGGCAGTCATTGTCACACTCCACAAGGAGCGTAAGCCATAAGAGTTCATTGTTAAAGAAGCTGGCTGTTCAGAGTGCTGTATCCAAGCATATTAATGGAAAGTTGAGTGGAAGGAAAATATGTGGTAGAAAAAGGCACACAAGCAATTGGGATTACCACTTTCTGGAAAAGGTTAAGAAAAAGCCATTCAAAAATTTGAGGGAGTTTCAAAAGGAGTGGACTGCTGCAAGAGTCATAGCTTCAAGAGCCACCACACACAGACGAATCCAGTACATGGGCTACAAGTGTCGTATTCCTTGTGTCAAGCAACTCATGACCAATAGACAACGCCAGATGTCTTACCTGGGCCAAGGAGAAGAACTGTACTGTTGCTTAGTGGTCTAAGGTGGTTTTTTTCAGATGAAAGTAAACTTTGGGACCTAGATTACCAAATGAAAAGCAGAGTCTGGAGGAAGAGTGGAGAGGCCACAATCCAAGCTGCTTGAGGTCTAGTGTGAAGTTTCCACAATCGGTGATGGTTTGGGGAGCCATGCCATCTGCTGGTGTAGGGCCACTGTGTCTTATCAAGACCAAAGTCAGCACAGCCGTCTACCAGGAAATTTTAGAGCACTTCGTACTTCCCTCTGCCGACAAACTTTTTGGAGATAGAAATTTCTTTCTCCAGCAGGACTTGGCACCTGTCCACACTGCCAAAAGTGCCAATACTTGGTTTAAAAACCGTATCACTGTGCTTAATTGGCCAGCAAACTTGCCTGACCTTAACCTCATAGAGAATCTATGGGGTGTTGTCAAGAGGGAGATGAGACACCAGACCCAATAATGCAGACAAGCTGAAGGCTGCGTTCAAAGCAACCTTGGGCTTCCATAACGCCTCAGCAGTGCCACAGGCTGATCGCCTCCATGCCACACCACATTGATGCAGTAATTGATGCAGAAGGAGCCCTGACTAAGTATTGAGTGCATTTACTGAACATACATTTATTCGGACTCCCATGACAGCACCACGAGAGAGGGGATCCGCCCTTCAGGAACAGGAAACCTACAGATACAAAAGGGCGGCACCTCTCCCACGTATCAGTTATATTCCAGAGATTGAGAGGACTACCGCGGTTAGAAGCACATGATATATATAGATAGATATAAAGTGGGGCAAAAAAGTATTTAGTCAGTCAGCAATAGTGCAAGTTCCACCACTTAAAAAGATGAGGAGGCGTCTGTAATTTACATCATAGGTAGACCTCAACTATGGGAGACAAACTGAGAAACAAAAATCCAGAAAATCACAGTCTGTTTTTTTATCATTTTATTTGCATATTATGGTGGAAAATAAGTATTTGGTCAGAAACAAAATTTCATCTCAATACTTTGTAATACATCCTTTGTTGGCAATGACAGAGGTCAAACGTTTTCTGTAAGTCTTCACAAGGTTGCCACACACTGTTGTTGGTATGTTGGCCCATTCCTCCATGCAGATCTCAACCCTATAGAAAACCTTTGGAGGGAGTTGAAAGTCCGTGTTGCCAAGCGAAAAGCCAAAAACATCACTGCTCTAGAGGAGATCTGCATGGAGGAATGGGCCAACATACCAACAACAGTGGTTGGCAACCTTGTGAAGACTTACACAAAACGTTTGACCTCTGTAATACATCCTTTGTTGGCAATGACAAAGTATTGAGATGAAATTTTGTTTCTGACCAAATACTTATTTTCCACCATAATATGCAAATAAAATGATAAAAAAAACAGACAATGTGATTTTCTGGATTTTTGTTTCTCAGTTTGTCTCCCATAGTTGAGGTCTACCTATGATGTAAATTACAGACGCCTCCTCATCTTTTTAAGTGGTGGAACTTGCACTATTGCTGACTGACTAAATACTTTTTTCTCTTCGCCACGACAGCACCCACTTGAGAGAGGGGATCCGCCCCTAGGAACAGGAAACCCTATGGAGAGATAAAAGGGGCGGTCCCCCTCGCTCCCACAGTTGGTTTCCTGTTCCTACGGGAGACGCGTGGAGAGAAGAGGATACCCAGCCTGGATGCCGCTTGCGCGGTTTACCTTTATGGGACGGCAAGGGCTCCAGAAGCTGGAAGCAGCGTCGGGGGTCCTATGGTAGCTTCCCCCCTCTGCTGGCAGGTACCGTGAGGCCAGGTCCGGGGAGTCGCCTGGCTCACGAAAATTCACCCAGCCGACCAGCAGGGACCGAAACGCTGGGGTAAGGTGATCCTGCGGCGCCATCTCGGATGGTGCGCAGGCAGCGTGGGTCCGGTGTATTATCCCCCGGAAGCAGTACCGCAAACTTCCGGGGTGACTCAGGAGAGACGGCGCCTGCGCTGATGCTGGTGGCTGCGCAGGCGCATACAGAATGGCCGCAACCCGGATGTAGCAGTCACTTCCGGGTACGGCAGGAAGCAAGATGGCGGCCCCCATTAGAAAAGGACGCCGGCACTGATCCTCCGGCGTCCATCATGGCATCTCCACAGGACCCAGCGATGGCTTCATCCGAAGTCACCGCTATTACACCTGTCAGCCGCACAAGCAGCAGCCGCAGGTCTTCTTCTAAAAGCGCCAGAGAAAAGAAGTCGGGCCGGTCAGTTCCATCTGTGCCTCCGTCTCCTCCTCATCAGCCGGTATTGTAAAAAACAACCTCACTGGGTGAGTGTGTGTCTGTGCCCTTTTACGCTGATTACACTTCCCCTCTTTGTCTATATTTCCTAGGCAAAAAGAACGGGGAAAACAAAACACATACAATGTGCATTATGCTCTCAGCCGCTCCCTGATAATTATTTAAAGAAACTGTGCCAACCTTGCATCGAATCCACCTTACGTGAGGAATCTTCAGTAAGGTCGGAAGATATTAGGAGTATGATTAGAGAAGAATTGCGGGCCTTCCAAAGCTCGGATAAAATTCCCGAGAGTAGGAGAAAATATAATTCCCCTAGGTCTGAACAGTCCTCTGATATTGAAGATTCGGATGGTTCCCAAAAGATCATTTCCTCAGATGATGAGAGAGATACATGCTTTCCCACAGATAGTATTGATAATTTAGTAAGATCAGTTTGTAACACCATGGGTATTGAGGAAACAAAAACCCCTAAAACTCCACAGGACGTGATGTTTGCAGGCCTGTCAGAGAAGAAAAAAACCTTCTTTTCCTGTGATTCCAGCAATAAAGAATGTAGTCAAAAAGGAGTGGGAAAGCCAGGGACAAAGAGGATTACCGTCTTCATCAAAAAGACGCTATCCCTTTAACGATGAAGATTTCTCCATATGGTTAAAAGCCCCGAAGGTGGATGCAGCAGTGGCCTCCACTTCTAGAAAATCTTTATTGCCCGTGGAAGATTCCGGTTCCTTGCAAGACCCGCTTGACCGGAAGGCCGATACCCTCCTAAAGAGGGCATGGGAATCCTGTACTGGAGCCTTCAGGCCGGCTATATCAGCCACATGCACTGCCAGGTCCATGTTGGTCTGGTTGAACGATTTAGAAGAAGGATTAAAAAGCGGCCTTTCCCGAGATAGATTAATCTCTTCCTTGCCGTTAATTAGAGGAGCTACAGCCTTTTTAGCGGATTCCTCAGCTGATTCCATACGGCTAGCGGCCAAATCGGCAGGTCTGACTAACGCGGCTCGTCGAGCCTTATGGCTAAAGGGGTGGAAAGGAGATCCCCAAACAAAGTCTAAGTTATGCGGTCTTCCCTGCCAGGGTGAGTACCTTTTTGGTACTAAGTTAGACGAAATATTAACTAAAGCAGGTGAGAGGAAGAAGGGGTTCCCCAATAACACTTATCTTCCATCCTACAGGAGAGCGTTCCGAAAGCCCATGTTTAATAGGAAAAAGGACTATAAAAACCAAGACCGCTGGGCTAATAAAGACTTTAAACAGAAAGGAGCGTTCTTCGGAAAGCGTCCATTTAAGCCTGAGGATAAACCCCGTTAGGACAGATCTACCCGTTGGTGGTAGGTTGTCTTTCTTTTCGTCACAATGGCTGACAATAACTTCTAATCCGTGGGCAACTAGCCTCATTTCTACGGGTCTAAAATTGAAATTTGCCCGAGTCCCTCCGGACTCATTTCTATTGACTTCCTTAAGGTCTCAATCACAACAAGAGGCCTTGGAACAAGAAATAATAAATCTCCTGTCCAAAGGGGTACTAGTGGAAGTCCCTTTTCATCAAAGAGGAAGAGGTTTTTATTCCCCTTTATTTTTGATTCCGAAACCAGACGGATCGTTTAGAACAATAATTAACCTGAAAAGACTAAACGTCTTTCTAGAAAACCAAACCTTTAAAATGGAATCTATACGATCAACTATTAAGCTTCTGTTTCCCCATTGCTTTATGGCAGTGCTTGACCTTAAAGATGCGTATTATCATCTACCAATCTTCATTGAGCATCAGCAATATCTTCGGGTGGCAGTTATGATGGGAGGTCAAGTAAGGCATTATCAATATACAGCAATGCCCTTTGGACTGTCGATAGCCCCGAGAGTCTTCACAAAATTAATGTCGGAAGTAATGTCATACTTGAGATTAAAAGACACACTTGTAATACCATATTTAGATGACCTTTTGATAGTGGGTAACTCCTTTTCCCAATGCCATCAGCGAGTACTTGATACAATTTCATCCCTGCAGGAATTAGGGTGGTTAGTAAACTGGGAAAAATCCAGATTATCCCCCACAACTCGACAAACATTCCTAGGCCTTATTCTAGACTCTACAAGTCAGAGGTGCTTTCTTCCTGACTCTAAACAAATAGCAATCATAAACAAAGTACAATCGGTGATTAATAACCCCCTAATTTCCCTAAGAGAAGGGATGTCCCTTCTGGGTTCTTTCACATCGTGTATCCCAGCTGTCCCATGGGCTCAATACCATAGTAGAAAATTACAGTACAACATTCTGCAACAAGAAGAGAGGTTACAAGGCCAATTAGATAGCAGATTATCTTTACCAACAGACGTGTTAAATTCCCTTACCTGGTGGTTAGATCACAATCATTTTACCAGTGGGGTTCCCTGGGTGATTAAACCTTCAAAAACAATCTTTACCGATGCCAGTCCTAGTGGTTGGGGAGCACACTTAGGAGATCAAATAGCTCAAGGTCTGTGGTCTCTTGAAGAATCGAACGATTCTTCTAATAAAAAAGAACTGAAGGCTATCTATTATGCCATATGTAAATTTCTTCCACAGCTACACGGAAAGCATACAAGAATCCTTTCAGACAACATGACAGCGGTGGCATACTTAAATCACCAAGGGGGAACGAGATCAGAAGCTCTCATGTTTATAACTGGCAACATTCTATCCATAGCAGAGGAGCACCTTCTATCCTTGTCAGCACTGCACGTAAGAGGAGTCGACAATCCAAGAGCGGATTTCCTCAGCCGCCACACTCTTCGCCAAGGAGAGTGGGTTCTCAGCCGACGTATCTTTTTAATGAGTCAAAAAATGGGGCACTCCCGAGATAGACCTTTTTGCGACGAGACGCAACAGACAAGTCAAAAGGTTCGCTTCATTGTTCCGATCCGACAATCCAGATATCTTCGATGCTCTGCAAGTCCCATGGACATTCCAGAAAGCATATGCCTTTCCCCCTCTAATACTTCTTCCAACGGTAATCAGGAAGATAAGGGAAGACAGAGCTCATGTGATCTTAATAGCTCCATTTTGGCCCAAGAGGCCATGGTTTTCCTGGCTGAGAGCCATGTCAATCTCAGACCCATGGATCCTTCCGGAGGATCAGGATCTTCTCTCTCAAGGCCCCTTCAACCACCCTCAGGTGAAGGGTCTGCGGTTGACAGCCTGGCATTTGAGAGGCAGCTGCTAAAAATGAGAGGGTTCTCTAACAAAGTAATTGACACTCTGCTACTGAGTAGGAAGAAATCCACCACATCCATTTATGTGAGAGTGTGGAAAAAAAATTTTAAACCTCTACCCAACAGCACTATCAAACAAAATTCATATCCCTATGATTCTAGAATTTCTTCAAAAAGGACGCGATTTAGGTCTGGCAGTCAGTACCTTAAAAGTACACATTTCTGCGCTTGGTGCTTTATATGGTCACGATATTGCAGGTGACAGGTGGGTAGCTAGATTTATCGCAGCTTGCCAAAGATCAGAAACAGTCCAAATTCCCCATGTACCACCTTGGGATGTTAATTTGGTCCTCGAAGCTCTAACAGACCACCCCTTTGAGCCACTACATTCAGCTCACATAAAACATGTCTCCATCAAGACAGCTCTCCTTGTTGCTTTGGTGTCAGCTAGAAGAGTAAGTGACATACAGGCATTATCGATAGATCCACCATTTATGTCTGTATATCCAGATAGAATTGTCCTGAAAACAGACCCTTCCTACTTGCCCAAAGTATGTACTAAATTCCATAGATCACAGGAAATTTTTCTTCCCTCCTTCTATGATAACCCTACGAATCAGGAAGAACAAAAATACCACACATTAGATGTGAGGAGAGCCATATTAGCCTATTTAGACAGAACTAGCACCTGGAGGAAGAGCAGGGCTCTCTTTATTTCCTTCCAGGGCCATAGGAAAGGAGATGGAATCACGAAGGGTACTTTATCTCGGTGGATTCGGGATGCAATATGTCTGGCCTATTCATCCAAAGGGGAGAACCCGCCTGAGACTGTAAAAGCACATTCCACTCGGGCGATAGCATCATCCTGGGCCGAGCGTGCGGAAGTTCCAATAGAACTGATATGTAAGGCCGCAACCTGGGCTTCTCCTACTACATTCTATAATCACTATAGATTGGATTTGTCTTCCTCATCTGACCTGTCCTTTGGTAGATCAGTTCTTAACACTGTGATCCCTCCCAAATGACTATCTCTGAAAGTCTCTCAAGTGGGTGCTGTCGTGGCGAAGAGAAAACACCGGATTACGTACCGGTAATGCTCTTTTATAGAGCCACGACAGCACCCCTTCACTTCCCACCCTATTAAGTTATTTTTATAAAAGCACGATTAAGGGTGTTTTTGGTTCTTATAGTTAGCCATACTAAATTAACTAATGATAATTGATGAAATCATATTGCCTACTAAATCTGGTGGGCGGTTCCTCGCAATCTCTGTAACCCAACTGTGGGAGCGAGGGGGACCGCCCCTTTTATCTCTCCATAGGGTTTCCTGTTCCTAGGGGCGGATCCCCTCTCTCAAGTGGGTGCTGTCGTGGCTCTATAAAAGAGCATTACCGGTACGTAATCCGGTGTTTTGCCCCACTTTATATCTATCTATATCTATCATGCGCTACTAACCGTGGTAGTCCTCTCAATCTCTGGAATATAACTGATACGTGGGAGAGGTGCCGCCCTTTTGTATCTGTAGGTTTCCTGTTCCTGAAGGGCAGACCCCCTCTCTCGTAGTGCTGTCATGGGCCTCCGAAAAACGCTGCTACCAGTAAGTAGCTTAATGCTTTATTCGGACTCCCATGACAGCACCACGAGAGATTTACAGAGATGTAAGCTACCTTTGGGAGGGACTATAGCCTGCAGCACCCTTAACCGGAAGGTGAGATCTGAGGAGCACCCCAAGTCCAACCAATAGTGTTTGAAAAGGGTGGAAGGGGATGACCATGTGGCTGCCTTACATATCTGTTCGATTGATACTCCACATCTCTCTGCCCAGGATGATGCCATGGCCCGGGTGGAATGCACCCTCAGATTCTGCGGAGCCGGACCCCCACCTGCTGTATAAGCCAGAGAAAGCCTCCCTAATCCATCTAGCTAGTGTGCATTTCGATACCCTATACCCTTTCCTAGGACCCTGAAAGGATAAGAATAGTGCATTCTCTTTTTTCCAAGTATCAGTGACTGAGATATAATGCAGAAGACATCTTCTGACATCTAAGTTATGGAGACTCTTCTTTAGAGTTAGAAGGATTAGGGAGAAATAATGGTAGAACCATTTCCTGAGCCCTGTGGAAATGTGATACTTTTGGCAAGTAAGCTGGGTCCGGCCTGAGGATTACCCTATCCTGCAAGAATTCAGTGTAAGGGGGAAGCCTGGGAAGTGCTTGAATAGAATATCTCCTACCCTACATGCAGATGTTATCGCTACCAGAAAAGCTGTTTTGAGGGATAGTAGTTTTATTGAGGCTGATTTGTAGGGGTTCGAAGGGCTCATTTGTCAAAGATGAAAGGACTAGATTAAGATCCCACATACTCTTATGTATGGGCCTAGCTCTACCCACGTCCTTAATAAACCTCGAAACCCAATAATTGTTGGCAATATTACAAGAAAATAGGGCTCCCAGGGCTGAGATTTGTACTTTTAGTGTACTCGTGGAAAGATTTAATTCCAATCCCTTCTGCAAAAATTCTAGAATTTGGCAAGCCATTTTTTATATCGAAGTCTGATATGGCTAGGAACTTGTTCCAAGTTCTAGAGTAGATCTTAGTTGTAACCTGCTTCCTACTCTTCTTGAGAGTATCTACTAAATTCAGGGAGAAGCCTCTGTCCTTTAACAACGACCGCTCAAACTCCATGCCGTTAAATGGAGTCCCTTCACTTGTGGATGGCTGATCGGACCTTGGCAAAGCAAGTCCAGAATGTCTGGAAGCACCCAAGGATCGTCCACCGACATTGTCCTGAGCCATACGAACCAGGTCCTAATGGGCCAGAACGGGGCAATCAGTGTAACTTTTGCCCCATCCTCCCTGATTTTCCTCACCACTAGAGGCAACAGGTTCAGTGTCGGGAAAGCGTAGGCCAACTGAAAATCCCATTTTATCAGAAGGCATCCACTGCCAGAGGATTCTCCCTGGGATTCAAGGAACAAAATTCTCACTTTTCTGTTGCATTTGGTGGCAAAGAGGTCTACCTCTGATTGTCTGCAAATGGGGTCAATCAGATTGAAGATGTCCCTGTTTAAAGACCATTCGCCTTGCCTTAGGGTATTGCGGCTGAGAGTCTGCCTTTATATTTTCTTTTCCCCTGATGTGGAGCGAAGTTGAAGATAGAAAATGTGTCTCTGCTGTCTGGAAAAGGCGATCTGCCACCTGCATCAGAGCCTCGGAACGTGTCCCACCTTGATGGTTTATATAGGCCACCGCCAACTGGCTGTCCGAAAGGATCCTGAAGTGGTGACCCTGTAGGTATATGAGGAGTTTAACCGATAATTCAATGGCCATTAACTCCTTTTGGTTGGATGAAGTCGTTGTAAGGGAGTCCCATTGTCCCTGAACCACGATGTCACCCATGTGAGCCCCCCCCCCACCCTGAGGGGCTAGCATCTGTGGTTATCACTCGAGTTATATCTACTACCCAAGGAACACCTACGGCTAATTTATCCCTGTCTAGCCACCATCTAAGCAACCTAAGGGTTAATGGGTTCAATGTTATTTTTTCATCTAAGGACCCTCCTATGGCCCTATCATTCCTCAAAACATCTTTTTGAAGAGGTCTAGTGTGAAGCTGAGACCACATGACAGCCGGAATACATGTCAGGGACCCTAAAAAGGGACATGGCCTGTCTAAGGGTCATGGTGGGTTTATCAATTGCTTTTAACACCAGATGCTGAATTTGAATTGACTTATCCGGGGGAAGACAGCACTGCTGGGTATCTGAATCCAACAGCAGACCTAGGAACTTTTGAACTTTTTAGGGGCTGTAACCGGAATTTAGCATAATTTATTATCCAGCCTATAATGTTCTAGTTTTCTCCTAGCCACCTCCCATTGCGATAGGCAATGATCCGCTGAATTCCCCACTATGAGAAAGTCATCAAGTATGGGACAATGAGAATATTGGATTCTCGCAAATGTGCCATAACCTCCGCAACTATTTTTGTAAATACTCTGGGGGCAGCCGATAACCCAAAGGGAAGTGCCTTATATTGAAAGTGGCAAACTATTCCCCCCATAAAAACCGCCACCCTTAAGAGTTGTTGGAAATCCGTATGAATAGGTACATGATAGTAAGCATGTTATAAAGCCACTACTACCATGAAACAGTCTTTAAACAGCATCTTTATTGTTGAACTAATAGATTCCATTTTAAAGGTATGTTTGACCAAAAAACTATTGAGGGACCTAAGATTTATAATGGTCCTAAAAGTTTTATCGGGTTTCTGGATAAGAAACAGAGGAGAGTAAAATCCTCTACCTCTTTCAGAATCTGGGATTTTTATCAGTACATTTTTCAGACAAAGATTTGACTTCCGATTCTAACGCCGACTGTTCAATGGGAGAAGCACACAGGGGAGCAAGTTTAAAGCTATAACCTGGGATACAATTAAACTCAAGTTTGAGTCCCTGAGAACGCATCGCACCCAGTTACTATTTGTGATTTCTGACCATACAGCAGAAAAGGCCAACAACCTCTCCCCTACCGGCAACTCTAGTCATTGTTCTGGCTTCTTCCTTTCCCTTGAGGAACGACGGAACATAAATCCCGTACCTCTTCTACGCCTTTCTTCCCCTCTAAATCGGTCCCTAGTGGGTGAAAATGTACGTTTTCTTCCCCGACCAAATCTTTTCTTGAAGAGACGACGATAAGACGTGTATAGATTGGGGAACTTCTTATCGCCATCATTCTCTAGTAATTCATCCAATGCTGGACCGAATAAATACTCTTCTTTGCATGGAATGGCGCAGAGCTTTGATCTCGCCTGAATGTCCCCTGACCAGCATTTCAACCATAGGGCTCTTCTCGCAGCATTAGATAGACCTGCCGCTCTAGCCGCCATCTTCACTGAGTCGACAGAAGCATCTGATAAGAAGGCAGCGGCCTCCTGGATGACTGGTAGAGCATTTAACGTAACGTCTCTAGAAGCACCTTCCTTTAACTGGGATTCCAACTGGTCCAGCCAGACCATCATTGATCTTGCTGTACAGGTAGATGCTACTGCTGGCCTTGAGGAACCAGCCGCCATTTCCCAGGCTCCCTTCAGGAAGGAATCTGCCTTCCTGTCAAGTGGATCCTTAAGAGATCCCAAATCTTCAAAAGGCAGCGAAGCTCGTTTTGGAGACTTTGGCCACAGCTGCATCTAGTTTAGGGGCCTTGTCCCAAGTATTGACTGCTGGATCGTCAAAAGGATACCTACACTTTAGAGCTAGTGGCAGGGAACCTTTGTTCTCAGGCTTCTTCCATTCTTTAAAGAATAAGTTCCTGAATTTTCTCATTTAATGGAAATGATGTACATCTTTTCTGATCCAGTCCACTGAACATCATCTCTTCCTTGGATAACTGCGGCTTGGGATCTGCAATGCCCATTGTTCCCCTGACTGACTTGACCAATTTGTCAACTATCAAGAGGTAAACAAAAGCGGCCCGAATCTTCTCCCGACGAGGAGGTCGAGGAACATGAATCGTAGGAGCCCTCATCTCCATCATCATTCCCTGAAGAATCAGAGACCCGGGAACCTTTGGATTTTGAGGGTCCGGCTTGAGATAGGGACTTAAGACTCTGCTTAACTTCTGCCCTAATCATTTCCTTCAGGCTTGTCGCCATATTGGAAGATTCTTCCGCTACCTGAGGGAGTATAGCAAGGCAATGTAGTCTTCCTAGACTTAGTGCCACTCCACCCTTCCCCTGAGACCTCACCGTCTGCTGGATACAGGGGCCACATAATTTTTTCGGGCATGAATCTGGTAAGGGGACTCCACAGAGGGCGCATTCCTTTTGTTTAGCCTTACCGATACACTTTTTCCCCTAAAATAAATGATATGAGGGGGACTGCGTCACTAAGTGCACTTTCTCGTAGATCACGTACCAGTGGCTGCAGAGAAAAAAATTAAACAAAAGATACCGGAATACGAGGGGGGGTCCTTTCTGAATGATGCGTCCGATCCTTGCTTGGAGGAGCTTTTACGACCGGAATTGTCACTTTTCCTGGCATGGTCCTTGGCTTTGGGCTTCTGACGAGTCTCTTCCGGCAGCAGGCCCTGCTGCTCATGGTCACTCTCCATCCTGACGCTTAATGGCAGAAGCAAGGGTCCGACCTGGAGCCTGCTTATATCCCCCTCTTCCGGTTCAGCAGATTTGCCTGGCGCTGCCCCCTGATTCGCCGCCCCCCAGGTGCAGGTGACAGGCAGGACCTGCCTTACAATTACCGGTGGGCGCCGCCATATTGGAGCCACCGCGCATGCGAGGCAACCCCGACAACACACGCCGACTCCGCCCCTAGACGAGACCGCGGCACCCAGCGCTTCCTGTCGGCGCCGAGAGCAGCGTGGGACATCCGGACAGACAGCGGTGTCCCGGACGGCCCCCCGGAATCGCATTCCCACACCCTGGGAACACAGCGAGGGGCACATACTTACCTGGCGCTGGCTGGAGACAGAGACCGCTGGCCCACCGCTCCCTGCATCACTGACGTGCAGCCCTGCCAGGACCACCGTGATGCCTCCAGGAACTCCGCACCGGCCGAGGTAGGAGACCCCCCTCGCTACCGGAGTCGGCCTGGGCCTTCTGTAGGATCCAGTCCCTATAGGAACAGGAAACCAACTGATACGTGGGAGAGGTGCCGCCCTTTTGTATCTGTAGGTTTCCTGTTCCTGAAGGGCGGATCCCCTCTCTCGTGGTGCTGTCATGGGAGTCCGAATAAATGTATGTTCAGTAAATGCACTCAATACTTAGTCAGGGCTCCTTTTGCATCAATTACTGCATCAATGTGGTGTGGCATGGAGGCGATCAGCCTGTGGCACTGCTGAGGCGTTATGGAAGCCCAAGGTTGCTTTGAACGCAGCCTTCAGCTTGTCTGCATTATTGGGTCTGGTGTCTCATCTCCCTCTTGACAAAACCCCATAGATTCTCTATGAGGTTAAGGTCAGGCAAGTTTGCTGGCCAATTAAGCACAGTGATACGGTTTTTAAACCAAGTATTGGCACTTTTGGCAGTGTGGACAGGTGCCAAGTCCTGCTGGAGAAAGAAATTTCTATCTCCAAAAAGTTTGTCGGCAGAGGGAAGTACGAAGTGCTCTAAAATTTCCTGGTAGACGGCTGTGCTGACTTTGGTCTTGATAAGACACAGTGGCCCTACACCAGCAGATGGCATGGCTCCCCAAACCATCACCGATTGTGGAAACTTCACACTAGACCTCAAGCAGCTTGGATTGTGGCCTCTCCACTCTTCCTCCAGACTCTGCTTTTCATTTGGTAATCTAGGTCCCAAAGTTTACTTTCATCTGAAAAAAAACCACCTTAGACCACTAAGCAACAGTACAGTTCTTCTCCTTTGCCCAGGTAAGACATCTGGCGTTTTCTATTGGTCATGAGTTGCTTGACACAAGGAATACGACACTTGTAGCCCATGTCCTGGATTCGTCTGTGTGTGGTGGCTCTTGAAGCTATGACTCTTGCAGCAGTCCACTCCTTGTAAATCTCCCTCAAATTTTTGAATGGCCTTTTCTTAATCTTTTCCAGAAAGTGGTAATCCCAATTGCTTGTGTGCCTTTTTCTACCACATATTTTCCTTCCACTCAACTTTCCATTAATATGCTTGGATACAGCACTCTGAACAGCCAGCTTCTTTAGCAATGAACTCTTATGGCTTACGCTCCTTGTGGAGTGTGACAATGACTGCCTTCTGGACATCTGTCAAGTCAGAAGTCTTCCCCATGATTGGGGAGGGTTCTGAAACAGATTAAGGAACCTTTTTAAATGCTTAGGAAACCTTTGCAGATGTTTGGTAATTATTCCAATTTACTGAGATAATGACTTGGGATTTCATTGGCTGTAAGCCATAATAATCAACATTAACAGAAAAACCCTTGAAATACATCACTGTTTGTAATGACTGAGTTTCACTTTTTGTATTGAAGAACTGAAATAAATTATGTTTGATGATATTCTAATTTTGTGAGAAGCACCTGTGTGTGTATATATATCATATTAATTTAAAAATCACTTTCAATTTTGGAAAAACCTGTTTAAGAGAACAAGATTGGTTTTAAAGTGATTATAACTTTAGGACAGGCCATCACTTTACGCTTTGTTAAATGTGTGCAGATCTAGGAGAATTTACCTAAAGAGCTGCATTTAGGGCAATTTCACACCAGGTGTTCTCAGCATTTTTTTCTGCAGCAAAACCTGATGATCTCTTGGCAGGAAAGAAGCCAAAGAAAAAGAAAAAAAAAAAAACTAAACACGTGAGATTGGGGAAATAATCAGCCACATGGGATTGTGATGTCGAGAGGGATTCTAGACACCAAACCAACATATGGATACGTAGCTGGGCTTTAGTGTTCCAAAACATGCCTATAGCAAAACCGGTTTTACGTACCGGTAATAGGATTTTACAGAGTCCACGACAGCACCCACAACGAGAGAGGGGATCCGCCCACCTTCCGGACAGGAACCTACAGGTTAAAAAGGGGCGGCCCCCCTCGCCCTCCAGTACAAGGGATACCGCCAATGAAACAGTACATGATAATATTATCTTAAACATTACTAAATACCACCACCTCTATAGAGTGATCTCTAAAGCACACCTTCCAACAGAGTGCAGGAATAAGTAACTAAATATGGGGGGGGGGGAATGCATGGGTGCTGTCGTGGACTCTGTAAAATCCTATTACCGGTACGTAAAAACCGGTTTTCTTATCGCCACGACAGCACCCACAACGAGAGACTTTCAAAGACTATTAACTGGGAGGGACCACAGCACTAAGTACTGAACGGCCAAACTGTAAGCTGGAATTAGCAGATAGATCAAGGCGATAGTGTTTATAAAAGGTGGAAGGTGATGACCAAGTTGCCGCCTTACATATCATTTCAATGGGGACATCTGCCTTCTCCGCCCAGGATGATGCCATGGCCCGAGTGGAGTGCGCCCTGATGCCTTCTGGTGGTGTTACTCCCTTGGCAGTGTAGGCAAGACATATCGCTTCTCTAATCCATCTGGCGATAGAGTTTTTCGTGACACTAGAACCCTTTTTCAGATTCTGGAAAGAAATAAACAGAGCCCTACTCTGTCTCCAGCTTCGTGTCCTATCCAGGTACTCTAATATTGCCCTCTTTACATCTAAGGTATGATATTTTTCCTCCTCCTCTGAACCTGGATTTTCATAGAAAGATGGTAAATAAATCTCCTGACTTCTATGAAATTTAGTTGCCACTTTTGGCAAGTATGCAGGATCAGGTTTTAAGACAATCTTATCCTGGATAATTATTAAGTAGGGAGGATCTACTGACAGCGCATGTATATCACTGACCCTCCTGGCAGACGTTAATGCTAAAAGTAGAGCTGTTTTTAAGGTTAAATTTTTAATCGAAATAGATTTTAATGGCTCAAAAGGAGGTTCAGTCAACGCCTCAAGCACCAAATTGAGGTCCCAAGGGGGTATTCTTACAATATGGATTGGGTTAGAACGCTGACATGCCTTAATAAACCTAGCAACCCATCTATTACCAGCTATATCACTGTTGTACAGAGCTCCTAAGGCTGAAACATGAACCCTTAGAGTGTTGACCGCTAAACCCAATTCCCAGCCTTTCTGAAGGAATTCTAAAATGGCTGAAATCGGAGCATTATCTCCCAATGGTTTCTGATAAAACATAAGGATTTTTTTCCAAATTTTCAAATAGATTTTTGTAGTAACCTCCTTCCTGCTTTTCAATAAGGTAGTTATTAAAGCATCGGAGAACCCCCTCTCCTTCAGAAGCTCCCTCTCAAGTTCCACGCTGTTAAGTGAAGAGTCTCCAAATTTGGATGACGAAATGGACCTTGAGAGAGGAGATCCGGAACCACTGGCAACACCCAGGGATCGGTGACAGACATTGTTTTGAGGAGAGAAAACCAAGGCCTCCTGGGCAGAAGGGGGCGATTAAAATTACTCTGGCTCCTTCCTCCCGGATCTTCCTGAGAACTATCGGAATTAGACACATAGGAGGGAAGGCATATGCTAGCCGGAAGTCCCAACGGACGCGAAGGGAGTCCACTATGAGAGGTTGGTCTGCTATGTGTAAGGATGCGAACCTCCTGACCTTCCTGTTCTCCCTCGTAGCAAACAGATCTATTGTCGGCAATCCCCACAGATTGACTATCTGATTGAATATGTGTTGGTCTAGGGACCATTCTCCCTGACGAAGGGAATGGCGACTGAGGTAGTCTGCTTCTATATGGAGTTTCCCCTCTATATGAACTGCCGACAGAGATTGTAAGTGATCCTCGGCCAGAGACAATATCTGTGCTGCAGTGGTCATTAGGGATCGTGACCTTGTCCCTCCCTGATGATTGATGTAGGACACCACAGTCATATTGTCTGTCTGTATTTGTACGTGCGAATTCTTCAGGGAAGGTAGTAAGCAAAGAAGAGCCTGGTTGACTGCAGCCAGCTCTCTTAGGTTTGAGGAATTCTGGGACTCTAGAATTGACCAACGCCCCTGGGTTAGAATGTCTCCCATATGGGCTCCCCAACCGAACGGACTGGCATCTGTCGTGACCACGTTGTCCGGAGTGATGGTCCAGAGGACTCCTTTTGATAAATGTACTGGATTGAGCCACCATCTGAGGTCGTGAAGAGTGGCAGGTGATATACTGAACTTCCCGCTCAGAGCACCGTGAAGATCTTTCTCTGCTTGAAGAACCTCGTATTGAAGCATTCGGGTGTGAGATTGAGCCCATCTCACCGCCGATATACACGCAGTCAAAGATCCTAGAAGAGACATTGCGTCTCTTAAACTTAAGTTTGGAGCTTTCCTTACGGCCGTGATCCTCTGAATGATCTTCTGCTTCTTTTCTTCTGGTAGGAAGGATGACTGATTTTCTGAGTCTAGGAGAACTCCTAGGAATGATTGATGTCTTGTGGGTTCTAGTTTTGACTTTTCCCAGTTGATTATCCATCCGAGTCCCTGTAGGTATGATATTATGGCATTTACCCTAGATGTACACTGAGCGATTGAATTTCCAATTATTAAAAAATCGTCTAGATAGGGCACTACCAGGGTTTCTTTTTCCCTGACATGGGCCATTACTTCCGACACAACTTTTGTAAAAATTCTAGGTGCCATGGATAGGCCAAAGGGCATTGCTAAAAATTGGAAATGTTTAATCTGATGGTTTACCCATACTGCCATCCTGAGGAATTGCTGATGATTTCGGTGAACTGGAAGATGGTAATACGCATCTTTTAGATCCAACACTGACATGTAGCACCTAGGAAACAAAAGCTTAGTTGTTGATTTAATGGATTCCATCTTAAAAGCGTGATACTGAAGATATTTATTCAATTTACGTAAATTTATGATAGTCCTAAAGGACCCATCAGGCTTAGAGATCAAGAACAGCGGAGAATAAAAGCCCGTCTTCTCCTGATGTTTTGGTACTTCTTCAATAACTCGCTTTGTAAGCAATTGTTGAATCTCTAATTCTAAGGCCTGTTGTTGGGCCTGAGTATCCAGTGATGTTATAATAAAATGATTTGGGGGAGTTCTCAAAAATTCTAATTTTAATCCTGACTCAACAACCCCCATTATCCAGGTACTAGAAGTTATCTTTTGCCATTCTGCTGAGATGAACTTTAGTCTTCCCCCTACTGGCAGCTCTGTTTTATCTGTAATTACGTCTCCGTCTTGAGAAAGATGAAGGGTTCTTATAGTATCCACCTTTCTTCTTCTGATCCGACGTCTCCCAGTCACGATTATATCCCTGCTGGTCTGACTGGAATTTTCTGAAGGGCAAGCGTCTCCGGAAGGCATTCCTAAAAGTGGGATTAAATGCTTTAGGAAATCCCTTCTTTCTGTCCTCTGCAAGGATGTCATCCAGCACCGGGCCAAATAGGTACTCACCCCTACATGGAATGGAGCATAATTTGGCCTTTGCCTGGGCATCCCCCTTCCAGGTCTTTAGCCAAAGTGCCCGTCGGGCCGCATTTGAGAGCCCCGCCGATCTTGCAGCCAATCTCAGGGAGTCAATTGAGGCATCTGCCAGATATGCCGCTCCTTCTCTGACCTGAGACAGGGAGTTTAGTAATTTATCTCTAGGTGTTTTAGCTTTAAGCTGTTCTTCCAGCTGCGTCACCCAGACCATGATTGATCTCGCCGTACAGGTGCCTGCGATTGCAGGCTTAAAGGCTCCAGATGATGCTTCCCACACTTTCTTAAGGAGCATGTCAGCCTTCCTGTCTGAGGGATCTTTAAGGAGTCCTACATCCTCTAATGGCAGCGAGGCTGTTTTCGGGTACTTTCGGGATTTTCACCCACTGGGATAAGGTGTCATCCTCGAAGGGGTACCTTCTTTTTGCGGCCGAAGGTAAGAATCCCTTATCCAGCTTGTCCCACTCTCGTCTGACCAGATCTTTAATGGTATCTACCACGGGGAAAGCTTTGCGACTTCTCTGGTTCAGTCCTGCAAACATGATCTCCTGGGTTGTTTTTGGCTCTCTACTCTCTGCCACACCCATAGTTGCACGGACTGCTTTAATTAAAGTCTCCATATTGTCGGTGGAAAAGCAAGGCCTTCCTTCCTCATCTGAGGAGGCTGATGATGAACTCTGAGCATTCACCCTCCTGCAATGAGGGGCTGGAATCGGATATTATTTCCATACTACTCTTCTCATGCCGTTTAGTTTTTAGGGACGATTTTATTTCTTCCCTAATTACTTCCCTTAAATCCGATACACGGAGGGGGGCCTCTTCCTCTAACATACGGCATATACATAACTGACAATTTCTTTAAATAGGTGTCAGGTAGTGGCTCCGTGCATAATGCGCACTGTTTATGCTTGGATTTGAAACCTTTTTTCCCTATAAAAAAAGCATAGTATAGGAGACAGTTGTGTTACCCAACGGCTCAGATATCAACTCACCACCGCTGATGAAGAATAGAGTACCGGTTTCTGAGGGGGTGAGGTGCGACGTGACGTGCTAGGGTCCTGCTGCCCGCGTGCCACATCTCTAGTATGAGATCTGCTGCTGCTCCTCTGCTCTCCTTGTCGGTGTTCGGCGTCTCCTGTGGAAGACATGTTGCCGCACACCACTCACCAAGCGCTGCCTCCTTTTCAAAGGTCCCGCGCTCTTCCTCCCGGCCTCCTCCGGAAGTCGTTAATTCACTTCCGGGTCATAAGCGCCGACCTGCTCCTGCAGCGTCGCGCGCGTGTGGACGACCCTGGGCGGCGCGCCTTCCCCCGGGAACGCCACTACGACCGCCATCATCACTCGGTCCCTGCCAGACGAGGGGGGAAGCTGGACACAGAACTTCCCCCGACGCTGCCGTTCTCACCTGGACACCGCACAGAGGCTTGGCGGACCCGGGTAAGCGAAAACTGTAGGCTCCCGCCGTCCGGACAGGAACCCAAAACTGGAGGGCGAGGGGGGCCGCCCCTTTTTAACCTGTAGGTTCCTGTCTGGAAGGTGGGCGGATCCCCTCTCTCGTTGTGGGTGCTGTCGTGGCGATAGGAAAAATCTGGATGTTTGTGAGCAACAGTTTTCAAGCTTTAGGGCTCATTTTCACTTGCGAGGAAAACGGACGAGTGCAATCTGATTAAAAAAATATTATATATATATATATATATATATATATATATATATATATATATATATATATATATATATATATATTTTGCACTCGCATAACAATCGCATACATTACATCCGTTTTTTTTCGGTCCAGATTACGGACCGTTTTTTCTCTAGCAAGTGGAAATGAGCCCTTACTCCATGTGTTGAGGCCTCTCATACAGCAAAATAGTGCATGCACAAGTAGTCATATGGCAGTAGCAGTACCCCTTGTTACAGAGTAAGGAACAGAGGTGTACTGAGCTTGTCTGCATCTAGGAATAGACATTGTCATTGGAGAGGGGTCACCAAATCTGGACAAGCAAGATTTTCTTTATGTACATAAACTTATACAAGGGTTAGTATAGGACTTATCAACCATCAAATTCTTCTGTGATAGTCAAACTGAAATACCTCACAGAATATCCCACTCCCAGAGGTTTCTTCTTATTTTTGCGGGGATCGCCCTGAGAATTTGTGCTGGACTGTTCTAGAAGACCTTCCTTCTTCTGTCTGGGAATGATGTTTATATCTCCATTTACACCTTTTCCTTTAAACGGAACATCAATCAGCCCTTGGCATTTGCTCAGAATGAAATCCCATGGGGTCGAATCATCAGAGGAGAAGAAGCCAAGTAGCTGTAGGAAAAGTGCTACAGAAACCTGGGCATCTCTGGCAGCATAAAACACCTGAAAAACAAAACAAAAAAAAAAATGTTAGAGGATCCTAGTTGACCAACTCAGCTGCAGTTTTAAGATGCTTAAAGTTTCTCACCCACACTGTTGAAAAGCTTAAAGGGAATCTGTCACCAGGTTTTTGCTACCCCATTAGAGCAACATAATGTAAGAGGTACAGACCCCGATAACAGCAATGTCATTGAGCTGCTTGCTGTCATTTTCATTAAAAAAAAAAAATAAATCACTGGTCTATTTGCTGCATATCTAGCAGTGCTCTGAATGCCACTGTGCAAAGGCAAAAGACTGCTAATCTGTGGTGGGGTTATACCGAGCTCATGAATATGGAGAACTATACAGCGGCAAGTTTACTAGTCCTCTAGTGACATCAGTTTTACCAGCAGGAAATCAAAATTACCCTATGCAGCCCAGTAAGGGACATGAATCAGTCTCTGCCTCTACATTATGCTGCTCTAAGATTAGATGGCAATTCTGGTGACAGTCACATCAAAGGCAAGATGACAAAAAAAATAAATAAATAAAATAATTGATAGATGTATTATGCAAGGGGTATATAAACACATACCTGGTCCTGTGTGAATTCCTCGGCGTCCCAGTTACTGCAACGAAGCTGAAAAGATTTGGCCAGAGGATAGCACAGGATAGTTTCAGACAGCGATTTAAGACTCAGGCTGTTTTGAAAAATGTCCCTCCTGAAAATAAAAAGGTAAAATATAAAATAATTTATATTTTTAAGGGGTAAAACAAACAGAACTTCGTTTTGTCACAGTGTAGAAAGATTGCCAGTGACACCTGTTACTTAAAAACCTATTCTCACAGAGTGAGCCCTTTTAAGAGGCATGGATCAGGCTTGGTTTGAGTGTCCAGTTACTATGTGACTGTACCCACAAGCTGTCAGCATTCTCGGATTCCGGCGACGAAGGGCAGTCATTTGACTATAAGTATGATTTACCGTATTTTTCGGACTACAAGACGCACTTTTTCCCCCCCAAAAAAGGGGAAAATTGGGGGGTGCGTCTAATACTCGCAATGCATGCTTACCGGCAGTGGTGTGGTGGCGGCGGCAGAGGTGCGGTATGGCGTGCACAGGGTCCCTTCCACCGGTCAGGTGACGCAGCGGCCCGGAATGCAATGTGAGCAGCAGAGCCGGGTTGATCACCGGTTTATCGGTGGTGGCGGCCATCTTCCCGAGGCCACGCGTGCGCAGATGGAGTGCTCTGCTTCACGGGGCTTCAGGAAAATGGCCGCGGGAGGCCGTGCGTGTGCAGATGGAGATTGTGGCGGCCATTTTCCTGAAGCTGAGTTTGCAGATTTAGATCTCGGCTTCAGGAAAATGGCCGCCGCGATTTCCATCTGCACACGCACGGCCATTTTCCTGAATCAGAGCACTCCATCTGCGCACGCACGGCCTCGGGAAGATGGCCACCGCCACCGATATTCAGCCCGGCTCTGCTGCTCACATTGCATTCCGGGCAGCTGCGTCACCTCACCGGTGGAAGGGAC
Source organism: Ranitomeya variabilis (assembly GCF_051348905.1). Taxonomy (NCBI): domain Eukaryota; kingdom Metazoa; phylum Chordata; class Amphibia; order Anura; family Dendrobatidae; genus Ranitomeya; species Ranitomeya variabilis. The sequence continues at coordinate 659,575,668 of NC_135232.1, read as the reverse complement.
CCTGCGAACGCCATACCGCACCTCTGCCGCCGCCACACCACTGCTGGAACCCCCCCATGGACACCAGGCCGTGGCGTCACCCACCTAAGCAGGAAGGGACCCTGCTCAGGTGCACGCCACACCGCATCACCCCACCTCTGCCGACACCATGCCTCCTGTGACCCTGCTCTGCCACCGCCAGCCCTCAGGTAAGATACTGTAAATTCGGACACTAAGACTGACCCCATCTTATAAAAAAAAAAAAAAATCTGCAATTTTCACCCCAAATTTGGGGTGCGCCTTATGGTCCGGTGCGTCTCATAGTCCGAAGAATACGGTACATACAGGCTCATACCAACTAGACCATCTAGTAGGAATGTGGCCATAAAGTCTGAAAATCACATGCTTGCTTATCACCAGAAAATCCTGACAGGCCGTGGCAACTGTAAGGCTTCAGAAGTCTGCAGTCAGACTACATACTCATAGCAAGTCTGGAAACCCCTTTAAGATCTTTCAGTGTTACATTATATACTGTATTTTGCAGACTAAGAGGCACTCTTCCTACAAAAAGTGGAGGAAAATGGAGGGGGGGGGGGGGGGGGGGTGCAACTCCTGTACCTGCTGCTGAAGAGAAATGAATACTCATTATATTAATCCCCTTTGGTAGCTGGCACACATATGTCAGGAAGCTGCAGCCAACACTGTGCCCACTATTGAAGCTCAGTGAATATTCACTGCTCTCCATACACACTCCAGGCGTGGGGAGCAGCAAGTATTCCAGCAGCTGTCCTTGGCTTGTAGGCAGGGTATGACATCACTGCCATGTGATGCTTAGAAGCATAAATCAGCTGTTGCCATCAGAACAGGACGCTGCGAGGGAGCGTAGGGAAGGCAAGCAGAATGGTTTGTGGGTTTTTTTATGTTTTTTTCTGAAAGGGGCCATGTATGCCAGGATGGGGATGAGGGAGACCATGCCTACCAGGATTGGGGATATTAGTACAGAACTGACCACATTTTGATTTCATTTTTTTTTCTCCTGTAGTTTCCTCCTCTAAAACCCAAGTGTGTCTTATGGTCCAGTGTGTCTCAATCTGAAAAATCTGGTAGTTTGTGTCTGAACAAAAGATACTTGCCACATTTAAATTGATAAAGTTATATACTAACTCCAGTTTGACTTAAGTTACCCTTATATTACTGTGGCATCATGAACTGTATGAGAAATATAGTTTTATTCTAATACCATGTACAGTAAATAACCAGTTATGTAACTGGCTAATCCCAATTTACACAATTGCTTGGATCAATAGTGAATACAAATCTGTAAAAGACACCTACCTATGTCTCATTGCAAGATAGCGTATGTCAACAATGCCCTTCACAGAGAGCCCATACTCATTCATCAATTTGGAGGCATCTTCCCAACAACCTACACCGACTTTCAGAACATTACTGGACGCCAGAAGAGCCACTAAGGTGTTGGGAATGTTGCAGCTAGTGCTGACCAAGCGAGGCAGACGGACCAGTACACAGAAGCCACTGTGGGAGGCCATCTGTAGCAGGGAAATCGGGTTTGCTCTCCCATCTACAGACACCTGAAAAAATAGTAGTTACTCACCGATAACGGTGTTTCTCTGAGCCCATGACGGCACCACGGAGAGAGGGGATCCGCCCACCAAGGACAGGAAACCTACAGATAAAAAGGCGGTACCTCTCTCCTGCATCAGTTGTTTACTAGAGAACGATGGGAGACTATGAACGGAGACTTTATTATTATTATTATTATTTTAACATTACTTAGTTGAGATACCGCGTGATTATTTACACTATTAACATAAGGCACTATATTTCTGTGCACACCCAAGAAGTGAAAGGGAGGGAATGTACGGGTGCCGTCATGGGCTCAGAGAAACACAGTTATCGGTGAGTAACTACTATTTTCTCTGACGCCCATGACGGCACCACGGAGAGAATTGCAGAGATTTGTACATTAGGGAGGGACCACCGCTTCCAGAACCCTTTTACCAAAAGTAAGGTCCGAAGGAGAGGAAAGGTCCAATCTATAGTGCCTATAGAAAGTGGACGGTGAAGACCAGGTAGCAGCTTTACATATCTGCTCGATAGAAGCTCCGGCCTTCTCCGCCCAAGAGGTTGCCACTGCTCTTGTTGAGTGTGCCTTGATATTTCCCGGAACGGGTACGCCACTCGCTGAGTATGACAGGCTGATGGCTTCTGTAATCCATCTTGCCAGGGTGCCCTTAGATGCTTTCTTCCCCTTCCGGGGACCCTGGAAACACACAAAGAGAGAGGTATCCTCCCTACTCTCCCTAGTGGCTTCTATGTAATGCATCAGGCATCTCCTCACATCTAATGTATGTAATGCCTCTTCCTCTTTGTTTTTGGGATTAGGACAGAAGGAGGGCAGAGATATTTCTTGCGTCCTATGGAAACGGGATGCCACCTTTGGGAGATATGCTGGGTCAATTTTTAGGATGACCCTATCATCAAGGATTTGTGTGAAAGGGGGGTTAGCGGATAGGGCCTGGATATCACTGACTCTACGTGCGGAAGTGAGCGCCACGAGCAAGGAAGTTTTAAGGGATAAGATTTTGATAGGAGCTTCCGCTAAGGGTTCAAAGGGAGGTTTAGATAATGCTTTAAGCACTAAATTTAGATCCCACTTAGGGGTAACCTTCACAGGTAGAGGTCTTGATCTACCGGCTGCTCTGATGAATCTGGCAACCCACCGATTCCCTGCTAAATCATAGTTGAATAAGGCTCCTAGAGCCGCTACATGTACTTTTAGGGTATTTGTGGCCAGACCCAGTTCTAACCCTTTCTGCAGAAACTCAAGTATGGCTTTAAGGGGGACACCCTCCCCCATTTTGACACCTGAAGATGAAAGAAATTTTTTCCATACTTTCCCGTACTGCTTGGTTGTAACAGGCTTCCTACTTTTGAGCAGTGTAGATACCAGCCCCGGAGAAAACCCCCTGTTTTCTAGTAACTCCCTTTCAAATGCCAAGCTGTCAAGTGCAAATTCTCCACCCGTGGATGATGAACTGGGCCTTGGGAGAGGAGGTTCGGGAGATCCGGCAGTACCCATGGATCGGAGATGGACATTCTCATCATCCAGGAAAACCAAGGCCTCTTCGGCCAGAACGGGGCTATTAAGATTATGTGGGCCCCGTCCTCCCGAATCTTCCTCAGCACTGCTGGAATCAGAGCAACAGGGGGAAAGGCATACGCTAGTGGCTGGTTCCAGGAACGCATCTAGAGATACCGGGTTCCCCCAAGGTGTTATTGAGCAAAAGGAGTTCACTTTTTTGTTTAGATGGTTTGCGAAAAGGTCTATATTTGGTTTGCCCCATTTTTTTGAGATCTGAGAGAACACTGACTGATTCAGTTCCCATTCTCCCTGTTTCAAGCGAGAGCGACTTAGATAATCTGCCTTGTAGTTGTCCCCCCCTTTTATATGAAGGCCTGATAGTGATTGGAGGTTGGTTTCGGCTATGTGGAAGATCGATTTGGTTATCTCCATCAGACTCAGAGTGGGTACCTCCCTGGTGATTTAGGTACGCTATCACCACCTTGTTGTCTGACATTACTCTGACATGGTGAGACCGAAGGGGACCCAGGAACTCTAATAGTGCATACTTGACTGCCAGCAGTTCCTTCATATTGGAGGACACCCTCATCAGATGAGGTGGCCAGGCTCCCTGGGCTAACAGGTCGTTCAGGTGTGCACCCCACCCGCTGGGACTCGCATCCGTTGTCACTATCTGTGAGACTGGGGTTACCCATGGGATTCCTTGAGAGATTGTCTAGCGATGTCCACCAATTCAGAGACTGAATTGTGCTTGGAGACAAGTTGAGCCGACCTTCTAAATTTCCTTTTAGAGACTTCTTCTGACAAGATTTGCCATTGAAGCTCCCTTGAGTGTAGCTGAGCCCATTGGACTGCCGGGATGCAGGCCGTCATGGACCCCAGGAGGGACATAGCTTGACGGAGAGTTATGTAGGGGGTGTCTCGCCTTTTGGATACTAGATTTATGATGTTCCGAATTTTCCCCTCTGGGAGACGGCATTCTTGTTTTAAAGAGTCCAGCGTAAGACCCAGGTACTCCTGGATTTGACATGGTGATAACCTGGATTTTTTTTAAGTTCACTAACCAGCCCAGATTTTCTAGTGAATGTCTGATTGTCTTTAGCTGTTCCTCGCAATGTTGCGGAGAGGAACAGATTATCAAAAAATCGTCGAGGTATGGCACTATCAGGGTATCTTGCTCCCTCAGGTGAGCCATTACCTCCGCCACTAATTTTGTGAAGATTCGTGGCGCTATAGCCAGCCCGAAGGGAAGGGCTAGAAACTGAAAGTGGCATAACACCCCCCCAATGTAGATACCTATCCTGAGGTATTTTTCGTGATCTTTGTGGATGGGACGTGATAATAGGCGTCCTTTAGATCCAGGACTACCATGAAACACGATGGGAACAACATTTTTATTGAGGTTTTTATTGTTTCCATTTTGAAGGACTGAATCTCCAGAAATTTGTTCAGATTTCTCAGATTTATAATTGTCCTGAAAGAACCGTCCGGTTTCTTTCTCAAGAACAGAGGAGAGTAATATCCTTGTCCTCTTTCTTGAAGGGGAACTTCCGTAAGAACCCCTTTGTTTACTAGTCCCATGACTTCTCTTTCCAACGCTAGCTGTTCTTCCTCCGAAGACCTTAGCGATGTTGTCATAAAGAAGGGGCGAGGGGTTTTTTGGAACCTCAGCTTCAGTCCTGACTTTATTATACTCAACACCCAAGGACTGCTGGTAATTTTCTCCCAGGCCGAGAGGAAGAGGGACAACCTTCCCCCCACCTGGGACAAGCCTTCATTGGGCAGGCTTTTTGTTGTCGTTGGGGTTCCTATTGAATATGAACCCCTTGGTCTTGTTTCGCTTATCTTCCCATTTATCTTGATTTTTCCCCGGTTTCCTTCGGAAGAACCTCTTGCTCCGAAAGGGCCTCCTGTATGAAGGGAAACTCAGGGCGGGAAAGGATTTCTTTTTATCCCCAGCTTTCTCCAAGATATTATCTAGAGTGGGCCCGAATAGGAATTCCCCTTCACAGGGGATGGTGCATAATCTAGACTTTGTTTGGAGATCTCCCGGCCAACATTTAAGCCAAAGGGCTCGTCTAGCGGCAATAGAAAAAACCACCGCTCTTGCTGACAATTTGATTGAGTCGGCTGAAGCATCCGCTAAGAAGGCAGCCGCTCCACGCATAACTGGTAAGGTATTTAGAATAGAGTCACGAGATGATTTGTTTTTGAGTTGGCTTTCTAACTGGTCTAACCATATCATCAGGGAGCGGGATGTACATGCTGCCGCGACTGCTGGTTTAAGGCCTCCACCAGCTGCCTCACATGAGCCTCGGAGGAAGGCATCTGCCTTTTTGTCCATAGGGTCTTTCAAGACCCCCATGTCTTCGAATGGGAGGGCATATTTCTTGGATGCCTTAGCGATGGCCACATCTAGCTTAGGTGCTTTATCCCAAAAGGAGCAAGATTGATCATCGAATGGGTATTTCCTTTTTGGTGTGAGTAGTGTCTTTCTTACGGGTTTTTTCCATTCTTTCTTAATTAAAGCCTGGATTTTTTCATTAAGGGGGAAGGCCCTTCTCTTTTTTTGGTCGAGCCCCCCAAACATTATGTCCTGGACAGATTTTTTGGGGTGAGAGTCTGCCAACCCCATAGTGCTTCTGACAGCCTTAACCAGACTGTCTGTTTCCTCTAAGGGAAAGCAACTACGCCTCCCAGAGGAGGTCGAGGATGAGGATGATGATGCCGAGGAGGAAGAAGAGGTGGAGGAGTCTGAATCCATATCCTCCCCTGAATCACCGGACTCAGGAGACGGGAATCTGTGCTTGGTCTTCCTCCGCTTTTTTCCTCCTTTAAGGGACTTGAAGGTCTCTTCTACCTGAACTTTGATCAGGTTTTTAAGGTCCGCTGCGAACCCGGGGAGGCCCTCTGACACTGTCTGTTGGATTCATACACTGCAAAGCCTCTTTTCCCACGAAGATGGAAGATCTTCCCTACACAGAGCACAAAACTTATGCTTAGACTTGCCTGTGCATTTCTTCCCCTATAGTAAGGAAGCACAAAAAATAGGCCCTCACTATCACCAACATTCACGTAGATCACTTACCACCTTATGGACCCATAAATACCGGTTGGGAGTGATCCAATGTCGGTCTATCCTTAGGGCCGGATGCTGTGCTGGAGTCCTTGCTGCGCAGTGATCCAGAACGTCCTTTACCGGTATCCTGGTGCCCTTTCTGGGGATGCTGCCTCTGCTGCTGCTGTTGCGGCGCCGGTGGAGATGCCCTGGACAGGGGAGATGCCTGCTCGACGTCGCTCATTGCTGGTGAACGCTGGTCGGATTCCATAGGAAGCGCTTGCCCCCATGTGTGTGCTCATTAAGTAGTAGTGGAAGGCGCCATTTTTTTATTTTTTTTCTTTTCCCGCGCATGCGCAGTTCCGGCGAGATCGCGCAGAATCTCGCGCCTGCACCGATCGCCGCGTGTAGCGTGCCACCGCTAGCGCGGCAGCACAGCGCTGTATTCCACGCGCCTGCGCGCCGACGGGAATCCCGGCGCGAGCGGTGCCGCGGCCAGCCGCGCGTGCGCAGAGACCCCTTCTGTCATAATCCCGGGGAATCTCGCGCATGCGCAGCGGAATCCAAGATGGCGCCGCGCATCACCGTACCTTGTTGCTGGCTTCCCGGAACCCCCGGGAGCTACAGCCCGCAGTCTTACGCCGGAGGAGCAGGATGTAGGCTCCTTATCCACAGAGGGACTCCCCTTGGATTATGCTGCTGCCGGTGAGTCTTACCTAGAGAGGTGGCCATGGTCCAGCCATCTCTCTCCGCGCACCCTAAAGGCCTGCCAGCCCCAGCGGTGGCGCTTCGGGTCACCACACCAGCCGAGGCAGGGGGGCCCCCGCTGCCTGAATCGAGCTGATTGGCCCCGGCATTGACCACGAAGAATCTCTCTTGACGACACCACGGAGGTGAATCTGTAGGTCTCCCATCAAGGACAGGAAACCAACTGATGCAGGAGAGAGGTACCGCCTTTTTATCTGTAGGTTTCCTGTCCTTGGTGGGCGGATCCCCTCTCTCCGTGGTGCAGTCATGGGCGTCAGAGAAATAAATAGATAAGATGAAGGGTCACAATGGGCCGTTAGCATAAGTTACTATTTGAGATTCATTCTAAAGGTACCGTCACACTAAACGATATCGCTAGCGATCCGTGACGTTGCAGCGTCCTGGATAGCGATATCGTTGTGTTTGACATGCAGCAGCGATCAGGATCCTGCTGAGATATCGCTGGTCGTTGACTAAAGTTCAGAACTTTATTTGGTCGTCAGATCGCCGTGTATCGTTGTGTTTGACAGCAAAAGCAACGATACCAGCGATGTTTTACAATGGTAACCAGGGTAAATATCGGGTTACTAAGCGCAGGGCCACGCTTAGTAACCCGATGTTTACCCTGGTTACCAGTGTAAAAAGTAAAAAAACAAACAGTACATACTCACCTTCGCGTCCCCCGGCGTCCGCTTCCTGCACTGACTGAGCGCCGGCCCTAAAGTGAAAGCACAGCACAGCGGTGACGTCACCGCTCTGCTGTTAGGGCCGGCACTCAGTCAGTGCAGGAAGCGGACGCCGGGGAACGCGAAGGCGAGTATGTACTGTTTGTTTTTTTACATTTTACACTGGTAACCAGGGTAAACATCGGGTTACTAAGCGCGGCCCTGCGCTTAGCAACCCGATGTTTACCCTGGTTACCCAGGGACCTCGGCATCGTTGGTCGCTGGAGAGCGGTCTGTGTGACAGCTCTCCAGCGACCAAACAGCGACGCTGCAGCGATCAGCATCGTTGTCTGTATCGCTGCAGCGTCGCTTAGTGTGAAGGTACCTTAAGAAGCATACCACGTATTCATGTAGTACAGAGTTTCCATACAAAGCCAGTTACTACAGCTGAGCAAATCATCTCTAGAGGCAGTGTCCACATTTAGGTCTTTAACAAAAAACAAAAACAAACAAACACAACCACACACACGTAGGGGCCTAGTAATCAGAAGAGGCACCAAGAATACCAGAATTTGAGGTCCAGCTGAAGTTCACACTGCCCTGAGAGCTGCCACAGTTTACATGTGAATTTTCAGACTAGAATCATTTAAGACTTTTTTGCTATACAATCCTGCAGAAGAGTCATCGCCAAGTTGGATAACCCCCTTTAAAAATAAGTTTAGTTTCATCTTCATAGATGGATATTGTCAGAGCGCTTTAACAAGCACTATTGCAATTTACTGCCATTAATATGACAGACCACTACTGCTATCACTCTCCTGAAGCAATAGGGATCGTAAATAGTGCACGTGTTCTGCTGCCTAGCAGGGGAGGTCGGTATCCAAGGCACCAAGCCATAAACAATCTTAAGGGTGTTTTAGGGCATGACCAATTTCACTACCTGCAGAGAAAATAAACTCCCTTCCAGTCTCTATACTGTGAAACTGAGTGCGCTGCAATCACTGCCAGCACTGAGAGCCTGCCCTCCACATACAGGCTGCTGTTATGGTTCTCAATGGCAAGAGAACATAGCCCAGCAAACATAAGAACTAGCTCTTGGAAGGATGGAAACTAAAACTGACCATGAACTAAACCTGCCGCACAACTAATAGTGGCCGGGTAGCGTGCCTACGTTTTATCCCTAGACGCCCAGCGCCAGCCGGAGGACTAACTAATCCTGGCAGAGGAAAATACAGTCCTGGCTCACCTCTAGAGAAATTTCCCCGAAAGGCAGACAGAGGCCCCCACATATATTGGCGGTGATTTTAGATGAAAATGACAAACGTAGTATGAAAATAGGTTTAGCAAAATCGAGGTCCGCTTACTTGATAGCAGGAAGACAGAAAGGGCACTTTCATGGTCAGCTGAAAACCCTATTAAAACACCATCCTGAAATTACTTTAAGACTCTAATATTAACTCATAACATCAGAGTGGCAATTTCAGATCACAAGAGCTTTCCAGACACAGAAACGAAACTACAGCTGTGAACTGGAACAAAATGCAAAAACAAACAAGGACAAGAGTCCGACTTAGCTGGGAGTTGTCTAGAAGCAGGAACATGCACAGAAACGCTTCTGATTACAATGATGACCGGCATGGAAGTGACAGAGGAGCAAGGCTAAATAGCGACTCCCACATCCTGATGGGAACAGGTGAACAGAGGGGATGATGCACACAAGTTCAATTCCACCAGTGGCCACCGGGGGAGCCTAAAATCCAATTTCACAACAGGCTGCCTAGTAGTGTGCAGGGTGTACAGCCACGCTCACCATAACTCCCTGTACCCAGATATGACTGGGAAAGAACCGCTGCAGGGAGGATACTGGTTAATTTTATCGCTGTAGCCACTACTGGGGTGAAGAAATCCTTCTTGTGGTTCTTGTGTAATCAGCGTTAGAAGTTTTCAGCTAATGAGATGCCTGTGCTTCTGGGCAGGACTGTAGGCAGAGTGATCTTCCTGCTCCAAGCAAGAGAAACCATGGAGAGACCTGCCCACAGGCCGCCCTGAAGCACAAACATGTTCCTCATCATAGACACAGACTGTGCTTTGGGGCAGCCTGTGGGCAGTCTCTTCTTGGTTTCTCTGGCTTAGAGTAGGAAGATCAGACTGCCTACAGTCCCGCCCAGGAGCACGAAAACTTCTAACACAAAAACCACAAGACTGATTTCTTCACGCCAGGTATCATTTTAATCAGTATAACACTGCCAACCTGACAGTCAAAATCCTGCAGACAGGTTCGCTTTTATGCATTTTACCATCAAATTAAGCCTATATCTGCAAGTAGGTAGTATTTCTGGGCATGAACGGCATTCAATATCTCAATAACGGCTGAAAGTTTTAATAAGCAGAAAATTGCTTGCATTTACAAGCACTTGCAGTACTCATTTATGAAGATTGGAATAATCCTTTAAAAGGGAGTGTCAGTAGGATCAACCCGACATCGGGTGTAACAGTATGCCGATGTTGGACTCCCCCTGTTTGTTGTGGGCTCTGGCGCCGAGTCTGCACCTTTCCGGGCTCATGTCAGCTGAATAGAATAGTGTTCCACTTGCGGCTGATAACTAGTTAAATGCTGCTGTCAATTTCTGACAGCGTCATTTAACGTGCTTACCAGAAGCACATCACTAATCCTGCCCATGGGTGACCCCGTCACATGATCGTGGGTCACCGATGGTTTGTCATAGCTGGATTGCTATGAGAACCGGGTGGCGCTCATAGCAAGTGAGCATTTCTGCTACACAGGCGATGTGATCATCACCTGTGTGTAGAGGCAATTGAAGTAGTGCAGATTCTAGTCTCCCATAGAGGCTATTGAAGCATGCAAAAGGTAAAAAAAAAAAAAAAAAAAGCCCTGAAATGACCATACTAACCAAGATTTAAAATACAAAATTGTTATGGCTCTGGGAAGGGGAGCAGAAGAGGAATATGCAAAAATGAAAATACCTATGGTCGAAAGAGTTAAGGTGTCTATATTGTCATAGAAGATGAATAAAAGGACATCTTCCTAGTATTTAGATGAGTTGTTCGGGATCCATGGACTGAACACAGATCGCCAGAAAATCTGCCTCCAGAGCTCATTTTATATGAAAGCGATGTTACCAGGGTGAGACATGTAATGACTGACAGTCTACTCTCACTGCATAGTAAAGCAGAAATTAGCTTAGTCTCATCTCCAGCAGCACTTTTGTTCTCCAGGCACAGCTGATGGCACCATTACAACCAATACCTTCAGCTGATCTCATAGGCAGTGTTGGGGAGGGAAGAACAGAACACACACGGCTTAGGAGGGTTTGTCAAACTGACAGATTACCTTTAAAAGGAGGTATAGTAAAGGATAAAGTAACATCTTGAAATGGGCAGCATTCATCACATCAATTAACTTAACTTACATTTGCAGACATGCCTTCTCTGCTCACTTTACAGCAGTCACGTATCCCCTCAGTTGTGATCTGGCCACAAATCAGTTTTTCCAGTTTTCTGGAATAATGTGCCTTGTCTACGCATGGACCTTTCCAACTGCATACTGACATGCCAAGAAAAGGGACATCGCTGATGACAACGCCGACTACGAAGTTGGCCTAATTTGTCTAGATAACATGTGCCCAGTAAATGCAGCCAGATTACTACAGAGGGGTGGGGGAAAACTGCATGACTAATATAAAGTGGGCAAAGCAGGCACTATTAGAAATGAACTTGTAAGCAAGTCAAAGTTCACGTGCTGGGGAATTGAAGATAAATATTTTATACTCGAAAGTTTCAAAACTTTTAGATGTACGGTAGCAACAATGGCTAGGAGAGCCCAAACATCTGAAAACATACCCACTCGCAGTCCACCCCAAGTACTGGGTATTCGTCAAGGTCTCGCTGTAATGAAGGCCACACCGCCTCCCATTCTTCAGCCTTAGAGACTATTTTTATTGGAGCCTGCAGAAGTTTTTCCACAGAAAACACAGATCGTTCTCTTTCTAAAGATTGATGCACTTTCTGATCCGATCCATGGATCTCTGCGGCCAACGCAGTACACAAGTCTTTGTGGTCAACATTAGTACACAGCTGCTGCCTCCGGCGATTGATAAGCTTCCACAGAACAAGACATCCAACTGTAGTACCCACCAGAGAGGCGACACCAAGGGTTATACCTGCATGTCTGGGCATTCTGCTGCAAGACCTGGTAAAGAGTCAAGACAGAATTATGAAAACAGTGTCTCATTTTGCTTTTAAGTACAGACCAATCACAATTTTTGAAAAGTTGTATCTAAATCCAGTCCAACCGGGGGATGGGGGGCGGTGTAAAGGAAAAAAAACAAAACATTTGATCCGGTATTTGGATCATATTCATCCATGCAAATCAATGGGCCCGTGGAAACCATAGAATGAAAGGGTTTTTCTCATTTATATAATTTATTTAGCTCCATTAACTACACAGCTCTTTACATTCCTTATCAGTGTGTCCTTTGAGTGTGGGAGAAAACCCACACAAGCACAAGGAGAATATACAGACTCTAGCAGGTGTCCTGCTGCCCTCCAAAAGAATCAGATCACACTCTAATCACAGTCTGATCAGTGTCACCCAATTCTCTGAGATGAGAGCATAGTCATCTGCACCTGCCCTTCGTCTCAGCTACTGCTCTCCTGTGCTTCAAACTTCATATAGGAATAACAGGTGAGAGAAAGGAAGTTGAGGCTTAAGGTATGTTCACAGTCGGTGAACTGTGATATTTGAAAAATCACAGCATGGTGACAGTGGTTAGCTCTGCAGCACAGGTTTCAAATCCCACCAAGGACAACATCTGCAAGGAGTTTGTATGTTCTCCCCGTGCTTGAGTGTGTTTCCTCCAGGATCTCCAATGGGGACTGTAATTATCTGTAAAGAGCTTCAGCATATGATAGCACATTTAACATGATGTATTTTTGACTAGGATTCTCCCCCCCCCCCCCCCCGTGTTTCAGTTGGGGTTAAATCCTCTCATACAAGACTTATTTATAAGCCGACTCTTTATAACCCCACAGAGTGGTAAAAAGAGATTTTGATGCATATATCTAAGGTCTTGTGCAAAAACCATGACTCCGTGAGACACTAGTAAATGAATGGCTTCCTTGTGCTATTCCCAACCACCCTCCTAAGCAGGATCCATAGCACTGGACAAAACCTGTACACTTGACAAGGGGTTTGTTTGGTTTGTCAAAGACAGGGTATCTGGATCTGAGAAGGTAGTTTATATCCACACTATTACAGAACTGTACAGCAACCTGGAATCCATTAACATTGCTCCTAAAACCATCATGTTACTTATTCCCACCGATACCTGAAGCATTATAAAGGGCTAGATAGGAAGTCTGGATGTGCTCATCACTCCATCTCCACCATTACAACCCAGGAGACCAGCACTCGCTAGTAGTAGTAGTAGAAGTAGCTTTGTATTTGGCAGACCATAGGCAGCTTTCAGGCCTACATAAGGAGGCCAGGTCACAGAGCTGGATTTCATACCGATGGTTTGTATGCAAGGAGCAAACACACAGCAGGGGGGATTAAGCAGCACTAAACACTGAAAGAAATCCCTCACAATCCAATGGTCTCCGGTAATGGCGGCCACAAAGATAAACCCCACACACAGCCGTCCGCAGAGAGCCGCCGCAGCAGCAGCCATAACCAGCGCCATACACGGAGGAGCAGTACCTGCACGCCGCCTGCGTTCCACCACTTCATACACTTCCTCTTCCGGGGTGACGTCAGCACGCACCCTAGTGATCCTCTTATACAGACCGGCGTTCTTCAATATATCAATGTCCAAAAGTGATGTGACTGGCACTTCACAATATCATATAAACACCGATAGTCACCCTAGAGAGTGACTATCATGAAGAGTTCCAGAAAAACATTACTTAAAGCTTTTATTGGAAAAATTAGTAAAACGCATAAAAATGCCCAAGCACCATAACATAAGGTGGAGGGTAGGTGCAGTACATCATTACATTATATCCATTGCAAAGCAGTGATATCCTCACATTATATAGTTTTCCATGCACATCGATTACATATAGGTTGCCTAAGCATACCAACACCTTATAAACAATATCACTATATGAGCAATATAAATGTGCACAGATCAAATTGGACAATCCCAATGATATCTACCTGCAAGCTGCACCCCTCTCCACCTCACCCCAACGCGCGTTTCGCACCGAGCTTCTTCCGGGGGCGTGAAGGGGGCAGCAGCAGGTCCCCCCAAAATCCCACCACAGGGGTCCCCCACAATAGCCAGCAGCAGCGGAGCCTCCCAAAATCCCACTGCAGGGGTCCCCCACAATAGCCAGCAGCAGTGGAGCCCACCAAAACCCCACCACAGGGGTCCCCCACAATAGCCAGCAGCAGCAGAGCCCCCCAAAACACACCGCAGCGGTCCCCCACAATAGCCAGCAGCAGCGGAGCCCCCCCCAAATCCCACCACAGCGGTCCCCCACAATAGCCAGCAGCAGTGGAGCCCCCCCAAAATCCCACAGCAGGGGTCCCCCACAATAGCCAGCAGCAGCAGAGCCCCCCAAAACCGCAGGGATCCCCCACAATAGCCAGCAGCAGCAGAGCCCCCCAAAATCCCACCACGGGTCACTCCCCACACAGACAAGTAGGTCGACCACCACAGGGCCTCCCTCCAATAGCGAATAGCGATCGGCAAGTAGCATTTTTCACCCTGAAACCACTGACCTCCATGGCGTCCACAAGCTGTCATGCTGCTTTCCTTTGCCGCCTTGGAGAACACGCCCCCTCCCGATAGGACACGCCCCCGGAAATGACGTCACACCTGGAAGGAGCCCATACACTCTAGCATTTACCGCAGCAGCAGCCATAACCAGCGCCATACACGGAGGAGCAGTACCTGCACGCCGCCTGCGTTCCACCACTTCATACACTTCCTCTTCCGGGGTGACGTCAGCACGCACCCTAGTGATCCTCTTATACAGACCGGCGTTCTTGTTTAACCCCTTCCTGTCACGCAGGGCCGGAACCGAACCTGCTCCATAGAGCAGAGCACTGTCTTCTCTGGAGATAAGACCCGAGCGCTGCCATAGAAGAAACTCACCGCCTGAACACATTAAACTATATGGATTTTCACATTTGTTTCTCAGAAAGCTGGGTGACGACTAATATGCCCACCATTACTGTCACTAAGTGGGTAGAGATCTGTTACAGATGCCACTCAGGAAGTTGGGAGAGCTGAGTAGCAATCTGTGCAGAAGCCATAATGTGGGCTCTATGTGGCCTGGTAGCAGCGGATCCTGACAACTGTCGGTCATGGTGCTGGGCGGGATGGGGTGGGAGAGTTATCTGTATCGGTTAAGGGGGCTTCCAGGGACGAGATCACAGGTTACGTCATCGATATATGAGATGAGTTGGGGTCACAGCCACCGATCAGCTGAAATTCACATGAATGGGTGTCTGCCCCCACCAATCTCACACTCAGTGACGGTGTATACATGCTAACAGGTATAAACTAACACATGCAGCTCTACACTTATGTTACTGACTTTATGGCAGTTTCATCCTGCAGACACTAGATGGCGCTGTGGCTCCCGATGACGTCACGGCTCCTTGCAGCCTCTAGGCAGTAATAGCAGCATGTGACGTCGCCGAGCGCAGTGGCGTGCGCCTGTAATCCCGGCCACCAAGGGAGGCTGAGTGTTGGATCGCTTTGAGTCTAGGGGTTCTAGACTGCTCTGTGCCAATCCGTTCGGGGCGCTGCACTAGGTTCCGGTATTTGTGACACTGGGGGAACTAGAGCGAATCAGTGTCCTAAAGTGGGAGGAGGCCGGCCCGGGACGGCCCAAGAGACCCCATGCCGACCGACGTGTGTAGCCGCGCCTGTGATAGCACCACGTTGTAGACTAGTCTACAATGCAGGGCAGGACTGGACAATACAGCGTGACATCCACTTTTTATACACACAGAAAATATTCATTTTACATCGGGAAATCATTATTAATGTAGAAAAAGATCCAATTTCTTAAAATTGTGATGTTTATTAGAAAATTCAATGCAAACATTCAAGACTGTCTATGCATTGAACTTTGTACTTCGTTTTCTAATAAACATCGACATTTTAAGACGCTGAATGTTTTCTACATTTGATCCCTTGGCTTCCGTGCTACAATGCCCCTAGAGTCGGAGCTGTTTTTTCTTTTTTCAACAGATCATTATTAACCCTCAGTCACATCTGCAATAATTATTATTCGGTTGATGCTTTGAAGGTAACAATAATGAACTATGCAAAACATGAAAATGTAAATAAATATATATATATATATATATATATATATATATATATATATATATATATATATATATATATATATATATATTCCTCCTGTATTTGTACTTTCTCACTATCTCCCCAGATTCTGATATTACGTCTCCTTATCTCTCTGTGATGCCGTTACACTGAGCGCTACTGACACCTACTGGCGAAACCAATAAAATGCTTCCATCTGATGTGCAGTACTAGGTGTTACCAGCAGAGGCCACTCCAGCTCTAAACCTTCAGGACGGAACATGAATCACCTGCAAAATTCACATTATAATGAGGTTACGCTGAAGGCCTCATGACAAAATTACCTATTGTTTATATCAGGTTTTTTTTCTTCAATGTATTTTTTTCCATATAACAATCTGTATTAAAAATAAAGTAGTAATATAATATATCAAAAATTATTAACACAAATAAATATATTTAAAAAATTACCAATAATAAGTATAAAATAAACAGACCACAAATCAATCCCCTAAAAACACAAGAAGATCCTAAGGGTGCGTGTCCACGTTCAGGATGGCCGGCGCTTTGGACGGAGCGGAAAACTCGCTCTGCCCTAAGCCCCGCCCCCTTCTGGAGACGCGATGATGCCGGATGTGTTCATTGCACACATCCGGCATCATCGCACCCCACACATAGGGCCCTGTGATTTACCTTGCAGCGGCGCAGCGAGGTAAACGGACATGCTGCGATCTAAAAAGACGCGCCGCATGTCCGGAATCGCAGGGCCGCCGGCTGCGTGTTAGCACGCATAGTGGAGACGGGATTTCATAAAATCCCCTCCACTATGCTGTAACATCTGGATGCGGCAGATTGAATGCTGCGGCTCCACGCAGCGCTCAATCCGCTGCTATTCCGGATGTAAAACGGCCCATGGACACATACCCTAAGGCCGGCGTTACACTGGCGAGTTTTACAGACGTATGAGCGCAGAAAATACACCCGTAAAATACGCATAACACACGGCCCAATGATTCTCTATGGCCCAGCTCCTATCAGCCGTATTTTACTGATCCGTATTATACGGTCTTCTACGGCCGTAGAAAATCACAGCATGCTGCGTTTGTCACCGTAATGCGCAAAAAAATCGCCAATGAAAGTCTATGGGGGCGAGAAAAATACGGATTCCACACGGACCAGCAGTGTGACTTGCGAGAAATACGCAGCGGTGTTCTATAGAAAAGCCGGTAATTCAAGTGCCGGCTTTTTCTTTCTCCTTCACAAACCCGACAGGATATGAGACATGAGTTGAGAAAATACTTGGCACTCAGGAGAATTTTTGTTGCAAGGTTCAAAAGTAGATTTTTATTTTGGTGCATCCAGTTCAACATATAAACGTTTTCGGTCTCGACAAATGAGACCTTCATCAGATATAGTTGTCAACGCTGCAGTGTATATACAAAAAAGGAGATGCTGTAAGCAATGAGAATACTGTTGCACAATAATACAAAAATAAATAAATAAATAAACATGAAATCCATATTATATGACAAAACAGTCTGCATACGATTGCGGGAAATGGCGTGCAGTACAGGTGGCAGAATGGGTGAATCCGTTCTAGACCTGCGTGAGACGTGAATCCTGTTCAGGAATTGCTGGAGAGTGTACACGTTTTAAGGTTATACTGAGGTGAAAAATGACAAAGTAAGCAAATACAATGGAAAGTAAACCATAGAACACTGGAGATGTGACCTCGTAGTGGGTCTAACATTGCATAAGAAGCACTATCTTAGGTGAAGGATACAGGAAGTGAAATATCCTCCACAGGTGAGTATGGGGATATATGACTAAGGTGCACGGTGGGCTACCTGAAAGAGAGAAAGTTATGCATCAGAGATGACAGAGTACAGAGCTATAATGTGAGAGGGCACAGCTGCCCCATAGGCCACATGGAACACATGCCAGACAGACTAACGGGGTGACCACCAGAAAAAAACAGACAGGATATATGGGGCTAGATGCCGCCCAACGAAGGCGTACCTGGAGACCATGGGTAGTGTGTGTGTAGGTCACACACTGAGTATGGAGGCAGGGAGTGGGAGCGCAGGGCGCCTGTGGAAGGGAATAGAATACACACAGCATGTAACCGCTGCAGAGCTGAAAAAAACGAAAAAACGAAAAATCCCCCACTAGCAGGACATACCTGAGGTGCTGGAGGGCAGTATATGGCGCGTGTAGCAAGGCGAGAACACTCGCAATATGAGAAGCGCTGTGGAGACATGCATAAATGCTGTTGTTGAAATCAGGCTGGAGCCAGGGAGAGAACAGTCTAAAGCCAGCACAGGGCTGGGACTGTCCGTGATGTTACCTGAGCGGTGCCGCTGCCAGGGGCGATGTGTGCGCTGTGCTGCTGAGCAAGGGGACGCTCCCGGGGCTGCTGAGAAGAGCGCAGCACTTCCGGGTATATGAGCGCTGTGGGACGCGTCACCTGACGTCTGACGTCACCGGGTCATGTGATCGGGGGAGCCGGCGCATGCGCAGAAGAGCCGAATAGGATGTCAATAGGAATGAAAGCCGGGGGAACCGGCGCTTGCGCAGTGAGCCCCTGGAGGCAAGGAAATGGATATGGGAGTGCACTGCAGTGCAGGAAGCTGTGTGAATAAAAAGGAGAAATTGTAAATAAATAGAGTAGGGTGGAAAACCCCAAAGGTGTCTGGCAAGGGGTCACCCCGGATGTATATAGAGAACAATTTACCCTCTATATATAAGGCATGTAGTGCATACTGTACCGTGTGCAGTGCTCAGTGCGAAGGGTGCAATTAACGATTCTGTGGAGAAAAAGGAAAGGGCACAGATAAACCATTAGTAAAACAATAGTTATGTTACATTACATGGTGCACCTGAAAGGTGCTACAGAATAAAACCAATAGACATGTACATAGTTACAAAAAAGCCGAGACATCGTAGTCTCTGTTGAGACCCTTCGGTTCTAAGGTTTGCAAGGAATAAATCCAATAGGCCTCCCTTCTGAGGAGTAAGCTGACACGGCTTTGGCCCCTTCTTGGAGTGTCTACTTGTTCCAGGACCTGATAGCGGAGCTGAGAAATGTTGTGGTTTTGTTTGGAGAAATGATACGGAAGTGGTAGATGTGTTTTATTGCAGCGAATTGTGGATTTGTGTTGGGCCACTCTGTCTCTTATTGGTTGTGTAGTTTCACCCACATATGCCAGCCCGCAAGGGCACTTGATGACATACACGACATGTGTGGATTCGCAAGTGAAAAACCCTTTTATGGGGATGGCCTTGCCTGTTTGCGGGTGAGAGACTGTGGGACCCTTCTGAACATTGCTACATTGTAGGCAATTTAGACAGGGAAATGTACCCTGTCTTTGGGTTTGAAGAAAGGACTGTTTGGGGACCCTATTGATTGAGCCAATGTCAGCTTTGACTAGTTTGTCTTTTAGATTTCTGGGTCGTTTAAAACAGGACATAAAGGGCACCCTAAACTCTGGAATGCTGGGATAGCTTTTTGTAAGGATGCCCCAGTGTCTCCTGATGGTAGACTGGACCATGTTGGAGAAGGGATGGAATGTTGAGACAAACGGAATTCTCTTGCGGTCATCCTTGGATCTAATCACTGAAATGCTGCGTTTGGCCTCTGTGAGGATATGCTGCGGATATCCCCGGTTTGAAAATTTTTGTTCCATCTCACTCAATCTTGTTTCTTTGATTTTATCATTTGAGACAATTCTTTCAACCCTGTGAAATTGGGACTTGGGAATAGAGTTTTTGATGGATGGTGGATGGCAACTGGTGAAATGCAGTAGGCCGTTGCGGTCTGTTGGCTTTGTGTACAGATCAATGGATAAGGAGCCGTCCCTCTCCTTATAAATGAGGGTGTCAAGGAAGCTGATTTTAAGTTTGTCGTATTGTAAAGAGAAACCAAGTTCGGGCCAAATGCTGTTAATATGTTGGTCAAAGGCTATCAATGATTCCAGGGGACCGTCCCACACGCAGAAAATATCATCAATATATCTGCGCCATACCCTACAGTGGGCAATGAATAGAGGGTGGTCGTACACAAAGTCATTTTCAAAGGCCGCCATATATGCAATAGCATATGGGGGCGCTACGTTCGCGCCCATTGCGGTGCCTTGTAGCTGGGCGTAAAAGGAATCCTGGAACATGAAGTAGTTTTCTTTTAAAACCAAATTCAAAAGGTCGGCGCAGAAGTGGCGGATTTTTTTATCGACTCTATTATCTGACAGAAGTCTGTCAGTAGCGGCCAAGCCCTTGTCATGAATAATGGATGTATAGAGGCTATTTACATCCCATGTGATCAAAAAAGCAGAAGGAGATATGGGGCCCAGAGTTTTTATGACCTGAATGAATTCACCAGTGTCCAGAATAAATGACCGAGTTGTTTTAACAAGTGGCGTGAGGATCTTCTCTAATACTATGGATAATGGTGAGAGGACTGAATCAGTCAGGGAGACAATTGGTCGGCCAGGGGGTTTAACTAATCTTTTATGTATTTTAGGTAGGATGTACAGAATAGGAGTTATGGGCTCTTTTTTGATGAGAAAGTCCCTCATCTTGCTATCTATAGTGCCTACTCTCATGTGGTATTCAATAACTGGTGCAATTTTCTTCACCAATTCATTGAGGGGGTTACATGGTATTAATTTGTATACTGTGGTGTCCCCTAGCTGTCTGTGTACCTCCTCTAGGTAGTCAGTTCTGTCCATCACTACCGTTGCTCCCCCCTTATCCGCCGGTTTGATGATTAGAGTTTTGTCAGACGCCAATTCTTGCAACGACAGTCTTTCTGTGGATGAAAGGTTGGCCTGAAAATGGAACTTCCCTTGTTCCATTTTGCGGGTCAGTGAGTGGATGTCCCTTTCAACAAGGGATACAAAGGTCTCCACTGGGGGATCCCCTCGAGGTGGCATGTAGGAGCTGTGGTTCCTGAGACCCAAGCTCTGAAGTTCCAAGAGAGTCTTTTCCCCCCTGGCTGGATTTAACACCGGGGGTTGTGCTGCAAAATGGACCCGGAGTCTGAGGTTCCGATAGAACCTTTGAAGGTCCATGCTTAGTTCAAATGAATTGAACTTGTATGCCGGACAGAAGGATAAACCCTTCTGAAGCACAGCTAATTGGTGTGTATCCAAGTTTTTAGATGAAATATTAACTACTAGGGGGAGGTCCATACCTGTGAGCGTGTTGTTATCTGGTTTCTGGATTCCCCGCCGGCACTGGCCGCCCCGCCTCGTCTTCCTCTTCTGCGGCCGCGGTTGTTCCCTAAAAAAGAAGCAGAACTTGAGGTGCCGGGTCTGCTGTCGGTGGATCCAGAAGAGCTTATCGAGCTGTGCCGTCTGGTGGAAGGCCGAGTATCTCGCCACTGGTAAACCCTGTTCTGTAGGTAATCTTCGGTATCTCGTAGGAACTTTGACCTCTTCCTTTTTTCCACTTCCAATCTGTGCTGCCGTAGATGTTCTAGATTCTTTGTCTGTAATTCCTGGAACTCTTCCTGGGGCATCGTGCTGGTTAGTTGAGACTCGATGGCCTGTATTTGGGTGTTGACTGAGTCCAAATTCTTTTGGAGATAGGAGAGGGTGAGAGTCATCAGGTCTGTTGAGCATTTGTTTAGAATGTGTTCGAATTTTTCGCAATATTCCTTGTCTTCCCTGAAGAAGGTTGGTTGTAACGGGACCCGCAAGCCACGTGGGATCCTCTGGACTCGAAGGTACTCGGCAATAGTAACAATATGTAGTT
This sequence comes from Ranitomeya variabilis, assembly GCF_051348905.1. NCBI lineage: Eukaryota > Metazoa > Chordata > Amphibia > Anura > Dendrobatidae > Ranitomeya > Ranitomeya variabilis. The sequence goes on along the minus strand of NC_135232.1, from coordinate 659,554,053 downwards.
CTAGATTAACCGCTCTTCTGGATTCACGTTCCAGGTCACGGTTTTTTAGTTCTTTGGTTGGAATTTGGAGAAAGTCGCTGGGTGCGGTCACTTTAGAGAGAATTTCTGCCGCCTCTGCTGCATTGAAGGAAAAAGTTTCAGACATCGTCCAAGGTGCTCGTGTACGGATATAACATATGGAACGAGATGACTACGGCACTCAGGGATGCTTGGGAGGTGCTCAAGTTGGGGATCCAACCCGTAATTATAAGTTGAGAAAATACTTGGCACTCAGGAGAATTTTTGTTGCAAGGTTCAAAAGTAGATTTTTATTTTGGTGCATCCAGTTCAACATATAAACGTTTTCGGTCTCGACAAATGAGACCTTCATCAGATATAGTTGTCAACGCTGCAGTGTATATACAAAAAACAAAAAAGGAGATGCTGTAAGCAATGAGAATACTGTTGCACAATAATACAAAAATAAATAAATAAATAAACATGAAATCCATATTATATGACAAAACAGTCTGCATACGATTGCGGGAAATGGCGTGCAGTACAGGTGGCAGAATGGGTGAATCCGTTCTAGACCTGCGTGAGACGTGAATCCTGTTCAGGAATTGCTGGAGAGTGTACACGTGTTAAGGTTATTACTGAGGTGAAAAATGACAAAGTAAGCAAATACAATGGAAAGTAAACCATAGAACACTGGAGATGTGACCTCGTAGTGGGTCTAACATTGCATAAGAAGCACTATCTTAGGTGAAGGATACAGGAAGTGAAATATCCTCCACAGGTGAGTATGGGGATATATGACTAAGGTGCACGGTGGGCTACCTGAAAGAGAGAAAGTTATGCATCAGAGATGACAGAGTACAGAGCTATAATGTGAGAGGGCACAGCTGCCCCATAGGCCACATGGAACACATGCCAGACAGACTAACGGGGTGACCACCAGAAAAAACAGACAGGATATATGGGGCTAGATGCCGCCCAACGAAGGCGTACCTGGACACCATGGGTAGTGTGTGTGTAGGTCACACACTGAGTATGGAGGCAGGGAGTGGGAGCGCAGGGCGCCTGTGGAAGGGAATAGAATACACACAGCATGTAACCGCTGCAGAGCTGAAAAAAACGAAAAAACGAAAAATCCCCCACTAGCAGGACATACCTGAGGTGCTGGAGGGCAGTATATGGCGCGTGTAGCAAGGCGAGAACACTCTCAATATGAGAAGCGCTGTGGAGACATGCATAAATGCTGTTGTTGAAATCAGGCTGGAGCCAGGGAGAGAACAGTCTAAAGCCAGCACAGGGCTGGGACTGTCCGTGATGTTACCTGAGCGGTGCCGCTGCCAGGGGCGATGTGTGCGCTGTGCTGCTGAGCAAGGGGACGCTCCCGGGGCTGCTGAGAAGAGCGCAGCACTTCCGGGTATATGAGCGCTCTGGGACGCGTCACCTGACGTCTGACGTCACCGGGTCATGTGATCGGGGGAGCCGGCGCATGCGCAGAAGAGCCGAATAGGATGTCAATAGGAATGAAAGCCGGGGGAACCGGCGCTTGCGCAGTGAGCCCCTGGAGGCAAGGAAATGCCTTTTTATTCACACAGCTTCCTTCACTGCAGTGCACTCCCATATCCATTTCCTTGCCTCCAGGGGCTCACTGCGCAAGCGCCGGTTCCCCCGGCTTTCATTCCTATTGACATCCTATTCGGCTCTTCTGCGCATGCGCCGGCTCCCCCGATCACATGACCCGGTGACGTCAGACGTCAGGTGACGCGTCCCAGAGCGCTCATATACCCGGAAGTGCTGCGCTCTTCTCAGCAGCCCCGGGAGCGTCCCCTTGCTCAGCAGCACAGCGCACACATCGCCCCTGGCAGCGGCACCGCTCAGGTAACATCACGGACAGTCCCAGCCCTGTGCTGGCTTTAGACTGTTCTCTCCCTGGCTCCAGCCTGATTTCAACAACAGCATTTATGCATGTCTCCACAGCGCTTCTCATATTGCGAGTGTTCTCGCCTTGCTACACGCGCCATATACTGCCCTCCAGCACCTCAGGTATGTCCTGCTAGTGGGGGATTTTTCGTTTTTTCGTTTTTTCGTTTTTTTCAGCTCTGCAGCGGTTACATGCTGTGTGTATTCTATTCCCTTCCACAGGCGCCCTGCGCTCCCACTCCCTGCCTCCATACTCAGTGTGTGACCTACACACACACTACCCATGGTCTCCAGGTACGCCTTCGTTGGGCGGCATCTAGCCCCATATATCCTGTCTGTTTTTTCTGGTGGTCACCCCGTTAGTCTGTCTGGCATGTGTTCCATGTGGCCTATGGGGCAGCTGTGCCCTCTCACATTATAGCTCTGTACTCTGTCATCTCTGATGCATAACTTTCTCTCTTTCAGGTAGCCCACCGTGCACCTTAGTCATATATCCCCATACTCACCTGTGGAGGATATTTCACTTCCTGTATCCTTCACCTAAGATAGTGCTTCTTATGCAATGTTAGACCCACTACGAGGTCACATCTCCAGTGTTCTATGGTTTACTTTCCATTGTATTTGCTTACTTTGTCATTTTTCACCTCAGTATAACCTTAACACGTGTACACTCTCCAGCAATTCCTGAACAGGATTCACGTCTCACGCAGGTCTAGAACGGATTCACCCATTCTGCCACCTGTACTGCACGCCATTTCCCGCAATCGTATGCAGACTGTTTTGTCATATAATATGGATTTCATGTTTATTTATTTATTTATTTTTGTATTATTGTGCAACAGTATTCTCATTGCTTACAGCATCTCCTTTTTTGTTTTTTGTATATACACTGCAGCGTTGACAACTATATCTGATGAAGGTCTCATTTGTCGAGACCGAAAACGTTTATATGTTGAACTGGATGCACCAAAATAAAAATCTACTTTTGAACCTTGCAACAAAAATTCTCCTGAGTGCCAAGTATTTTCTCAACTTATAATTACGGGTTGGATCCCCAACTTGAGCACCTCCCAAGCATCCCTGAGTGCCGTAGTCATCTCGTTCCATATGTTATATCCGTACACGAGCACCTTGGACGATGTCTGAAACTTTTTCCTTCAATGCAGCAGAGGCGGCAGAAATTCTCTCTAAAGTGACCGCACCCAGCGACTTTCTCCAAATTCCAACCAAAGAACTAAAAAAACGTGACCTGGAACGTGAATCCAGAAGAGCGGTTAATCTAGAACTACATATTGTTACTATTGCCGAGTACCTTCGAGTCCAGAGGATCCCACGTGGCTTGCGGGTCCCGTTACAACCAACCTTCTTCAGGGAAGACAAGGAATATTGCGAAAAATTCGAACACATTCTAAACAAATGCTCAGCAGACCTGATGACTCTCACCCTCTCCTATCTCCAAAAGAATTTGGACTCAGTCAACACCCAAATACAGGCCATCGAGTCTCAACTAACCAGCACGATGCCCCAGGAAGAGTTCCAGGAATTACAGACAAAGAATCTAGAACATCTACGGCAGCACAGATTGGAAGTGGAAAAAAGGAAGAGGTCAAAGTTCCTACGAGATACCGAAGATTACCTACAGAACAGGGTTTACCAGTGGCGAGATACTCGGCCTTCCACCAGACGGCACAGCTCGATAAGCTCTTCTGGATCCACCGACAGCAGACCCGGCACCTCAAGTTCTGCTTCTTTTTTAGGGAACAACCGCGGCCGCAGAAGAGGAAGACGAGGCGGGGCGGCCAGTGCCGGCGGGGAATCCAGAAACCAGATAACAACACGCTCACAGGTATGGACCTCCCCCTAGTAGTTAATATTTCATCTAAAAACTTGGATACACACCAATTAGCTGTGCTTCAGAAGGGTTTATCCTTCTGTCCGGCATACAAGTTCAATTCATTTGAACTAAGCATGGACCTTCAAAGGTTCTATCGGAACCTCAGACTCCGGGTCCATTTTTCAGCACAACCCCCGGTGTTAAATCCAGCCAGGGGGGAAAAGACTCTCTTGGAACTTCAGAGCTTGGGTCTCAGGAACCACAGCTCCTACATGCCACCTCGAGGGGATCCCCCAGTGGAGACCTTTGTATCCCTTGTTGAAAGGGACATCCACTCACTGACCCGCAAAATGGAACAAGGGAAGTTCCATTTTCAGGCCAACCTTTCATCCACAGAAAGACTGTCGTTGCAAGAATTGGCGTCTGACAAAACTCTAATCATCAAACCGGCGGATAAGGGGGGAGCAACGGTAGTGATGGACAGAACTGACTACCTAGAGGAGGTACACAGACAGCTAGGGGACACCACAGTATACAAATTAATACCATGTAACCCCCTCAATGAATTGGTGAAGAAAATTGCACCAGTTATTGAATACCACATGAGAGTAGGCACTATAGATAGCAAGATGAGGGACTTTCTCATCAAAAAAGAGCCCATAACTCCTATTCTGTACATCCTACCTAAAATACATAAAAGATTAGTTAAACCCCCTGGCCGACCAATTGTCTCCCTGACTGATTCAGTCCTCTCACCATTATCCATAGTATTAGAGAAGATCCTCACGCCACTTGTTAAAACAACTCGGTCATTTATTCTGGACACTGGTGAATTCATTCAGGTCATAAAAACTCTGGGCCCCATATCTCCTTCTGCTTTTTTGATCACATGGGATGTAAATAGCCTCTATACATCCATTATTCATGACAAGGGCTTGGCCGCTACTGACAGACTTCTGTCAGATAATAGAGTCGATAAAAAAATCTGCCACTTCTGCGCCGACCTTTTGAATTTGGTTTTAAAAGAAAACTACTTCATGTTCCAGGATTCCTTTTACGCCCAGCTACAAGGCACCGCAATGGGCGCGAACGTAGCGCCCCCATATGCTATTGCATATATGGCGGCCTTTGAAAATGACTTTGTGTACGACCACCCTCTATTCATTGCCCACTGTAGGGTATGGCGCAGATATATTGATGATATTTTCTGCGTGTGGGACGGTCCCCTGGAATCATTGATAGCCTTTGACCAACATATTAACAGCATTTGGCCCGAACTTGGTTTCTCTTTACAATACGACAAACTTAAAATCAGCTTCCTTGACACCCTCATTTATAAGGAGAGGGACGGCTCCTTATCCATTGATCTGTACACAAAGCCAACAGACCGCAACGGCCTACTGCATTTCACCAGTTGCCATCCACCATCCATCAAAAACTCTATTCCCAAGTCCCAATTTCACAGGGTTGAAAGAATTGTCTCAAATGATAAAATCAAAGAAACAAGATTGAGTGAGATGGAACAAAAATTTTCAAACCGGGGATATCCGCAGCATATCCTCACAGAGGCCAAACGCAGCATTTCAGTGATTAGATCCAAGGATGACCGCAAGAGAATTCCGTTTGTCTCAACATTCCATCCCTTCTCCAACATGGTCCAGTCTACCATCAGGAGACACTGGGGCATCCTTACAAAAAGCTATCCCAGCATTCCAGAGTTTAGGGTGCCCTTTATGTCCTGTTTTAAACGACCCAGAAATCTAAAAGACAAACTAGTCAAAGCTGACATTGGCTCAATCAATAGGGTCCCCAAACAGTCCTTTCTTCAAACCCAAAGACAGGGTACATTTCCCTGTCTAAATTGCCTACAATGTAGCAATGTTCAGAAGGGTCCCACAGTCTCTCACCCGCAAACAGGCAAGGCCATCCCCATAAAAGGGTTTTTCACTTGCGAATCCACACATGTCGTGTATGTCATCAAGTGCCCTTGCGGGCTGGCATATGTGGGTGAAACTACACAACCAATAAGAGACAGAGTGGCCCAACACAAATCCACAATTCGCTGCAATAAAACACATCTACCACTTCCGTATCATTTCTCCAAACAAAACCACAACATTTCTCAGCTCCGCTATCAGGTCCTGGAACAAGTAGACACTCCAAGAAGGGGCCAAAGCCGTGTCAGCTTACTCCTCAGAAGGGAGGCCTATTGGATTTATTCCTTGCAAACCTTAGAACCGAAGGGTCTCAACAGAGACTACGATGTCTCGGCTTTTTTGTAACTATGTACATGTCTATTGGTTTTATTCTGTAGCACCTTTCAGGTGCACCATGTAATGTAACATAACTATTGTTTTACTAATGGTTTATCTGTGCCCTTTCCTTTTTCTCCACAGAATCGTTAATTGCACCCTTCGCACTGAGCACTGCACACGGTACAGTATGCACTACATGCCTTATATATAGAGGGTAAATTGTTCTCTATATACATCCGGGGTGACCCCTTGCCAGACACCTTTGGGGTTTTCCACCCTACTCTATTTATTTACAATTTCTCCTTTTTATTCACACAGCTTCCTGCACTGCAGTGCACTCCCATATCCATTTCCTTGCCTCCAGGGGCTCACTGCGCAAGCGCCGGTTCCCCCGGCTTTCATTCCTATTGACATCCTATTCGGCTCTTCTGCGCATGCGCCGGCTCCCCCGATCACATGACCCGGTGACGTCAGACGTCAGGTGACGCGTCCCACAGCGCTCATATACCCGGAAGTGCTGCGCTCTTCTCAGCAGCCCCGGGAGCGTCCCCTTGCTCAGCAGCACAGCGCACACATCGCCCCTGGCAGCGGCACCGCTCAGGTAACATCACGGACAGTCCCAGCCCTGTGCTGGCTTTAGACTGTTCTCTCCCTGGCTCCAGCCTGATTTCAACAACAGCATTTATGCATGTCTCCACAGCGCTTCTCATATTGCGAGTGTTCTCGCCTTGCTACACGCGCCATATACTGCCCTCCAGCACCTCAGGTATGTCCTGCTAGTGGGGGATTTTTCGTTTTTTCGTTTTTTTCAGCTCTGCAGCGGTTACATGCTGTGTGTATTCTATTCCCTTCCACAGGCGCCCTGCGCTCCCACTCCCTGCCTCCATACTCAGTGTGTGACCTACACACACACTACCCATGGTCTCCAGGTACGCCTTCGTTGGGCGGCATCTAGCCCCATATATCCTGTCTGTTTTTTTCTGGTGGTCACCCCGTTAGTCTGTCTGGCATGTGTTCCATGTGGCCTATGGGGCAGCTGTGCCCTCTCACATTATAGCTCTGTACTCTGTCATCTCTGATGCATAACTTTCTCTCTTTCAGGTAGCCCACCGTGCACCTTAGTCATATATCCCCATACTCACCTGTGGAGGATATTTCACTTCCTGTATCCTTCACCTAAGATAGTGCTTCTTATGCAATGTTAGACCCACTACGAGGTCACATCTCCAGTGTTCTATGGTTTACTTTCCATTGTATTTGCTTACTTTGTCATTTTTCACCTCAGTATAACCTTAACACGTGTACACTCTCCAGCAATTCCTGAACAGGATTCACGTCTCACGCAGGTCTAGAACGGATTCACCCATTCTGCCACCTGTACTGCACGCCATTTCCCGCAATCGTATGCAGACTGTTTTGTCATATAATATGGATTTCATGTTTATTTATTTATTTATTTTTGTATTATTGTGCAACAGTATTCTCATTGCTTACAGCATCTCCTTTTTTGTTTTTTGTATATACACTGCAGCGTTGACAACTATATCTGATGAAGGTCTCATTTGTCGAGACCGAAAACGTTTATATGTTGAACTGGATGCACCAAAATAAAAATCTACTTTTGAACCTTGCAACAAAAATTCTCCTGAGTGCCAAGTATTTTCTCAACTTATAATTACGGGTTGGATCCCCAACTTGAGCACCTCCCAAGCATCCCTGAGTGCCGCAGTCATCTCGTTCCATAGGATATGAGACATGGTTTACATACAGTAAACCATCTCATATCCCTTTTTTTTTTTGCATATTCCACACTACTAATGTTAGTAGTGTATGTGCAAAATTTGGGCACTGTAGCTTGTAAAATAAAGGGTGAAATGGCGGAAAAAATTGGCGTGGGCTCCCGTGCAATTTTCTCAGCCAGAGTGGTAAAGCCAGTGACTGAGGGCAGATATTAATAGCCTAGAGAGGGTCCATGGTTATTAGCCCCCCCTGGCTACAAACATCTGCCCCCAGCCAACCCAGAAAAGGCACATCTGTAAAGATGCGCCTATTCTGGCACTTGGCCACTATCTTCCCACTCCCGTGTAGTGGTGGGATATGGGGTAATGAAGGGTTAATGTCACCAGGGCCGTATTTGCCACTAGGCACATGAGGGCACGTGCCTAGGGCGGGGACAATGCAGGGGGCGGCACCTGAGCAAGGTTTTTTTTTTTTTCTTTATAAAAGCTGGGTCACCTCCCGACCGACCCCACCCAACCCCCCACCTCCCCGGCCGCCCGCCCGCCTCCCAACCGCTTCCCACCCACCCTCCTTGAAGACGATACTCACCCTGCTCCAACGATGCCTGGTCTCGGCTTCTGCAGTGCTCCTGAATGAGCAGTCACGTGGTGCCCCTCATTAAGGTCACGAATATGCGCATATTCATGACCTTAATGAGCGGTATCACATGACCACTCACGCAGGAAGAAGGTGAGGCGCCGGGAGTCGGGACAGAGACAGAGGGATGTCGGCACGGCCGCGCGGTGAGGATCAGGTGAGTATGAGGGATGGGGGGACAGGGGAGGGGGGATGAAGGAGGACGGTAAGCCGCGCCATTCAAGATGGGAGCAGGGGGTGGGGTGGAGTGGAGAGATGAGCCATGCATACGGGGGGGGGGGGGGAATATGAGCCATGCATACAGGGGGGGAATATGAGCCATGCATACAGGGGGGGAAATGTGAGCCATGCATACGGGGGGGTGAAATACGAGCCATGCATACGGGGGGGTGAAATACGAGCCATGCATACAAGGGGGGAATATGAGCCATGCATACAGGGGGGGAATATGAGCCATGCATACAGGGGGGGAATATGAGCCATGCATACAGGGGGGGAATATGAGCCATGCATACAGGGGGGGAATATGAGCCATGCATACAGGGGGGATATGAGCCATGCATACAGGGGGGAATATGAGCCATGCATACAGGAGGGGGGGAATATGAGCCATGCATACAGGGGGGGAATATGAGCCATGCATACAGGAGGGGGGGTCATTATACAGTATTAAGCATCATGTGGCCATTATACAGTATGGAGCACTGTGTGGCCATTATGCATTATGGAGCATCATGTGTGGCCATTATACACTATGGAGCATCATGTGTGGCCATTATGCAGTATTGAGCATCATGTGTGGCCATTATACAGTATGGAGAACTGTGTGGCCGTTATACAGTATTGAGCATCATCTGTGGCCGTTATACAGTATGGAGCATCATGTGTGGCCAATGGCCATTATACAGTATGGAGCATCATGTGTGGCCGTTATACAGTATGGAGCATCATGTTTGGCCATTATACAGTATTGAGCATCATGTGGGATCATTATACAGTATGGAGAACTGTGTGTGGCCTGTATACAGTATGGAGCACTATGTGTGGCCATTATACAGTATGGAGCACTATGTGTGGCCATTATACAGTATGGAGCATCATGTGTGGCCATTATACACTATGGAGCATCATGTGTGGCCATTATACAGTATTGAGCATCATGTGTGGCCATTATACAGTATGGAGAACTGTGTGTGGCCATTATACAGTATGGAGCATCATGTGTGGTGGCCATTATACAGTATTGAGCATCATGTGGGGCCATTATACAGGATGGAGCAACATGTGTGGCCATTATACAGTATGGAGCATCATGTGCGGTCATTATACAGTATAGAGCACTGTGGCCATATTTTTTTTTTGCTTATATTTATTGTATATAAAACAGTGTGATCAGCAGTGCTAAATGGTTGTGGTTGGGACGTGGATATGGGTGTGACTAGTTGTGAAATGGTTGTGGCCTAAAATTTGCCGCAAACGCACGCCCCAAACTTTATACCTCCTTCCCTTCTTCAAAAGTTGGGAGGTATGGTACCGCATTTGCCAGATCATGGCAAGTGCCGCAAATCCCATAGGGAATGAATGAGGCTGAACGCAGTGTTGCCGTAAGTGATCCGTTACGCGGCAGATGCAGAAAAACTGCCCGATCGGCTGCAAAAGGCGACTTTCACATCAGCGATTCTTGCCAAAGTCACTGCCGATAGTGTCATACTCACCAAAGGGGGAGGCAGCACTAAAAGTGCCTAGGGCAGCAGAAACTCTAAATACGGCCCTGGGCACGGTGGCAACTTGTGGGGGCCGGGGCATGCTAGAGTCCCTGTAAAAAGCCTCAGGCCATCAGCAGGGGCTGACTGGCCCAGGTGGCAAAGAGGCAAATGCCCCCCGGGCCGCTCCCCCAGCAGCTGTTCAGGGCCGGCTGCCTGGTGGTGGCTACAGCCACACAGCAAATTGTGCGCAGCCATGTCTGCTGTACTGTGATGCAGCTGGCAGCAGACACAGCCGCATCACAGTTAGCGCACATGTCTGTGCTGGGGCCAGGAGCTATGCTTGGCTGTCACCTTGACGGCTGCGCAGCTACTGCTCCCTTCATGTTCTCTATACTTCCAGGTTAGGTGTTGGGCATGCGCGATAGCGTCCTCACGCACACGCCGACATGACCCGGATGCTAGAAGCAGAGAGGCACTGCAGGGGAGCGACTGGTGAGGTAAGTATGAAGAACTTTTTTGTTTTCTTTATAAAATAAATTTAATGGTGGGTAACTGCAAGTTATGAAGTGGGGGGTGTAAGGAGGCTGCCCATGATGGAATTTGGGGGTTAAAGGAGACTGCACATGATGGAGTGAGGGGGTAAGTGGGGCTGCACATGATGAAGGGGGAGTGGGGCTGCACATGATAGTTTAGTGGATAAAGGAGACTTCACATGATGAAATGGGGAGAGTGGGGCTGTACATGATGGAATGGGGCAGCACATGATGATGTGGGGGTAAGGGGGATTGCGCATGATGAAGGGGGAGTGGGGCTGCACATGAAGTGGGGGTAAGGGGGACTGCACATGATGAAGTGGGGGGTAAGGGGGACTGCACATGATGAATTGGGGGTTAAAGGGGACTGCACATGATGAAGTGGGGGTAAGGTGATCTGCACATGAAGTGGGGGGTAATGGGGACTGCACATGATGAAGTAGGGGGTAAGGGGACTGCACATGATGAAGTGGAGGGGTAAGGGGACTGCACATGATGAAGTGGGAGAAGGGGACTGCAGGACTGCACATGATGAAGTGTGTCTGATGTGGGACTGCTCATGATGAAATGGAAGGGGGATAGGGGGCTGCAAATGATGAAGGGGCACTGCAGATGAAGTGAGGGGGTGATAGGGGACTGCAATGAATGAAGTAAGGGGACTTCAAATTAAAGTGGGGGGACTGCAAAATTATAAATTCAGTGTGAGGGACAGGGGACAGCAATTTAATTGAAGGTGGGGAGAGCAAATGATCAATTGAAGAGGGGGTGGGGAGAGCAAATGATGATCTAGGGGAAGAACAAATAATGAATTTTAAGGGTGGGGGAGTAAATGATGTATTGAATGTGGGGTAGAGCAGTTGATAATGAATAGAGGGTGAGAGAGAAAGACATGACAATGAATAAGGGCGGGAGGGGCATGCAACTATAATGAATCGGGGTTAGGGTTAGAGTGGTAGGTACATAGTGGGGGGCGTTGAGGATGAAGTGACTGGTAATGAATTGGGGGAAAGAGTAAAGGTGCTAATTAATTTATATATTAAATGGGGAAAGTGGCTATTTATAGTTAGTGGGTGCACAGTGGTGGATTATAATTTATATTTGGAATGGTCGGTTAATAATAATAATTATGATAATTTTATTTCTATAGTGCCAACACTTTACATTTTAGAGGGGACTTGTACAGACAATGGACATTAAGCATAACAATAAACACATAGATCAACAGATACCAAAAGGAATGAGGGCCCTGCTCGCAAGCTTACAATCTATGAGGTTGCATAATAACCAATTATATATTGTTTGTGGGTGCACCTCTGTATTCAGATGTCTAGTGTACACCATGTTCCAAATTATTATGCAAATTGGATTTAAGTGTCATAAAGATGTAATTGTTTTGTTTTTCAAATAAACTCGTGGATGGTATTGTGTGTCATGGCTCAATGGATCACTGAAATCAATCTTAAACACATGTGATCATTAGTTTTCCAGGTGATTCTAATTTAAAAAAAACTACTTAAAAATGATGTTCCACATTATAAAGCAGACCACAGGTTTCAAGCAATATGGGAAATAAAAAGGATCTCTCTGCTGCTGAAAAGCATTAAATAGTGCAATGCCTTGGTCAAAGTATGAAAACATTAGATATTTCATGAAAACTTAAGAGTGATCATCATACTGTGAAGAGATTTGTGACTGAAATAGAGCACAGACAGAGTTCATGCAAATAAAGGCATAATGAGGAAGGTTTTTTGCCAGACAAATTCATTGGATAAAGAGCAGCTGCCAAAATACCATTACAAAGCAGCAAACAGTTATTTGAAGCTGCTGGTGCCTCTGGAGTCCCTCGAACCTCAAGGTGTAGGATTCTTCAAAGGCTTGCTGTGGTGCATAAACCTACTATTCGGCCACCCCTAAACAGTGTTCACAAGCAGAAACGGTTGCAGTGGGCCCAGACACACATGAAGACTGATTTCCAAACAGTCTTGTTTACTGATGAGTGTCGAGCAACCCTGGATGGTCCCGATGGATAGAGTAGTGGATGGTTGGTGGATGGCCACCATGTCCCAACAAGGCTGCAACGTCAGCAAGGAGATGGATGTGTAATGTTTTGGGCTGGAATCATGGGGAAACAGCTGGAAGGGCCCTTTAAGGTTCCTGAAGGTGTGAAAATGATCTCTGCAAAGTATATAGAATTTCTGACTGACAACTGTCTTCCATAGTATAAAAAGCAGAAACGTGCCTTCAGGAGCAAAATCATCTTCATGCATGACAATGCACCATTTCCTGCTGCAAAGAAAACCACTGAGTCATTGGCTGCTATGGGCATAAAAGGAGATAAACTCATGGTGTGGCCACCATCTTCCCCTGACCTCAACCCTATAGAGAACCTTTGGAGGATCATCAAGCAAAAGATCTATGAGGGTGGAGGCCGTTCACATCAAAATAGCAGCTCTGGGAGGCGATTCTGACTTCATGCAAAGAAATACAAGCAGAAACTCTCCAAAAATTCACAAGTTCAATGGAGGCGAGAATTGTGAAGGTGATAACAAAGAAGGGTTCCTATGGTAACATGTGACTTGGCCTGTTAGGATGTTTTGGAGTTAAATATCTTTTTTGTTCAGTGAATGTGACCTCCTAATGCTGTAAATTCCACAAATGAGCATTTTCAGTTCTTTAAAACAGATCAAATATTTAGAAATTCTACTGTGCCTAATAATTTGGAACAGTGCATTTTGAGTTTTTATTCATTTTGGAGATTATACTGTTATCATTGGGAGGTTTCTCCAATAAAATTTGATGTATACTCTATCGGGTGATGACTTTTATTAGACTGACTGTCATTTGCACCGACCATTTAGGAAAATCCGAGAAAAATATAATTTGCATAATAATTTGGAACATGGTGTAGAAGAAAGGGAAAAAGTGGGGAATGTGGTCTGGAAGCCGTGCTCTAGGTAACTGTGTTATTTTATGCAGAGATGAGTCCTGGCTGGAAGAAATGATGGCAGTCTGTGCTGGATGAAAATGAAAAGCAAAGATGAAGGACTTCAGCTAGAGACATCACTAGTGAGTCAGTGTATTGCCTGTACACTGACACTATACACTGTATACTTTATACAAAGCTCCTGTGTATAATGTCACTGGCAGTGGTGATCACTGTATTACCTGTACACTGACACCTTATACAGATCTCTTGTGTATAATGTCACCAGTGATCACTTTAGTATCTTTACACTGACCGTAAATACAGAGTTCCTGTATACAATGGCACTTAGTGCTGTGCTTTTTTAAAATTAATGATCAGTATTGTAGTATACTAGTAGTAAAAGTTGTACGCTCCCTGACAGAAGTAATGTTGCTTATCCATGTTATGTAAATAAAAGCTTATAACCTGATGTTAAATTCATCCATTGGTTGTATAAATTATTCTTTTGAAAGCTGAAACCTTCCAAAATGTGGTTTAGGTTAAGAAAATAAATTGACATCAATGCAGAAATATTGATCAGTTAATGGACACAGAATGGTCAGATTTTAGCAAGACAAAAGTTTTGTCGCCTGGTCATATAATGCACCCAATCCTAGTTTACATCCTTACCTGTGCTCAGTAAATGATCGGTTATTTAGTGTGTGTGTGTATAAAAAGAAAACCAGCACCCCAGACCTTCACTTGAACTGCAACTTGAGCTCTTGACAACATGCCAAAAATCCACCCTGCGACCAAAGCCTGGATTATCAAGAGGCTGAAGACCAGATCCACTGCAGAGGTGGCGGGCACCTTTAATGTCTGAAAAAGAGGTAACTGGCCGACAGCACAGCAGATGAGAGGATGCACGTCCTAGTTCCACTGGACCCCCATGGAAAATGTACATACCACATAAGAAATGAAGGACAGCATCCAATCCAGGTGAAAGTGTTCAAAAACGATTTCCTTTATTTGCCAAAATGCAACGTTTCAACCCACATGGGTCTTTATCAAGCTTGATAAAGACCCATGTGGGTTGAAACGTTGCATTTTGGCAAATAAAGGAAATCGTTTTTGAACACTTTCACCTGGATTGGATGCTGTCCTTAATTTCTTATGGGGCACCTTTAATGTGTCTCAGCATCAAGTACAAAGAATTAAAAAAAAGATTTGAAGAGACTGGAGATGTGTTGACTAGCCCTGGTCCGGCAGACCCCGCAAGACAACTGCTCAGGAGGAATGTTTGTTGGTTAGAAAATCCAAAGCAAGACCCTCTTCCACAGCAGCAGAGCTCCAACATGTCTGGTCACCTCAAGTCCCTGTGTCAATTAGTAAAAGTTAAATTCACCGCACGTGACACGCCGATCGTTAGCAAGGCGCGGGAGCGCCGCTTGTCATAACAGACACTGCAGGTCCACACTACTGGACAGGATCTTCCATAGGTGGACATTTAGATTACAATAGAGCTTATATTGCACCGCTGGGACTTTCCGCCTTCTCTGTATATCACTATCTTAGCTGGAACAAGCGATTACGTGACAAAGGCTCTGGTTGAGCCGAAACGTTGTATATAAAAAATCACAGATGCTGTAATATTCGGTTACGCTCCCAGTTTATGTATAATAAATTTATACCAGACTTTGCATAAGAAACCTAGAGAGAGTGCAGTGAATTTAACTTTTACTGTTATTCTGGGCCATTGGTCCGTTACACCAGCACCTCGCCATATTAAGGCTGAGTGCACACCTAAACTTTTACCTGTGTCAACTAGAACAGTTGTAGGATTCTGTCTCAAAATGGCCTCCATGGTCGAATCAGTACCCAGAAGCCAGCACTAAACAAAAGGCAAATAAAAAACCGTGTGGCATTTGCAAACTCCCACAGCCTGCTAAATAGATGGACACTGGAAAAGTGGCAGAAGATGGATTTCTCTTCAGTAGAATTACACCACAGCTGCCACAAACACTGCAGGAGACCTACTGGAGCCAGTATGGGTCCAAAATACACCCAGAAGACAGTTAAATTTGGTGGTGGAAAGATCATGGTCTGAAGTTACATTCAGTATGGGGGTATGCAAAACATTTGCAAGGTGGAAGGCAATATCAATAGCCTAAAATATCAAGAAGTATTAGCTACCTCTTATATTCTAAATCATAAAAGAGGTCAAATTCTGCAGCAGGATGGTGCTCCGTCTCATACATCAATCTCTACAACAAAGTTCTGCTTTGATAACAATTTATTTTCTTAACCTAAATCACATTTTGGAGGGTTCCAGCTTTCAAAAGAATAACTTATACAACCAATGGATGAATTGAACATCAGGTTATAAGCTTTTATTTACATAACATGGAAAAGAGACATAACTTCTGTCAGGGAGTGTATGGTGGCATCATTGGTCTTTGTATAGAATGTAGTTTCATGTAGAGGTAATGGTGGTATTATAATATTATGTATTCTCTGTGTAGTGGTGATAGTACTAGGCACTGTGTAGCTGTATTGTTGTGTGTATGTTTGTAAGTAAGCTCCGTTATGGCACCATATCTAAGCAGTAAGCTTGGTTCTGGTACTCTATCAATGTAGTAATCCAGATTATGGTACTGTATGTATGTCGTAATCTCAGTTCTGCTCCAGTTTCTATGTAGCAGACTTGGTTCCATGTAGTAGACTTATTAAGCTCGGTTCTGCTCCCTTATCTCTGTAGTAAGCTCGGTTCTGCTCCCATATCTCTGTAGTAAGCTCGGTTCTGCTCCCTTATCTCTGTAGTATGCTAGGTTCTGCTCCCATATCTCTGTAGTAAGTTTGGTTCTGCTCCCATATCTCTGTAGTAAGGTCGATTCTGTTCCCATATCTCTGCAATAAGCTCGGCTCTGCTCCCATATCTCTGTAGTAAGCTCGGTTCTGTTCCCATATCTCTGTAGTAAGCTCATTTCTGCTTCCTTATCTCTGTAGTAAGCTCGTTTCTGCTCCCATATCTCTGTAGTAAGCTCGGTTCTGTTCCCCTATCTCTGTAGCAAGCTTGGTTCTGCTCCCTTATCTCTGTAGTAAGCTCGTTTCTGCTGCCATATCTCTGTAGTAAGCCCCGTTCTGCTCCCATATCTCTGCAGAAAGCTTGGTTCTGCTCCCATATCCTTGCTGTTAGCTCGGTTCTGCTCCCATATCTCTGTAGTAAGCTCGGTTCTGCTCCCATATCTTTGCAGTAAGCTCGGTTTGGCTCCCATATCTCTGAATCTAGTAAGTTCGGTTCTGCTCCCATATCTCTATAATAGGCTCTGTTCTGCTCCCATATCTCTGTAGTAAGCTCCGTTCTGTTCCCATAACTGTGTACCAGCCTGTTTTTAAAGCCTGTTCTCTCTGCTACTTTAATGCAGTGGCCAGATATAAGCAGGGAAAAGGAGGGCCACCGCAACTCGAGGGCCACTGCCTTGTGATTGCCCCCCAGGCTGAAAATTGCCAGCCAGCCCCTGGCCATCAGTCATACGGGTTTGTCCTATCCTTACCATCAGGGGGACAGAGAAAGAGACATAACATCTAGAACATCTACAACAGTTGTGAGGACCTTATGAGAGGCTCAGCAATATGGTACTACAACACCCAGGTGCTAGAGAAAGGCTACTGATTACCACCTGGATAAGGGGACTCTGTATTTGCCTTCGGACCGGCCGGACTCTGCCTGCCCTGTGATCTGGTGCTCTGGACTGTGGATGCTGAATCCTTCAGTAAAAAGGTAAAGAGACTGCAACCTTGTGTCCTCGTTTTTCACTGCGCCTCACACCATCCACCATCTACACACTGGGAAGCCCTGGGGATACACGTCACCTGTGGGAAGGTATACCATCTAGCTGCCATAACATCACCCCAGTGGACCCCTTAATGCAACGTCGGTCACTCTGACCGAATACCACAGGTGGCGTCACGAACATATTCCTTTAAAGACCTTTCCCCCCATTTACAACACACGTCCCTAGGGCCACGGACCGGGTCAGCCACCGTGACATCCCCCTTGAGAACCGATGGGCCAGGTACCGAGTAACCCATAGCCCACGGGGACGCTCCATTAGCAGATTTAACTAGATACGCTGGTGAATTGTCATGCTGTTGTGGTCTTCGGTAAGGAAGGGGGGCCTCACACTAACCCTGGAAATGGGACCCTAAGTATCCCTGTCCTGGGCATTCTTTAAAAGGAAGAAAAGCCCAAGTCTTTGACCTTACTATGCTCCTGTTAGTGTCCTAATCTGCCCCCTCCCCCAGGAGGCCTATGACATATGTTATTATATAAACTTGTAAGACAAACAGGAATAACAAAAAGCTACTTACATACAAAAACTCACCATGGGTATGTAGGAGGGTGCAGCTGTTATGGACAGTAAGGAACACGCTGTTACTTTAAGAGACTGCTTCCCCTTGTCTGGCAGGATGGAATGTTTTGCTTCTCCCCTGCAATAGACTGTGTGAATGAACTGGAATGTGCAGATGGCAGGGGTGGAGCCTGAACAGCCTGTGTGAGCTGAGGCTCCTGCAGAGAAAACTTTGTGCTGATAGCTGCAAGAGAGGAGAACTGTGTCTTGATATAGCTGCAAGAGAAGACCCCCCAGCCTGTAACGAAGTGGACTTGTGAGATTTGACAGACTTTTCCGGGTGCAGCAAGGGTGGCTGTCCTGTGTTAGTTGGAGGAGCCACGAAGATACCGAGAAAGGGATTTACAGTTTCCAGGAGCACCACTATGACCCAGAACCAAGGAGAAGACCACGTTTCACGGAGCTGAGAGAAAGCCAGGCGCACCACCGTATTAGACTGTTGGGGGCCCCGGGGACTGGACCTGAGTCCCCAACATCACTGTGAGTTTGTTCCTGTTTTGTGCATGTCAGGGCCTAGTGTAGGCTTCAACAGTCAGAACACGGCAGCCGTGAGGCCTGCTTAGTAAAGGCCAGGGAGGTTATACGTAGAGTAGCATCATTCTTTGTTTATTGTTTGCATTTACTTGTGTGACATATATTGAGTTTGTAACAGTTGGAGCACCGTGCTATTTTACGGACAAGCTACAGAACATAACTCTTGTAAATTATCTTTTGCCATTGAATACCCCTCTTTGCATCTTCCTTATCCATTTAATTCCTTGCCTTCCAATAAATCTACCCTTTGTTGTTTTTGCACCTCATCTTGTGTACAGTAGTCTTCCTGCACCGTGGTGGTACCCCAGCCATCGCTTCAAGTGGCGCTGCAAGCAGGGTACTGTCACCAAATGGAGGCAGCAGACAGCAACGGCGG
Source organism: Ranitomeya variabilis (assembly GCF_051348905.1). Lineage (NCBI taxonomy): Eukaryota > Metazoa > Chordata > Amphibia > Anura > Dendrobatidae > Ranitomeya > Ranitomeya variabilis. Next base: position 659,535,208 of record NC_135232.1, on the reverse strand, counting down.
GAATGCTAATGTTAATGGAGATGCTGTGGGCATTGGTGAAACCCCTGCAAGAACACTCCCTATGGGCACCATATTTAGTGTGCTACCAAAGTTTGACGGCAATAATATACCACTTTCCGACAGGGTGTCCCGGCTGCAAAGCACCCTGAAGATTTATAACATCAGCCCAGACCTTGAAGCGGACATTGCTTTAACTGCCCTAGAGGGAGAAGCCTGTAGAAATGTCTGCCTACAACCTGAACTCACCTGCAGTACGCTGAAGGAGCTAGTGAAGTTCCTGGAAGAGATCTACGGCGAGACTGCTAGCGCCGGACACCTTTGCGCCAAAGTTTTCTCTAGGCTGCAGCTGGAAAAAGAAGGAATTTCTCAGTATGCAACAGCACTGCAAGAAGTGTTAGCGGAGGTGCAGAGAAAGAAGGGGGATGGATTTGGTGGCATGGGCTCTAAAGACTGGATACTCTAGGAGCAATTCATTCTGGGGCTGCACAGCACGTCCTTGAGGCGAGCACTGTCAGAACAGGTCCGGGCAGATCCGACTCTTATGTTTCATCAAATCCTGGCGGAAACAGTGGCCCGAAGTAAAGAAGAGAGCTACGCGTCTGGGGTGAAGCACCAATACCAGAGGGGACACAAACCATCAGGAGGTGCTTGTCCAGGTGGTGCCAGACTTGCTGCGGTCCCTTGTCAACGTGCAAGAGAAACTGACCCAGTTGGAGCGAAGAGTGGGGGAAAAACAACAGTCTGACCCACCGTACTCATGCAATCCTTCTTCGGCTTGACCGATACGGGATCAGTGGGAGCAATGTTATGATCCTGGTGGTAGGATCTCAAACTGACCTGACACATATACCCTGAATATATAGGACAAGTTCTGGGAATGTGGAAGCTATACTGACCGCAATCCTGATCCTATCCAAACACACTAAAGGCAGCTGTGGAGCGTTACCTGAAAACCTAGACGCCTCGTCACAGCCTGAGAAACTGACTACCCCTAGAGAGAAAGCAAAGACCTCACTTGCCTCAGAGAAATATTCCCAAAGTTTTAGATAGCCCCCCACAAATAATAACGGTGAGTTAAGGGGAAAACACAAACGTAGAGATGAAACAGGTTTAGCAAATGAGGCCCGCTAATACTAGATAGGCAGATAATAGATATGTGTCTGTGCGGTCAGTACAAAAACTATCAAAAGTAAACCACGCAGAGAATACAAGAACCCCCACACCGACTCACGATGTGAGGGGCGCCCTCTGCACCCCAGAACTAACCAGCAAGCAAAAAATCACATAAAAGCAAGCTGGGCTGAACTAATAATATAATGAGAAACGTTTTCAAGGAAATAATGAGAAACTGAACAAGCAAACTTAGCTTCTCATAGCAGGAGACTGGTCACAAGGAATATTCAGGTGAGCACAGGATCAGGACTGAATACACCGACAGCAGGCGACAAGTAGAGGTCCAGGTGAGTTAAATAGGCCCAGCCTAGCAGGAGATGAAACAGCTGAGCCCAGCCAAGACCAGCCATATCGCTAAAGGCCACCAGAGGGAGCCCAAGAACAAACTCACACAGTACAACTCAAGACCACAGGATGGAGCCCGAGAACGGAATTCACAACAGTACCCCCCCCTTGAGGAGGGGTCATCGAACCCTCACCAGACCTCCCAGGCCGATCAGGACGAGCCAAATGAAAGGCACGAACCAAATCGGCCGCATGGACATCGGAGGCGACAACCCAGGAATTATCCTCCTGACCATAACCCTTCCATTTCACTAAGTACTGAAGCCTCCGTCTCGAAATACGAGAATCCAAGATCTTCTCCACCACATATTCCAACTCCCCCTCGACCAAAACTGGAGCAGGAGGATCAACAGAAGGGACCACAGGCACCACATATCTCCGCAACAATGACCTATGGAACACATTATGAATGGCAAACGATGTTGGGAGGTCCAAACGAAAAGACACAGGGTTGAGGATTTCCAAAATCTTATAAGGACCGATGAAACGAGGCTTAAACTTAGGAGAGGAAACCTTCATCGGGACATAACGAGAAGACAACCATACCAAATCCCCCACACGAAGTCGGGGACCCACACAGCGACGGCGATTAGCAAAGCGCTGAGCTTTCTCTTGGGACAAAGTCAAATTGTCCACCACATGGTTCCAAATCTGCTGCAACCTATCCACCACAGAATCCACCCCAGGACAGTCAGAAGACTCAACCTGACCCGAGGAGAAACGAGGATGAAAACCAGAATTGCAAAAGAAAGGTGAAACCAAAGTAGCAGAACTAGCCCGATTATTGAGGGCGAACTCAGCCAATGGCAAAAAGGTCACCCAATCATCCTGGTCAGCAGAAACAAAACATCTCAAATAAGTTTCCAAGGTCTGATTAGTTCGTTCGGTTTGACCATTCGTCTGAGGATGGAAGGCTGACGAAAAAGACAATTCAATGCCCATCTTAGCACAAAAGGATCGCCAAAATCTGGACACAAACTGGGATCCTCTGTCAGACACAATGTTCTCCGGAATACCATGTAAACGAACCACATTCTGAAAAAACAGTGGCACCAAATCGGAGGAGGAAGGCAACTTAGGCAAGGGTACCAAATGGACCATTTTGGAAAAACGATCACAAACCACCCAGATGACAGACATCTTCTGAGAGACAGGAAGATCCGCAATAAAATCCATGGAAATATGCGTCCAAGGGCTCTTCGGGACAGGCAAAGGCAAAAGCAATCCACTGGCACGAGAACACGAAGGCTTGGCCCGAGCACAAATCCCACAGGACTGCACAAAGGAACGCACATCCCGCGACAAGGAAGGCCACCAAAAGGATCTCGCCACCAAATCCCTGGTACCAAAAATCCCAGGATGACCCGCCAACACCGAAGAATGAACCTCGGAAATAACTCTACTGGTCCATCTGTCTGGGACAAACAGTCTCTCCGGTGGACAACGGTCAGGTCTATTGGCCTGAAACTCCTGCAACACCCGTCGCAGATCAGGAGAGATGGCAGACAAAATCACCCCCTCTTTGAGAACACCAGTTGGTTCAGAAACTTCCGGGGAGTCAGGTACAAAACTCCTAGAAAGGGCATGAGCCTTCACGTTTTTCGAACCCGGAAGATATGAAACCACGAAATTGAAACGAGAGAAAAACAGGGACCATCGAGCCTGTCTCGGATTCAACCGTTTGGCAGACTCGAGATAAGTCAAATTCTTGTGATCCGTCAAGACCACCACACAATGCTTGGCTCCCTCAAGCCAATGTCGCCACTCCTCAAATGCCCACTTCATTGCCAACAACTCTCGATTACCAACATCATCATTCCGCTCGGCAGGCGAAAACTTTCTTGAAAAGAAAGCACATGGTCTCATCACAGAGCCATCAGAGCTTCTCTGCGACAAAACAGCCCCTGCTCCAATCTCAGAAGCATCAACCTCGACCTGAAAGGGAAGAGAGACATTGGGCTGGCGCAAGACAGGAGCCGAAGAAAACCGATGTTTCAACTCCTGAAAGGCCTCCACGGCCGCAGGAGACCAATTCGTCACATCAGAACCCTTCTTGGTCAAATCCGTCAAAGGCTTCACCACACTAGAAAAATTAGTGATGAAACGACGGTAAAAATTAGCAAAACCCAAGAACTTCTGAAGACTCTTCACAGATGTAGGTTGAGTCCAGTCATGAATAACCTGGACCTTGACTGGATCCATCTCGATAGTAGAAGGAGAAAAAATAAAGCCCAAAAAGGAAACCTTCTGGACTCCGAAGAGACATTTAGAGCCCTTCACAAACAAGGCATTGGCACGCAGGACCTGAAATACCATCCTGACCTGCTTCACATGAGACTCCCAATCATCAGAAAAGACCAAAATATCATCCAGGTACACAATCATAAATCTATCCAGGCACTCTCGGAAGATGTCGTGCATGAAGGACTGAAACACAGAGGGGGCATTAGAAAGCCCAAAAGGCATCACCAAGTACTCAAAATGGCCTTCGGGCGTATTAAATGCTGTTTTCCATTCATCGCCCTGCTTTATGCGCACAAGATTATACGCTCCACGAAGATCTATCTTGGTGAACCAACTGGCCCCCCCTAATCCGGGCAAACAGATCGGACAACAGTGGCAAGGGATACTGAAATTTGACCGTGATGTTATTTAGAAGGCGATAATCTATATAGGGTCTCAGAGACCATCCTTCTTGGCCACAAAAAAGAACCCCGCACCCAAAGGGGATGAGGACGGGCGAATATGTCCCTTCTCCAAGGACTCCTTTATATAACTCTGCATAGCGGTATGTTCTGGTACAGACAAATTAAAAAGTCGTCCCTTAGGGAACTTACTACCAGGAATCAGATTTATGGCACAATCACAATCCCTATGAGGAGGTAGGGCACTGGATTTGGGCTCATCAAATACATCCTGGTAGTCCGACAAAAATTCAGGGACTTCAGAAGGAGTAGAAGAAGCAATTGACACCAAAGGAGCATCGCCATGAATCCCCTGGCAACCCCAACTTGACACAGACATTGCTTTCCAATCCAGGACTGGATTATGAGCCTGCAGCCATGGCAGACCCAACACGACAACATCATGCAAATTATGTAGCACCAGAAAGCGAATTACCTCCTGTTGTACAGGAGCCATGCACATGGTCAATTGAGTCCAGTACTGAGGTTTATTCTTGGCCAATGGTGTAGCATCAATTCCCTTTAGCGGGATAGGGAATTGTAAAGGCTCCAAGATAAAACCACAGCGCCTGGCAAATGACAAATCCATCAAATTCAGGGCAGCACCTGAATCCACAAAAGCCATAACTGGGTAAGATGACAGAGAGCAAATCAAAGTAACAGACAAAATGAATTTAGGTTGTACAGTACCAATGGTGACAAACTTGACAACCCTTTTTGTGCGCTTAGAGCATGCTGAGATAACATGAGCAGAATCACCACAGTAAAAGCACAACCCATTCTGACGTCTGTGGTTTTGCCGTTCAACTCTGGTCAGAATCCTGTCACATTGCATAGGCTCAGGTTTCTGCTCAGAAAATACCGCCAGAGGGTGCACAGGTTTGCGCTCCCGCAAACGCCGATCAATCTGAATGGCCAAAGACATTGACTCATTCAGACCCGCCGGCGTGGGGAACCCCACCATAACATCTTTAAGGGCTTCAGAAAGACCCTTTCTGAAAATCGCCGCCAGGGCGCACTCATTCCACTGAGTGAGCACTGACCACTTCCTAAACTTCTGACAATAAACCTCTGCTTCATCCCGACCCTGAGAGAGAGCCAGCAAAACCTTCTCTGCTTGGTCTACCAGATTTGGTTCCTCATAAAGCACTCCATGCGCCAGAAAAAACATAAACATTTAGCAGTGTCGGATCTCCTGGCGCCAGAGAGAATGCCCAATCTTGAGGGTCACCCCGCAACAAAGAAATAACAATTCTAACTTGCTGAACAGAGTCGCCAGATGAGCGAGGTCTCAGAGAAAGGAATAACTTACAATTATTCTTAAAGTTCAAAAACCTAGATCTATCTCCGGAGAACAGCTCAGGAATAGGTATTTTAGGCTCTGACATAGGACTGCGGACTACATAATCCTGAATGCCCTGTACCCTTGCAGTGAGATGATCCACACTAGAAGACAGACTCTGAATGTCCATATTAGTAGCTGCATACAGAACCACCCAGAGATTAAGGGGAGGAGAGAGGCTAAACACAGTGCAGAGGAGAAAAAAAAAATGACCTTAAGATTTCTCTTCTCCCTCTTCTGCTGCATTAACACTTTAAGGCCTGCTGTACTGTTATGATCCTGGTGGTAGGATCTCAAACTGACCTGACACATATACCCTGAATATATAGGACAAGTTCTGGGAATGTGGAAGCTATACTGACCGCAATCCTGATCCTATCCAAACACACTAAAGGCAGCTGTGGAGCGTTACCTGAAAACCTAGACGCCTCGTCACAGCCTGAGAAACTGACTACCCCTAGAGAGAAATCAAAGACCTCACTTGCCTCAGAGAAATATTCCCAAAGTTTTAGATAGCCCCCCACAAATAATAACGGTGAGTTAAGGGGAAAACACAAACGTAGAGATGAAACAGGTTTAGCAAATGAGGCCCGCTAATACTAGATAGGCAGATAATAGATAGGTGTCTGTGCGGCCAGTACAAAAACTTTCAAAAGTAAACCACACAGAGAATACAAGAACCCCCACACCGACTCACGATGTGAGGGGCGCCCTCTTCACCCCAGAACTAACCAGCAAGCAAAAAATCACATAAAAGCAAGCTGGGCTGAACTCATAATATAATGAGAAACGTTTTCAAGGAAATAATGAGAAACTGAACAAGCAAACTTAGCTTCTCGTAGCAGGAGACTGGTCACAAGGAATATTCAGGAGCGCACAGGATCAGGACTGAATACACCGACAGCAGGCGACAAGTAGAGGTCCAGGTGAGTTAAATAGGCCCAGCCTAGCAGGAGATGAAACAGCTGAGCCCAGCCAAGACCAGCCATATCGCTAAAGGCCACCAGAGGGAGCCCAAGAACAAACTCACACAGTACCACTCATGACCACAGGAGGGAGCCCGAGAACGGAATTCACAACAGAGCAAGCCCCTCTCCCGTCAGGCATCGGAGGCATGAGGACAGGCTCGAGGTGCCCCCCAGCGAGAAGGAGGCATCCAATGCTGGGAATGTGGAGGACGGGGGCACCTTGCCAGAGACTGTCAGAACTATACCCAAGGCCAGCGGAAGCCGCCGTTAAATTACCAACCCCCGCAGTAGTGCGGCACTCTGCAGGGGAGGCGAGGAGAGAGGCCGCTCCATATCATAACGAACACTTGATTGCTGCCAACCAACAACCGATCCCGGTCACAGGGGTCGTGTGGATGAATAATCGAATCTGTGGGCAAGAAGTGGCGAGAAAAGGGATCCTCCTGCTAGTCCCTGAGCCTATCAAAGAAGATGTGCCTGTAGTACTGAGAATGAATATCTTACATGAATTCGATCATATTATGTTTACCAAACAGGGACCTGGATATTGGAAGAAGGCTACTACACATAAGCCTACTCAAGAAGCCCTTCAATGACTGACCCGCGTCTGTGGGGCGCAGAAGAGTGTGCCATCGTATCAGACAGTAAGCGTCATCAGGGCTCCTGGTAAAGAACCTGTAATCTTGCCTCCCAGGCGAGAAACTATAGTATACCTTCCTGTGGGGACTCATCACAACCTAGACGGGTTGGAAGTGATTTTTCAGCCTGTGGTAGGCGGAGGAGTGGACCAAGAAGTCATAATAGCTCGTACGATAGCTGTGGTCCAGCGAGGACATGTCCCCATAACAGCTTTGAATGTGGGCCCCGGGGTGGTCACCTTGCCACGAGGGACAGATCTGGCCCTGGTGTACCTACATAAGGGTGAAGTGGTGAGTCAGAAGGAGATGTGTTATGAACTGGTGGTTTAGGAGCAACATGGGACGAGCTCTGGAGGAGATGGTACCTGTACTAACCGCAGTTCCTGAGCTTATCACAACACTAGAAGTAGCCGTGGGATGTTCCGGTCACTCCCTAGACACCTCGTCACAGCCGGAGGACTAACTACCCCTAAAGATGGAAACAGGAAAGCTATCTTGCCTCAGAGAAAATCCCCAAAGGAAAGGCAGCCCCCCACAAATATTGACTGTGAGTGGAGACGGAAATGACATACGCAGAATGAAATCAGTATGTAGCAAAGGAGGCCAGTCTAGCTAGTTATATAGAACAGGACAGAATACTGTGCGGTCAGTATAAAAAACTAGAAAAATCCACCACAGAGTTTACAAAAATCTCCACACCTGACTAAAGGTGTGGAGGGTAAATCTGCTTCCCAGAGCTTCCAGCTTAACTGAATAAATCCATATTGACAAGCTGGACAAGAAAAAACATAGAAAGAGCTGAACGAGTAAGTCCATAATATGTGGACAGCAAAAGAACAAGCAAGGACTTATCTTTGCTGAACTGGTCAGAATATCAGGGAAATCCAAGCAGAGATGTGAATCCAACCAGGAACCATTGACAACTGGCCCAGGCTGAAGGATAGAGCCAGGATAAATAGCCGAGCCAGAAAGACAATCAGTGGAAGCAGCTGCTGACTGCTAAATCCAAGGAGCAGCAGTACCACTCAAAACCACCGGAGGGAGCCCAAGAGCGGAATTCACAACAGAGATGTCTTTATATCCAAAAGAAGGTGCGGCGTGGACCCTAGCAGTTGCTGCGGGGGGCGAAGAGACGCCATCCCCGGAGTGGAGTGGACGGGTCATCCTTGATCAAATGGAAGTGGATGTGAAGGCTCTGGGCCCTGAACGTGTGCAAGCAATAGAAACTATGCTGTTGGAAAATCAGGCCGCTTTCGCCCGTCACGCCGAGGATTTCGGCTGTACTGAGGTCATCACGCATGAGATACCGATCAGGGAAGCTCGTCTAATTCGAGAACGATACCTTCAGATCCCACCCAAGATGTCTCAAGAGGTGAAAACACTACTGAAGCAGATGCTGGATTCAGGAGTGGTGCAGAGTAGTCAGAGCCCTTGGGCGGCCCCGGTGGTGCTCGTCAAGAAAAAGGATGGGACCATCCGGTTCTGTGTAGATTACAGGAAACTCAATGCCTGCACTGTTCAAGACTTGCATCCATTGCCCTCATCGAGGAATCCTTGACAACGTTGGGGAAAGCTAAGTACTTCTCCACCCTGGACCTAGCAAGCGGATACTGGCAAGTAGCTGTGGCAGAGAAAGACAAAGAGAAAACCTCCTTCATCCTCCCTATCAGGCTGTTCGAGTTTAACCGGATGCCCTTCGGGCTCTCCAATGCTCCGGGCACGTTTCAACTTCTGATGGAAAAGTGTTTGGGAGACTTAAATTTTGAGGCTACCCTGATCTATCTGGATGACATCATTGTGTTTTCAGCCTCATTCGAGGAACACCTTGCCCAGCTTAGACAGGTACTTGGAAGACTGAGGGCTCATAACCTGAAGGTGAAGCCAAAGAAGTGCCACCTCTTCAAGAGAGAGATCGAGTACCTGGGCCACATAGTGTCACAAAATGGAGTTCTACCCTCGCCCGAAAAAATGGCTGCTATCGAGAAGTGGCCAGTCCCTCGAACAGTGAGAGAACTCCAGGCCTTTCTGGGGCTTGCCGGGTACTACCACCGGTTTGTTAAAGACTTCGAGAAGGTGGCGGGTCCTCTCAATGACCTGCTGAGGGGGACCGCTGGAGTGCCGAAGACCCAGTACATCCCTTGGGCCCAGAGACAAGACGAGGCCATCCAGGCTATAAAGAATGCCCTTACCTCAGCCCCGATTTTGGCCTACGCAGATTTCGATCAACCGTTCCTGTTGTACACAGATGGTAGCCTTCATGGACCTGGTGCAGTACTTTCTCACACACAGGATGGACATGAGAGAGTCATCGGGTATGCCAGCACGTCCCTGCGAGACAGCGAAAGAAACCCTCACAATTACAGCTCCTTTCGGTTAGAGCTCCTGGCCCTGGTGTGGGCCATGACAGAGAAGTTTGCGGGCTTCCTGACAGGTACCAAGATTCAAGTTTGAACAGACAATAATCCCCTTGCCCACCTTGAGAATGCTAAATTGGGGGCCTTAGAACAATGGTGGGTGGCCTGCCTTGCTAAATTTGACATTACCATCCGTTATCGCTCTGCTACCGAAAACGCAATGCTGATGGGCTGTCAAGAGTGACTGTGGAGACTCCAGTGGGGGATCTCGATGAGCAACTTGAAGAGGAGGAAACCCCAACTTTCGTAAGGTTAAGCCCCCAGTGGTTGCGGCCCAGTCAAGAAGGGAGGCCTGAGCATTACCCCGGTCCCTGGGGAGAGCCAATGAGGAATGGGGACATGTTCAGGATGAAGATCAAGGGCTGAGACAGATGTAATGGTGGGTAACTCTGAAGCGGAAGCCTGGCAAACAAGAGAGAGATGATCTGGACTCTGAAATGGAGAGTGTTTTACACCAGTGGGATAGACTGAAAGTGCGAGAGTCAGTGCTATATCGTAAGAGACAACAGCCAAAAGATATGAAAGTAAGGTGGCAGGTGTTGTCACAGGGGTACTGGGTAGACTAAGGCTGATTACCCAGGCCCCTGCGATATCCCTCAGGCTAGGGAAACCCTGTCTGTCCCTTTCCCAGAAGTTACACTAAAGGTGTGCATGTCTGGGCCGCCAGGCCTGACCCTGACTCCAGTTTCAGCCCTAAGCTGAAACCACCACCCGCCACCCAGTGAAGAGACCACACACCAGAAACATACACGACAGTTGTGAGGACTATCCCGTGGTGCTCAGCAGGGAGGTACTACAACACACAAGCGCTAGTAGGAAGGCTACTGATTTCCACCTGCAAAGGGAAACTCTGGATGTGCCTTCGGACCGGCCGGTCTCAGCCAGCCCTGTTAGCAGTGCTCTGGATTGTGGATGCCGAAGCCTTCACTAAAAAGGTAAAGAGGTAAAGAGACTGCAACCCTGTGTCCTCGTCATTTACTGCGACCTACACCATCACCATCTACTCATCAAGGGAAGCCCTGGGGACATACTTCACCTGTGGGAAGTTACACCATCTAGCTTCCATTCCATCACCCTAGCGGACCCCTAGCAGCGTCGGTCACCCTGAGCGAACACCATAGGTGGCGTCACGAACTCTTGACAAACTCTCACCTACACCTTTAATTGGGTGCCCCTTAGCAGGGCCACGGACCGGGTCGGGCCACCGTGACACCCCCAGAACCGAGACCGAGGGACCCGGTACCGAGTACCCCGCTGCCCTGCGTTTGGGGGCCGCTCCACTTAGCATGCGCTGTTTCACTCTCCTCCAAATGGATGACAGTTGTGTTCCTAACTGGTCCTCCTCCGGGATGCCAGTAGAGCCCCCCTGACGCAGAGTACAAAACTGAGGATGGAGCCCGTAAACACAAAAGAACGGGGACTCCCCAGACGATTCCTGACGGTGATTATTTATAGCAAAGTCAGACAAAGGAAGGAACGTCGACCACTCCTCCTGATTGTCAGAAACAAAACAGCGTAAATACTGCTCCAAATTCTGGTTCATACGCTCGGTCTGACCATTTGACTGAGGATGAAACGCAGAAGAATGTGACAACTTGATCCCCAGCCGTGAGCAAAAAGCTTTCCAAAATTTTGCCACAAACTGAGTACCCCTATCAGACACGATGTCAGACGGGACCCCGTGAAGTCTGACCACCTCCTGCACAAATACCTGAGCCTGAGTCCTACTATTAGGCAACGAAGGCAAAGACACAAAGTGCGACATCTTTGAGAACCGATCAACAACCACCAGAATGACCGTGTTCCCAGCAGGGGAGGGCAAATCTGTGATAAAATCCATGGAAATCTCCTTCCATGGCCTACTGGGTACCCCGAGAGGATGTAGTGTGCCAGCAGGACGAGAGTGGGACGTCTTAGCCCTAGCGCACGTGACACATGCTGACACGTACGAGACCACGTCCTGTCGGATTTTGGGCCACCAGAACCGACGCGACACCAACTCCAAGGTACCCCTAACCCCTGGATGGCCAGCCAGGACAGCATCATGATGCTCACCCAACACCTTTAGGCGAAGATGGAGCGGTACAAACGAATTGTTAATGAGAAGCTCTGGTGGTACCTCCTCCTGAGCCTCGGCAATCTAAGCCTCAACCTCGGTCGTGAGAGCTGAGACCACAACACCCAATCCCCACAGAAAGCACTGACAGGGAAAACTGAAAAATGCACCACGCCGCAGACACACAGGAATACACTATAATGTGCACAGGGCAAAACAAATACAAATATAGGAAGGAGGAATACGACAAAGGATAATACACCACCAGATACGATATTCTTACAACAAGACCACCACTCCAGACCGGAATCACTAGGCACAAAGAACAAGCTATAATCGGCGATGCCCAAAGTCCAGCACGACTATTTAAAGGCCGTGGGCGTGACCCAGCCTCCAACCTGATTACCAGCTAGATTAACCCCAAGCAAGCTGGATAAAGTCTAGCCGACATCACTGAGTGTGTAGTGGACGTATGTGGAATTACCGCTGTCTGTCGGACGCCCTAGTATGAACAGCGTACGACATGACAGGTGGTCATCCCAGGAAGAATTGCTCAAGAAGTAGCTAAAGAAGCCCATGAATTTGGAGCTCACTTCGGCCCTACCAATGGTTACAGCGGTATGTGTATTGCCCCCGGTTGGAGTCTGTGGTGGAAGAGATTTGCCGGCAATGTCGAGTATGTGACCTCATTAACAGTACCAAAAAGAGGGCACCCATCCAGACCATACAAACTAAGGATCCGCTAGAAGTCTTGATGATCGACTATCTCCTCGTGGGACACTCGGCCCAGGGGCTACAGTACTGTTTGGTGATGACTTATGTGATGCAGTGACCCCTGTGGCAGCTAGGTGGCGCTGTGTGTGCTCCTCGGGATATGCATGGAGGTGTATCTGTTGTTATTATGGTGGTGAAACAGTGACTGGCAGAATTGTAAGTGGCCGATATGTGTCGCAGAGGGAATCTGCGTGGTAAGTCTGACGTAATGTTGTTGTTCTTGGACCTGTAGTCCCACAAGTGTTTGTATAGTTGTCAAGGGAGATTTACTAGGCTAGTTACGAGAGATGGGTGGGTCAAACTAGCCACACACACACTCCCATCTAGGGGTTACAGGTGTATAATGTGACCAGGGTGTGGGTCACGGGGGTCCTGTATGGTCGCTGAGTGTGGACCTGAATGGTCGGTGCTGGAAGGTCCTGGAAAGCCTTTGGGTTGGGAGTGTTGTCTCCCTGAAGAGCACATGGTGGGGCTTTGGACCTGGTTGCCTGGGGTGTTGGACAGATGTCCTGAATAGCACCCGGACAGGTCACATTCCTGTGTGTTGGACGGTCCTGAATAGCGCACTGAGTAACCTGTGTTGGAAGACCTGGGAGTAGGCTTCCTGAAGAGCACAACTTGTGTTGGATGTCCTGGGAGTAGGAGTCCTGAAGAGCACATGCCAGCGTGTTGGACAGTCCCAGGTGGGATGGACATCCTGAATAGCGCACAGTGAAACTGGGGTCCTGGACGGTCTGTGTTGGAAGCTCCTGTGAGTGGAGTCTTCCTGGAGCACATGAGAGACTGTGGACCTGGATGGTCTGTGTTGGGGAAGCTACTGTCCTTCAGTGGCTCTGGACTGACTGATGCGTGCCAGCCAGGCAAGTTGGTAAGCGCAATCTTATGTATGGTGCTATACTGCGGGCAACGGTCCAGGAAGCACGTGTGGAGTTACAGTAATTGCTGTTGCTCGGCAGGGCCACGAAGGTGACAAGCTTCTTGCTGTGGATCAGCGGGTCCACGAAGGAGACAAGCGTCTTGCTGTGAATCGGCGGGTCCACGAAGTCTGCGGTGGAGCTGTACAGAGCATTATAAAGTGTAGCTGCAGGTGCAGCAAGAGGTGCCGTTTTTTTTCTTCTTTGTACTGTGTGAACTGGGGCCTGAGTATACCGTGGGGGAGTCCACGGGGTGTACCCCAGGGAAGGGGTGGTGTTCCTAAAGGTGGGCAGTGACCCAAACAGGGATAGAGGACAAAAAAAAGGGTGGAATCCCAAAAGGGGGCGGTGATCCGAACAGGGATGTTTGCCCAAAAAGGGGTGGAATCCCAGAAGGGGGCTGTAACCCAAACAGGGGTGGTGTCAAAAAACGGAGCACTTGCCCAAAAGGGAGCGGAGACAAAAAGGGGCGGCAATCAATGAGGAGTCACGACTGTGTCCTTTTTGGCTGGATGGAGAGCTTGTGTGGGGGTTGATAGACCCAGGGAGGGAAGCGTCTTTTCTGAGGACCTTTCCTGAAAGTTCTGTGTCACCTGGGACAAAGGCGAAAGTAAGTGGCATAGGTGGGGACACTAAAGGTCTTCAGGTAGCCACTCTCTACATTGTCGCAGCTGATATTTCCACGGACCATGAGGTGGCTGTAGTCCCGAATTTGCCGTGTCCCATGGTAATAGGACAAGATTTGGAAGCACTGTGGGACTGGTGGAAAAAGGGTGAAGTATTTGTGGAAATAATGTGTATGGGAGGTAGTAATGTTGAGAATGCGCCCCATAGAGCTGACCTTCCTAAGGTGGGCATAACCAAGGAAAATGGTGAGCGGGCCCAACTTAGTGACATGACGTTGTCAGTAACACCTCCCAAAACTGACGGGTCAGATATACGGGTGACCAGAGGAAAAGGTGCGTCTGCCCAACTTACTAACCTGACATCACCTGAAGTGTGCCACAATATGACTGGTAATGATCTGGTAGATAAGGATGTGGTGGTTAAACAGAGTGGAGCTGACACCCAGATAGAGTGTATTTGAAAAAACTGACCGTCACATCCATACATAGACTAAGTGTGAACAGGTGCTGAACCTAGAGTAACCAACTAATATACAGTCAAGCAAAAAAGGCAGCACACTGCAGCGCTAAGACATGCAAACATGAAACATGAAAACTGAACTGCAATACTGCACTAGAAATATGAAAAATGAGAGCGTTTAGCGCATAAAAATGGCCAATTTTATGTGTACCTGATAGCCCCTTTACGGCATCTCTCTTATATCAGGTCCTACGCTTGCCTACCTCGCTGAGAATAAACGTCTCCATGTGAATGGGTACCTGTGAAAAACCTCTTCCTAGACTCATATTCTCTCTCTCTGTGGAGGGGTACTGGACCTGCTGTAATTAAAACACCTGAGGCTAGGAGGCGGAGTGCTCAGTCAGAAGGCTAAATAATATATTTGAAAAAACTGACCGTCACATCCATACATAGACTAAGTGTGAACAGGTGCTGAACCTAGAGTAACCAACTCATATACAGTCAAGCAAAAAAGGCAGCACACTGCAGCGCTAAGACATGCAAACATGAAACATGAAAACTGAACTGCAATACTGCACTAGAAATATGAAAAATGAGAGCGTTTAGCGCATAAAAATGTCCAATTTTATGTGTACCTGATAGCCCCTTTACGGCATCTCTCTTATATCAGGTCCTACGCTTGCCTACCTCGCTGAGAATAAACGTCTCCATGTGAATGGGTACCTGTGAAAAACCTCTTCCTAGACTCATTCTCTCTCTCTGTGGAGGGGTACTGGACCTGCTGTAATTAAAACACCTGAGGCTAGGAGGCGGAGTGCTCAGTCAGAAGGCTAAATAATATATAAGAGAGATGCTGTAAAGGGGCTATCGGGTACACATAAAATTGGCCATTTTTATGCGCTAAACGCTCTCATTTTTCATATTTCTAGTGCAGTATTGCAGTTCAGTTTTCATGTTTCATGTTTGCATGTCTTAGCGCTGCAGTGTGCTGCCTTTTTTGCTTGACCCAGATAGACTGTGACTTGGGGGTTCGCCACACTGTGGGGTATGACACAGACTGCAAGGGTGACTGACTCTGAGGAAGTAAGGGAGTACAGTAAAGAGCCCCACAAGAAGGGCAAGTCCTTTGGTCGCCGGAGACGTAAAGGGTGCAAAGAAGTTGTACCAGTTGCACCTTGTGAAGAAGAGGAGGAGGCCACCGAAGGAGTGGGGCCTGAAGTGGATACCTGGTTGAAGCAAGAGGAGCTTCAGAGACAGGCTGCTGAGTGCCGTGTGGGTGCCTTAGAGAAAGAGATGGCGGAGCTCAGAGATTACCTGGCAGAAAGCCAGTCAATGAATAAAGCAGCCTGGGAGAAGATGGAGCGGCAGGTGTCTATTCTGGCCAAACATCTGGAAGCTGGTGACATTCAGAGGAAGTTAGCTCTGGAAGCGGAACAAGATGGGTGTCTAATGACAGCAGAAGAGCAGGAGACTTCCTTGTTCAAGTGCATGATAGACGTACCTGAAGTCCTGAGAGAGGCATGTGCCACGGAGTCTATGCATGAAGGGTTCAAGAAGGCTGTGGGGGCATGTAAGGTGAATTGGACCCTGAAAACAAGTCAGTTAGTGATAGTGTCTACAACTGATGTCACAGCGGAGAGAGTAGCCACCCTGAGTGACATGCTCTTGAGATATGTGCGCACAAAGTGGATGGCCCAATTGAGGAATGAAGACGCTGCTAGGTGGCTGGAGCATATGAGGAAAGCTCGGAGTCTTCAGGAAGGTGTAATACAGGTACCCGTCTCTATGGTGAAGAAAGTCATTGGAAGGAATGGTCAAGCCATGCAAGGGATGGTGGATAAATCTGAAGTGGTGAGGTTGAGAATACCTGGTGTCCACGAAGTACAGTTGCCCCGGAAAAATGGTATGGTTCCCTTCTTTATTGTGGGAACAGAGGAGAGTCTTAGCTATATACGGACTCTGCTGGAGTACCGTATGGTATATCTAAGAGAGATGGAGCAGTTAAGGCTTGAAAGACGGCGCCTTACAGGACTGCTGCGCCCAATTGGTGGAAATGTTAACAGCCAAAGACGTTCAGAGGGGCAAGGAAGTCGAATATCTGAAAGTGGCAGTTCTACTCCCAGTACAAAGCTAAGGGACATGGACAGTAGTAGACATAGTAATGAAAGGTCATACTCAGATCAGTCGCTAGGCTCTACTGGACGGTGGACTCATGACCGCAATAACCGTGGGTGGCAGCCATGGAGAGAAAGGTTGGGTAATGGGGCGCACTTGGAAAGTGTGGTGACTAAGGGTTTGGTGCCACAGACAGACTGTGACTTGAGGGCCAAAGCTCAAGGCCTACATGTTGACCGCTGGGGGCGGGGTAAACCTAACAAGGGTGTGATGATGTATGATGCTCAAAGCCGACTGAGACAGTTCTCTCGACTGGTAGGGCAAGGTAACGTGTGTGACAGGTCTCGAGACCCGGGGTGTATGACAGGTGTTCAACTCCACAAGTTTGAACAGAGGGGGGGTATGTGATGCAGTGACCCTTGTGGCTGCTAGGGGGTGCGGTGTGTGCTCCTCGGGATATGCATGGAGGCGTATCTGTTGTTATAATGGTGGTGAAACAGTGACTGGCAGAATTGTAAATGGCCAATATGTGTCGCAGAGGGAGTCTGCGTGGTAAGTCTGATATAATGTTGTTGAAACAATGAGCCCCTGCGACCCACCCCCCTAACCTGTGAATGAGGAGAGGGACTTGTAAATATCAGGGAGGTGAGACACAGATCAGTTTTGTGTGGAATGATGTGAACACAGCAGGTCAGAGAGAAGGGGAAGCATATGGACCATTTTTTATCCTCTGTCTGCTGGATTATTGAACTCTCATCTCCTTGGACATTTATCCGGTTACTGAACTGCATTCGGCTTCTGGACTATCTTGTCCTTGGTGTGGTGGATCGTATATGGACCTTTTGTGTTTTTGCCTAAATAAAGCTTTTGGAATTGTTCCCTATTCTCTTGCTCTGTTGATTGTGTGGTATCGGAGAAGGACCCCATGACACACCCTGACTAGAGATCAAACTGCGGATTCAGCGGCGCGAGCCATTTGTCAAGACTTCATCCGGGTGCATGGGTGCCCAAAGCGCATCCACTCCGACCAAGGCGCATATTTCCAAGGCAAGTTGATGGAAGAACTGTATCGTATGTATGGCATCGAGTGGTCCCGGACCACCCCTTACCAACCTCAAGGTAACGGAGCATGTGAACTCTTCAACCGAACATTACTTCAAATGCTGAGAACGTTGGAGGAGGATAAGAAGGTTTGTTGGCCAGACTACCTGCCAGAGTTGGTCTGGACCTACAACAATCGGGTCCACTCCACCGTGGGTTATACCCCCTATCTACTGCTGTTTGGAAGAGCTGGACGAGAGATCATTGAACTGAATTTGGAACAGCCAGAGGAGCTGATGGAGCGAACTGTCACTTCATGGGTAAAAGAGCATCGGCAACGATTACAAACGATACGGCAGTTGACGGGTCAGCAGCTGCAAGAAAAAGAACATACGGGCCGCAAACCAACTCAAGAGTTACTGCTCCAACCTGGAGACTGAGTATTAGTCAGAGAGAAACACCCCAAGGGAAAAATAAGTGAGAGATGGGAAGTACAGCCTTACAGAGTAATCGAGTGAGTGTATGCTAACGGCCCTGTCTACAAGGTGCAGATTGAGAGTGGGGTGTCCACCCCTAGAGTACTTCACAGAAATTTGCTGCGGGTCTGAGGTCTGTTCTACGCCATTGTGACCTGAAGGCGCTACTCCACTTCCTGAATCTGTCATGCCTGATGGTGAAATCGATGACGAGTGGTGGACCATCCCTGACACAGTAGGGGGTCCTCAGCCACACAGAGACGGTAATCCCATGGATGTACCTGTATCGGCACATGAGGACGAGACCACACAAGTGCCCATGATGACTCCTGCAGCAAGTGTTCCTCTGGAAGACAGTCAAGCCTTGCCTGACAGCCAAGAGCTTTGGAGGTCCCAGAGTTGCCTCCTCTATAGGTGCTTTTTCCGCATTGCAGGTTCCTTCATTACACTTTGACCTTGATGGTGTGATGGCCGAGGACAACCATCATTAAGAAGGGAGGCATGTAGGAGGGTGGTGCTGTTATGGACAGTAAGGAACACTTTAAGAGACTGCACCCCCTTGTCAGGCAGGATGGAATGTTCTGCTTCTCCGCTGCAATAGACTGTGTGAATGAACTGGGCTGTGTAGAGGGCAGGGGTGGAGCCTGAACAGCGTGTGTGAGCTGAGGCTCCTGCAGAGAGAACTTTGTGCTGATATCTGCAAGAGAGGAGAACTGTGTCCTGATATAGCTGCAAGAGAGGGTCCCCAGCCTGTAATGGAGTGGACTTGTGAGATTTGACAGACTTTTCCAGGTGCAGCGAGGGTGGCTGTCCTGTGTTAGTTCGAGGATCAACGAAGATACTGAGAAAGGGATTTACAGTTTCCAGGAGCACCTCCAGGACCCAAAAGGAAGGAGAAGACCACGTTTCACGGAGCTGACAGAAAGCTGTGCGCACCACCGTATTAGACTGTTGGGGACCCCCCGGGACTGGATCTGAGTCCCCAACATGACCGTGAGTTTGTTCCTGCTTTGTGCACATGTCAGGGCCTACTGTAGGTTCCAATAGTCAGAACAAGGCAGATGTGAGGCATGCTTAGTAGCGGCCAGGGAGGTTATACGTAGAGTAGCATCATTCTTTGTTTATTGTTTGCATTTACTTGTGTGACATATATTGAGTCTGTAACAGTTGGAGCGCCATGCTATTTTACAGACAAGCTAAAGAATATAACTCTTGTAAATTATCTTTTGCCATTGCATACCCCTGTTTGCATCTTCCTCACCCACTTCATTCCTTGCCTTCCAATAAATCTACCCTTTGTTGTTTTTGCACCTCATCTTGTGTACAGTAGTCTTCCTGCACCATGGTGGTCCCCCGGCCGTCGCTTCAGGTAGAGAGGAATTAAGGGAAGGATAGGAATGTACAAACCAACTGGGAATTTGGTAAAAGAGAAAACATACACCCAAAAACAGCAAACAACAATCTGCAGCAGCAACTACGAACTCCAACTTCAGCACACCAACTCCAGCAAGCCAGGAAGTAAACTTTCACAGGCAGGTATGATAATGTCTGGCCAGGTTTTATAGAGAGAGAAAATGAGCAGGTCAGGAGCATCTGTGAGAGGGAGGTGCATGTCTCCAACCAGCATACAAAGACTTGGTAAACTCTTCAGCGCCAATGGAAACGAAGTCCATTTAATATGAGGAACAAAACACACAGGCTAAATGGAAGACATGTGGTTCAAAACA
Source organism: Ranitomeya variabilis (assembly GCF_051348905.1). NCBI lineage: Eukaryota > Metazoa > Chordata > Amphibia > Anura > Dendrobatidae > Ranitomeya > Ranitomeya variabilis. The sequence goes on along the minus strand of NC_135232.1, from coordinate 659,515,455 downwards.
CGAAGATCGCCTAACCCCAATTCTGCTGGTGTCTGATGGTGAGGCTACGTGTGAGAGGGTGTATTCAAATCCTGATTGATTTAAGCACCCCTCCAAATAACCCCTATGAGGTGTTTGAATTTCTTGAGAGAAGGCAGCTTTCACAAGCTAATCTCTTGCGCCTTCAAATAACTCAACAGGTGCATGGTCAATCAGGATTTGAAGCACCTCCTCCACGTATGTCTACACCTCAACCCCTCCCAACCCAAAATCAACAAAGGCCAGCACCGTACCAAATGGCAGCCTACAACCCACCTTCCCAATATGGCCACTTTTCCAGACGCAGTGCTGTAGGCTGGTCCCAACCTGGGTTTGGACAACATGGCCATTTTGGGGTTGGGTATGAATCCAGCCAAAATGTCCGTCAGCATGAGGGCCAGAGACAATTCCCTTATGGCCAACACCAAACTGGCCAATATGGACAAGGCCTGTATTTGGCTCAGCAACCCACAGCATCTTCACAGGGTGAAGGACAATTGGTCCAACAAAGGCCCCCTGAACAGGACCCTGAGCTGCCGCCATCTCCACCGCCAACTTACAGGGATCGGTAAGGCCATTATTTTTGTTTTTTATTCTTTTTGTTTGTTATGCAAAACCATGTTTTTGGTTCTTTTGTGCAGTATTTGCACTTTGTTGTGTTTTGGTGTTGGTAAAAAATACCAAAAAGAGAAAAAAACAAACCATATGCCAAAATTATGGTTAAAAGTTAACAACAAAAGGCTTTTGCTCATAGTAAAAAATGTTGTCAAAAGCCAAATGATGTTTGTGGACCAATCATTATTACATCACACACATATGCTCTGTTCATAATCATATGGTAATTAAGTATGCAAATTGCCTCTTCTGAGAAAAAGAGCACTTAAACTCTATAGCGCCACCTGTTGGAAGTAGCGATCCTACAAGTCACAATCAACCCTTTAACGAGTCGTACAATATGACTTAGGATAAAAGCCAAATCAGTATCTCAATTCGCAGACACGGTGTTTCGGGCTGTTGGCCCTCATCAGTGCGAAGCATGAGAACTGATTTGGCTAGGTGAGAGGCTCTGGACTGGGGTCTAAAGGGTAACGTTTCTCCTTAAGTAATTCAACACACAGAGTACTGTTTCTTTGGCAACAAAAATTATATTTTGAAAATATATTTATAAAAGAAGGAAATCACAACTGAGAAACAACATAATCTTGCCAGGGAGTAGCACCCTGCGGATAAACAAAATAATTTGTGAAAACATCCCTAACTTTTATGCCAGAAAGGGGATGGCGTGGAGGAGGGCTGTTATGATCTGGTGGCCTAAGAGCAGCATGGGACGTACTCTGGAGAAGGTGGTACCTGTACTGACCGCAGACCCTGAACTTAACACCGCAACTAGAAGTAGTCGTAGAATGTACCTTTCACTCCCTAGACATCTCGACACAGCCGGAGGACTAATTACCCCTAGAGATAGAAACGGGAAAACTATCTTGCCTCAGAGAAAATCCCCAAAGGATAGACAGCCCCCCACAAATATTGACTGTGAGAGGCGAGGGAAAAAACATACACAGACTGAAATCAGAATTTAGCAAAGGAGGCCACTTCTAGCTAGATAGAAAGGATAGGACAGAGTACTATGCGGTCAGTATTAAAACACTAGAAAATATCCACCACAGAAAATACAGAATCTCCACATCTAACTAAAGATATGGAGGGTATATCTGCATCTCCAGAGATACCGGCTTGGCTAAACAAATCCTTATACAGACCAAGCTGGACTAGACAAAAACAAGGGAAAGAACTGAACAATAAGGCCCACAGAATGTGGACAGCAAAAATCAAGGCCAGAACTTATCTTTGTTGAAATGAACAGCAAAGCAGAAGAGACCAGGGATGTGAATCCTCCAAGAACAATGGACAACTGGCACTGACTAAAGGGTCAAGCAAGACTAAATAGCCCAGTCAGAATTACAAAAAGTGAACACACCTGATGAATGCTGCGATCCAGAGACAGCAGCACTACCACTTATAACCACCGGAGGGAGCCCAAGAGCAGAATTCACAACAGAGGGCCATGTGGTGTAGGCCTAATCACATTGCTCAACATGTGTTCAGCAATATCAGCTGAGGAGCAATCATGTGTGTGGGTATAATTGTGCAAAATTACAGAGGCTTTTATGTCTTCATTCACCGTATCCTCACTGAGCTGAATGGCAGACTGGAGGACAAGCCATTTGGCCACTAGAATACCAAATGCGCACTCCACCAGTCTCCGCATCCTAGAAAGATGCAAATTAAAGATCCTCCCCCGGTGGTCGAGGTTGCGCCGGGGATAAGGCCTCATGACGTGTCTCATCAGTTGGAACGCCTCATCTCCAACAAGAACAAAAGGCACTGCTTCCGCATTGGAGCCTGGGAATTGTTGTGGTGGTGGGAGGTCTAACTGGTTGTTACGTAGCCGCCGACCCATAATGGACGAATTGAAGACCCTAGAGTCTCCAGTTCGGCCTTAGGCTACTTTCACACTAGCGTCGGGCCGAGGTTCCCGACGCTAGCGTTGTCTCCGCCGCACAACGGGGGCAGCGGATGCATTTTTCCAGCGCATCCGCTGCCCCATTGTGAGGTGCGGGGAAGTGCGGGGAGGTGGGGGGGAGTTCCGGCAGCGCATGCACGGTCGGAAAAAGCGGACCGTCGTGAGCAAAAAACGTTACATGTAGCGTTTTTTGGTCCCGACGGTCCGCCACAACACAGCGCAACCGTCGCACGATGGTTGCGACGTGTGTCAATCCGTCGCAATACGTCGCTTAATGTTAGTCTATGGGGAAAAAACGCATCCTGCAAGCACTTTTGCAGGATGCGTTTTTTCGGCAAAACTACGCATTGTGGCGGATTGCAGTTAACGCTAGTGTGAAAGTAGCCATAGGCCCCAATGTCTACAATTATAAACCTGTAGTTACTGTCAACTACAGCTAACAGAACTACAGAGAAAAACTGCTTATAATTGTAGAATTGGGAGCCAGAGTTTGGCGGCTTACGTACCCTGATATGTTTCCCATCCACGGCTCCAATGCAGTTTGGGAAGTCACAATTGTCCTGGAACCCAAGGGCTATTTTGAGCCAATCTGCCTGTTTTGGCTCAGGCATCACAAGTTCCTTGAGTTTATCCCATATTTGAATACAGGTTGCCCGCACAATGCCCGAAATTGTCGACCGGCCAATCAGAAACTCAAGGTGTAGTCCCGCATACGACAAGCCAGTGGACAGGAAGCTGAAAATGTAAAAAAATGAATATTAGGTATGTTACAAGAGTTCACACAAAACATGAAGAACCACAAGTAGATTGTATATTTTAAAATACATGCTTTACGCTGTAAAAGGAAAAATTTTCCAAGGGTACTTAACTATAACATTAAACCAACTTTTTAAGATCTGCTTGTGACCTAATGTACACTTATACATGAATAAACCTGCTAGAACACAACACATTAAAAAAAATCATCAAAATACAGTATGTGAGGATGTTGAATACATACCGTAAGATAAGGAGAAGACGCTCCTCTGCGGATATGGCTTTGCGCATCCTTATGTCCTGATAGGTGATACCTGGACGTAATATCTCCAACAATATATCAAAGGTTCTGATGGTCATGCGACAGTACAGATAGAACTTGTCAGGATGTTCCCGCAGAGCTGTATAGAGCCTCTGAAAATGGCCTTTAGTGAGGCGTTTAGACAGAAGAGGATGCATCCACATTCTCATACACTTTATGCAGTCAATAGCCTCTGTGTCTGTACTGCTACATACTTAGGCTGTTAACTGGTTCATGCAGCTTTACATGAACACCCGAGCCTTACACTATGGCTGGTCCAAATAACTAAAGCAATTGTTACCATCCACCTCTCGTGTCTCCCCTTTTCCTCATAGATTGTAAGCTTGCGAGCAGGGCCCTCATTCCTCCTGGTATCTATTTTGAACTGATTTCTGTTATGCTGTAATGTCTATTGTCTGTACAAGTCCCCTCTATAAGTTGTAAAGCGCTGCGGAATATGTTGGCGCTATATAAATAAAAATTATTATTATTATTATTCTCCTCCTCCTTCGCGGATCTACAATCACAGGGTATGGCTGGCCAAACCAATGCGACAAGACCCAGTTAAACAAAACCCACTGAGTTGGGGTGAAGTGCAGTAGGTCAGACATGGTGCAAACGTTACCACAACACAACAGATGCACAACCACAAAATGGCCATATGGGAGGGTGCCACCTGTTGTAGAGGCCTTAAATAGGGTTGATGATGGTGATTTAAATCAATTTCAGCCTCAAAATCCGTTAATGTCCTTTTTGTCAGATGGCGTGAAAAATACGCATTACGGATGTCATACGGATTACATACACAACATTACATGCGCAAAATACGCGACCACACCTTGCCAACGGATTACATACGGATCACCATTTCTGGAATTTTGTGTCGTATTACGGACATATAATACGGACCGTATTTCCATACGCTGAGTGTGACGCCGGCCTGAGAGGGAGGTGCATGTCTCCAACCAGCATACAAAGACTTGGTAACCTCTTCAGCGCCAATGGAAACGAAGTCCATTTAATATGAGGAACAAACACACAGGATAAATGGAAGACCTGTGGTTCAAAACACAAAGATCGCCTATCCCCAATTCTGCTGGTGTCTGATGGTCCCGGCACTCATCCTGGTCTCAGATTTCACCAGAACTCATGCCACAGATGTGACCCAGGCCTCAGATAACAGAACAAAGCAGACGCCTATGCCGAGTCTGAACAGAGAGTTTGTGCTTTAGAAATGACAAACTGCCCTCATACAGAAGTGTAAGCTACACCAAGTACAACGGGAGGCCGCCCAGTAGCTGAGCCATGTCCATCAGACAGCGAGCACAGTACGCAGCCCACAGCTTACTCCGTAGTTATATACACACATGTAACAGGTATAAACTAACACATACATGCAGCTCTATACTGACTTATGTTACTGACTTTATAGCACTTTCATCCTGCAGACACTAGATCGCGCTGTGGTTCCTGATGACGTCACGGCTCCTGCAGCCTCTAGTCAGTAATAGCAGCAATAGACATCGCCGGGTGCGGTGGCGTGCGCCTGTAATCCCAGCTACCAGGGAGGCTGAGGCTGGTGGATCGCTTGAGTCCAGGAGTTCTGGGCAGCCCTGTGCTATGTCGATCGGGTGTCCGCACTAAGTTCGGCATCAATATGGTGAACTCTGGGGGAGCTCGGAGCTACCAGGTTGTCCTAATGAGGCGTGAACCGGCCCAGGTCGGAAACGGAGCAGGTCAAAACCCCCGTGCCGATCAGTAGTGGGACCGCGCCTGTGAATAGCCAGTGTAGAGCAGCCTGGACAACACAGCGTGACACAGACTTTTATACATGCAGAAAATATTCAATTTATAGCACAAAATCATCATATCATTACCCTCAGTCACATCTGGAACAATTATTATTGATTGGAAGCTCGAGATAATAAACTGTACAAAACTTTTACATTTTTCATAAAATACGTATCTATCCATGTATTTGTACTTTTTCACTATTTCTCCATATTCTGCTTTTCTGCCTCCTGATCTCTATGTGATGCAGTTACCCTGAGTGCTACTGACACCTACTAGTAGAACTTAGAACATGCTTCTATCTTTGTGCAGTACTGGTTATTTCCAGTAGAGACCGCTCCGCTCCAAACCTTCAGAACAGAACAGTAATCATTGACACTGAGCAATTCCCGTTGTAATAAGGTTGCAGTGCCGCCATCATCAGGGAATAATGTATTGTCTAAATCAGGATTTTCTTGGTCAATCTTTCTCCCCATATAACAATCTGTGTTAAAAATAAAAAGTAGTAATATAATATTATTATTATTATTATTATTTATGCTTAGAGCACTATTGAGTCCATGTAAGGGGTTACATACAGTGTACAAATAAAAAAAACACGGTGAGCAAACTAATAATGACAGACTGGTACAAAAAAGAGAGGGCCCTACCCTTGCAGGCCTACAGTCTCGAGGATAATGGGATGGAGACAGTAGGGTAGGGGTTCACGGCAGCTTAGGTGGTAGTGAGGTGGTAGTAGGGTCATGTCAGGCTGTAGGCCTTCCTGGAGAGGTAGGTTTTCAAGTTCCGTCTGAAGATTCCGACTGTGGCAGATAATCAAACGAGTCGAGGCACAGAGTTCCAGAGGATGGGGGACACTTATGAGTAGTCTTGGAGGCAATTGGGGGTGAAATTTAGGAGTGTGGAGAATAGAAGGAGGTCTTGGGAAGACCGGAGATTGCGTCTTGGAAGATATCAGGAGATTAGTTCAGAGATATATGGAGGAGACAGATTATGGATGGCTTTGAGGGTCAGTGTTAGCAGATTTAACTAGATACGCTGGTGAATTGTCATGCTGTGGTGGTCTTCGGTAAGGAACGGGGGCCTCACACTATCCCTGGAAATGGGACCCTAACTATCCCTGTCCTGGGCATACTCTAAAAGGCAGAAAAGCCCAAGTCTCTGACCTTACGATGCTCCTGTTAGTGTCCTAATCTGTCCCCTCCCCCAGGAGGCCTGGGACAGATATGTTAAGTCTATAAACTTGTAAGACAAACAGGAATAACAAAAAGCAACTTACATAAATAACTGTCACCATGGGTAGAGAGGATTAAAGGAAAGGATAGGAATGTACAAACCAACTGGGAATTGGATTAAGGAGAAAGCATACACCCAAAAACAGCAAACCACAATCTCCAGCAGCAACTACGAACTCCAACTTCAGCACACCAACTCCAGCAAGCCAGGAAGTAAACTTTCACCGGCAGGTATGATAATGTCTGGCCAGGTTTTATAGAGAGAAAATGAGCAGGTCAGGAGCATCTGTGAGAGGGAGGTGCATGTCTCCAACCAGCAAACAAAGACTTGGTAACCTCTTCAGCGCCAATGGAAACGAAGTCCATTTAATATGAGGAACAAACACACAGGATAAATGGAAGACCTGTGGTTCAAAACACAAAGATCGCCTAACCCCAATTCTGCTGGTGTCTGATGGTCCCGGCACTCATCCTGGTCTCAGGTTAAACCAGAACCCATGCCACAGATGTGACCCAGGCCTCAGATAACAGAACAAAGCAGACGCCTATGCCGAGTCTGAACAGAGAGTTGGTGCTTTAGAAATGACAAACCACCCTCATACAGAAGAGTAAGCTACACCATGTACAACGGGAGGCCGCCCAGTAGCTGAGCCATGTCCATCAGACAGCGAGCACAGTACGCTGCCTAAAGCTTACTCCGTAGTTATATACACACACATAGTTTATACCTGTTAGCATGTATACACCTAACACATACATGCAGCTCTATACTGACTTAAATTACTGACTTTATAGCAGTTTCATCCTGCAGACACTAGATGGAGCTGTGGTTCCCGATGACGTCATGGCTCCTTCAGCCTCTAGTCAGTAATAGCAGCAATAGACATTGGCATGCGCCTGTAATCCCAGCTACCAGGGAGGCTGAGGGTGGTGGATTGCTTGAATCCAGGAGTTCTGGGCTACCCTTTGCTATGTCATCTATCTATCATGTAGAGCTCACTTGCATGTATACTGCTCTATAATTATATATACTCACAGCTAATATATACATTATAATCAATGGCTTAAAATGGCTGACATAAACTGATATAAGCCAGACAGATTGTATGGGGTTTTCCATCTCAAAAGCGGAACAACGCCAGATGTATTAAGCGCTGATCAGATGTCTCAACTTTGTCCTAGATGCAGAGCTACATTTTAGTTGCTTAATCAGCAGTCATATGTGCATTAATCACAATATCCCATATATGTTTAGATACCATATTGTCTAGCTCCTCTGTCATTGGTTAATTAACTAACCACCCCTAACAACCCCTAACCACTCTTTTCTATATGAAAATATAAAACTATGTATGTACAATAAAGTTTCAGTATTGATGGAATGTTATTGATACAACAATGGTGTGCAGTCTCATTCCTTGAGCGCTCAAAATACTCAGTCTTATTGGGAGCGGCCGCAGCACACACAGGGATAAATTTATCCAATCCAAATTTCCATATCAAATGGCCCCCCAACAGCGAGGCAAGGGACAAAACGCACATGGGACCCTGCTGACCGGAGAGACGGAGGTGTTGGCCACGGCCTTGGTTCACGGGACGGAGACTGCGCAGCTCCATAAGTAAGGTATGAAAATGTTATGATCTTACCTGAAAGTCCCCTGTGCCCAGTCCGGGTCTATACCTCTTGCCGGTCAGGTGTGGTCACCACCGCATTCCCAGTCCCAGGTAGTGTAAAAAGTCCAAAGCCTGAATCCAAAACCCTGGGATTTTAGTCAAGGTGTCTGCTGTGTGCCGTGTATGTGTTCTGTGTTTGTGTAAGATCCGGGAGAAGGAAGGAACAGTGACTTTTGTTTGTGGTGGCTGGGTAACAGACCGCAGGAGGTCAAATCGCTCGATAAGTTATTGCAGGATTCCCGTGCATAGGAAGGACAGGTAGTCCTGGGGCAGGTAGTCCCATGTTCCAGGCACGGGTAGTGATAACTTAGAGGGCTACTGCAGATTCCCGTAGGGCCGGCGATCCAGTCAGGACAACCGGACCGGGGTGGTAGATTTCCCGCTTGTTGTGCTTCTCACTCAGGCGGCCCGGGCACAGGTGTGCCCAGTGCGATTGGCAGTAGTCTGTTCCCAGCGCAACCTGCACATGTCACAGAATTAAAGCGGCATCTCCTGGACGTCTATCTGTCTGTTTCTGTTTGTGTCACGTACTAATTGCTGCTTTAAGAGAATACAATTGTAAAAGAAAGTTGTTGTTTTTTCTCTTTTATTTTTACTTCCTCTTTTCCAAGCTGCAAGCAGAGATATATGCATTGTAAATCACACTGTCACATCTGTTTTTTTTTTTTCTTTCTGGCTGTTTCTGCAATGCTGGCTATGTGTAGCTATTTGTGAAGAAGTGAAACAAATTGTATCTATCATTTTTGATGTGACATATGTGTTTTCAGATACGTGATTTTAGTGACATTGGATACAATAGCATAAGAAAAGGGGAAGTGTGTGTCTGACTGCGTTGAGCGCAGAGCGAGGGGAGAAGAAAAAAAATAATATATATATATATATATATATATATATACACTCACCGGCCACTTTATTAGGTACACCATGCTAGTAACGGGTTGGACCCCCTTTTGCCTTCAGAATTGCCTCAATTCTTCGTGGCATAGATTCAACAAGGTGCTGGAAGCATTCCTCAGAGATTTTGGTCCATATTGACATGATGGCATCACACAGTTGCCGCAGATTTGTCGGCTGCACATCCCAAAGATGCTCCATACAAGGCAGGATGGATCCATGCTTTCATGTTGTTTACGCCAAATTCTGACCCTACCATCCAAATGTCGCAGCAGAAATCGAGACTCATCAGACCAAGCAACGTTTTTCCAATCTTCTACTGTCCAATTTCGATGAGCTTGTACAAATTGTAGCCTCAGTTTCCTGTTCTTAGCTGAAAGGAGTGGTACCCGGTGTGGTCTTCTGCTGCTGTAGCCCATCTGCCTCAAAGTTCGACGCACTGTGCGTTCAGAGATGCTCTTAGGCCTACCTTGGTTGTAACGGGTGGCGATTTGAGTCACTGTTGCCTTTCTATCAGCTCGAACCAGTCTGCCCATTCTCCTCTGACCTCTGGCATCAACAAGGCATTTCCGCCCACAGAACTGCCGCTCACTGGATTTTTTTTCTTTTTCGGACCATTCTCTGTAAACCCTAGAGATGGTTGTGCGTGAAAATCCCAGTAGATCAGCAGTTTCTGAAATACTCAGACCAGCCCTTCTGGCACCAACAACCATGCCACGTTCAAAGGCACTCAAATCACCTTTCTTCCCCATACTGATACTGGTTTGAACTGCAGGAGATTGTCTTGACCATGTCTACATGCCTAAATGCACTGAGTTGCCGCCATGTGATTGGCTGATTAGAAATTAAGTGTTAACAAGAAGTTGGACAGGTGTACCTAATAAAGTGGCCGGTGAGTGTGTATATATATCTAATATATAAAGCTGAATGTGTGTGTGTGTGTGTATGTATGTATGTATGTATGTATGTCCGGGATTGGCATCTGAACCGTAGCAGCTACAGCCACAAAATTTTGCACAGTCACACGTCTGGACCCCGAGAGCGTCATAGGCTATGTTGTGAGGTGAAATTTTAACCCCGCGCTTTCCAATTCACCAAACAATTTTGCCCCTATCTACATAATGGGGAAAAAGTGAAAGGAAAAGTGTTGGAGGCGTCGCAGCTACAGGCACAAAATTTTGCACAGTCACACGTCTGGACCCTGAGAGCGTCAAAGCTATATTGTGAGGTGAAATTTTAACCCCGCGCTTTCCAAGTCACCAAACAATTTTGCCCCTATCTACATAATGGGGAAAAAATGAAAGGAAAAGTGTTGGAGGCAAATTAACAGCTGCCAGATGTGAACAAGGGGGACTTAAAGAATGACAGCGATGGCACCAAAGAGTATATACTGTACAGTTGCTAAGGTGGGGCCCCAACATGGGATAATCACACCACCACGGGGATATGAACACACACACAAAATGCGCCACACACTACCACGTGCTCGAACACATATACCACCCTCAGTGCACATTTCACCACACATACACCAACCTCGCCACATAAAAGTAGAAACACAAAAGTCGCCGCTCAAAACTCGCCACGCGCAAAACTCTCCACATGCAAAACTCGCCACACGTGCAAAACTCGCCACACGCAAAACTTGCACACGCAGAAAAATTGCCACACGCAGAAAAATTGCCACATGCACAAAAGTTGCAACACATGCAAAAGTTGCCTCACACAAAACTTGCACATACTCAAAAGGCACCACACATAAAACTCGCCACGCGCAAAACTCGCCATGCGCAAAACTTGCTGCACACAACTTGCTACACTAACCTGTCACATGCAACTCGACACACAAAAAGTTGCTACACGCATGTCGCCACACAAAACTCATCTCACAAAAGTCCCTACATGCATGTCGCCACACGCAACTCAACACACACAACTTGACACACGAAACTCGCCCTAAAACACACACAAGTCTGGTATCCTTCAAAAATAAAAATCTGATTAATAAGCAGACAAACTACAAGAGCAACAAATGTACCATATAGGAATCCGGCAGCTGTCAGTCACATGACCAGTCTATTATGTGTATGTGTGAGCTAATATATACTGCCAGGGGGTGGGCTTACTGTTGGCTGGGGATTTATCAGGCTGCCATTTTAGCTTACAAATACTGAGGTAAAAATACTGACCAAATAACGTGTGAACGAGGGCTAATACAGGAGGAGATGGCATACAGCTATATACTATATACAGGAGATGACACACAGGTATATACTATTTACAGGGGAGATGACACACAGGTATATACTATATACAGGAGGAGATGACACACAGATATATACTATATACAGGAGAGATGACACACAGGTATATACTATATAGAGGAGGAGATGACATACAGGTACATACTACATACAGGAGGAGATGACATACAGGTATATACTATATACAGGAGGAGATGACACACAGGTATATACTATATACAGGAGCAGATTACCTACAGGTATATAGTATATACAGGAGGAGATGACACAGGTATATGCTATGTATAGGAGGAGATGACATACAGGTATATACTATATACAGGAGATGACACACAGATATATACTATATATAGGTGAGATGACACACAGGTATATACTATATACAGGAGATTACATACAGGTATATCTAATATATAAAGCTGAATGTGTGTATGTATGTATGTGTGTATGTCCGGGATTGGCATCTGTACCGTCGCAGCTACAGCCACAAAATTTTGCACAGTCACACGTCTGGACCCCGAGAGCGTCATAGGCTATGTTGTGAGGTGAAATTTTAACCCCGCGCGTTCCAATTCACCAAACAATTTTGCTCCTATCTACATAATGGGGAAAAAGTGAAGGGAAAAGTGTTGGAGGAAAATTGACAGCTGCCAGATGTGAACAATGAGGACTTAAAGAATGAGAGCGATGGCGACAAAGAGTATATACCGTACAGTTGCTAAGGTGGGGCCCCGACATGGGATACTCACCACACACGGGGATATGAACACAAACACAAAATGCGCCACACACTACCACGTGCTTGAACACATATACCACCCTCAGCACACATTTCACCACACACACACACCAACCTCGCCACATAAAAGTCGAAACACAAAAGTCACCACTCAAAACTCGCTACATGCAAAACTCGCCATATGCAAAACTAGGCTCACGCAAAACTCGCCACACGTGCAAAACTCACCTCATGGAAAACTCACCTCATGCAAAACTTGCACACACAGAAAAATTGCCACATGTACAAAAGTTGCACCACATGCAAAAGTTGCCTCACACAAAACTTGCACATACTCAAAATGCACCACACATAAAACTCGCCACGCGCAAAACTCGCCATGCACAAATCTTGCTGCACACAACTTGCTACACTAACCTGTCACATGCAACTCAACACACAAAATGTTGCTACACGCATGTCGCCACACAAAACTCATCTCACAAAAGTCGCTACATGCATGTCGCCACACGCAACTCAACACACACAACTTGACACATAAAACTCGCCCTAAAACACACACAAGTCTGGTATTGTCCTTCAAAAATAAAAATCTGATTAATAAGCAAACTACAAGAGCAACAAATGTACCATATAGGAAATACGGCAGCTGTCAGTCACATGACCTGTCTATTATGTGTATGTGTGAGCTAATATATACTGCCAGGGGGGAGGGCTTCCTGTTGGCTGGGGATTTATCAGGCTGCCAATAGCAACCAATCACAGCTCAGCTTCTATTTTGCTACAGTTAATTAACCTGAGCTCTGATTGGTTAATATAGGCAACAAAGACATTCTCAGTATAACAAAGCTAATATATGTTGTGAAATGCTTCTATTTGCTTAGTTTTTGCCTTTTAATAATTACATTTCTATCTATTTGTTTTGTGGTTTTTGTGTGCAGAATAAATTTTTGTTAACACATTCTATTTTGCTAACAGCAGTCATTAACCCGGGCGAAGCCGGGTAGTACAGCTAGTATATATATATATATATGTTTTTTTTACTCTTTTTGAAAGTCTTTATTCTGTTTTTTTTATATATATATTTTAAACTTTTTAAGCTTTTTTTTAAAGTTTTCCAAAGTTTTTTTTTCCCTTTTGTATCAAAATTTTTAGTTTTTGGTTGTGAACGAAGTTTTTGACGGTTTTATCGTTTTGGGGTTTTTCGGAGTTTTTATATACTCATTTTTATAAGTATTTTAGTGTTGTTTTCTTTTTCCTTTTTGTGTGTTTTTCATTTTTTTTTTGTTTTTGCCATGGGGAACAAAGTGGCCAGGCAACAGGAGAGTCTTTTTATTTCCTGGAGAGAAAACAGCCCCCAGATAGTGGCAGAACACGAAGGTGTTAAGTATGTGAAGAATTTTGGAAGGCATAAAGTATGTGAAATTCATAAGAATGGCAGACTTCAAGCTGCGGAATGGCATGACGTAGAAAGGAAAATAAGGGAAGTTAGCTGATGTTAAATTGCTGAATGCTAATACATGGTATAAAGTAGCAGCAGAGCTTACATCGTTTAGGTGGTACAGAAAGTTATGTGAGCAAAACAGGAAGTGATTTTTGTGGGTATGAGACGGGAGAATCTGCGCAGTCTGCTTTTAGCAGAATCCATGGTATAGGTAGTTATTTTTGCACAGTATGTGGCACGCCCGGTCTCTCCCTACAGGGAGAAGGCATCATTGCTCCTCTCTATTATTCTTGTTGTTCTTCTCTATCCTCCTTTTTCTCTGTCACTCTTTCTTTCCTCATTCTTCTCTCCCGCTCTCCTCTTTCTCCACACTTTTCTCTTCTCTCTCTCTCTCTATCTCTCTCCTCCACACCTCCCATCTTCTCCTCACCCTCTCTCTCCTTCTCCACTCCCCCACCACACCTATCCCCTCCTTCTTTTCCTTCTCCACACCCATCTCTCCTCCCTCTTCCACTCACTCTCTCTCTCTACCTCCTTCTACACACCATGATTCTCCCCGTTTCTCTTTACCACACCTTTCTATCTCTCTCTCTATCTCCTCATTCTCCTTCTCCACAACTCTTTCCTCCTTCTTCAATCAACCCCTCCACCTTCATCTTCTTCCTCTTTCTTCCTCTTCGTTGCCGGCTGGGCCAATGCCCAGTTCAAACAATGTGGTGCCTACATCCTACACACAATGCAGTGGGCAGCCCCCTGACATAGCAGACAGCTCAGCCCTGGGTGCAGAGGGGGGAGTACTGATATCATCATCTACATCTGCTGAGAGTGTACAATTTCAGCACCGGTCAGAGCTGCCTACATTCACACCAACATAGAACTATAAACCTAATCCATCACAGCTTCAGCAAGGGGGGAGATATCCTCACACAAAAAGCAACTTCTAAGTCCAATATCAGCCAGTGTATGACCCCAGTACACGCTATCACAACTATTCCTCTGATGAAGATGAAGAGGGAACATCATACATGCTGCCCAGTACTAGGGAAAGAAACCCACAGGCACCACCATTACACTATGTGCACTGCACTTCAAGTCAGATGACAATCTTCCAGACCCAGGGATGCATCCCATACAGTTTTACCGAAGAATGTAGCAGAACCAGCGAACATATGCAGCCACCTGGAATGATCTCTGGGCCATAAATGGAAATAGAAGCAGGTGATGCACTCTGGCCAGTCATGAAGGAACAATTCAAACTTCCAGCAGAATTAGATGTACACGCTTGGGAGTCAGGGCCATAGCTAAGTGAACAGCTCAGAGAGTGGGCCAAAGGCAGATTGGCAGGACAAGCCCTCAGCTTACACATGACATGAGCCAAGACAAGACAGAGTCTGTAAAGAAGTTTCATGGCAGACTAATGCAAGTATTCCAAGACTTGGGCTTCACCATTCAAGACCAGATACACAGGCAAATGTTGGCGCAGGCCTTTGTGCATGGACTGAGACAGCCAATTAGGAAACCCCTGATAGTGGCTAGGCCTGAGAACAGGTCAATAGCAGTGGACTGACCCAGCAAAATGGTTTATGTGCGCCTAGGAGACTGTTTATTGCCGATTGTCACCAAAACTGCCACCATTATAGCACCACAAAGAGTGCGAAGAAGGAAACGGGTGCCGTGCTGCTGAGAACGCCAGAAGGGGAGCCAGAGGTGAAGACGCTGCAAAGTGCTGAGCGACACACCGGAAGAACCGCTGCAGACTCCGGAGAGGAGACACCGACCTCAATAAGGTTAGCAAAGGGGAGAAGCTATGTCAGAACAGTGGGAAGAAGTGACGGCAGATGCAGCCGCAGCCCCTGTAATGCCCCAAGACCTTGGGTTGGGTGCAGCCGCCGGTCTCATGGCACCCCCAGGCCTCGCCACGGATGCACCTGCAGGCCCCATCTTACCACAGCAGCTTCAATCAGCAGGCCGGACCCCGCTGCCGCTACAGTACCCATCATATTGTCCATAGTAGCCAAAGGGACCGAGTCCCAACCAGGGGTGCAGAAGACAGCCCCTCTCATGGTCCTCACTGACCTGGAAGCGCAACCACACTACGAAGATAGAAAAAGATTCAAGTGTTACATCTGTGGCAAGTTTGGCCATTTCCACAACCAGTGCAAAGCACTCACGCTCCCGAAGAGACTGGACCAATGCAACCCAAGAGTTGGTCCAGAGAAACAGGTCAAGGAAGAAGTGCAGAAAGCAGTGAAGTACCCCGTCCATAGGACAGGGGCAAGCAAGCCAGGTCCGCAAGACACTACACTCCTGACATGTAAACCTTCATCTGCAAGACCAATACCTCAAATTACCCTTAAAGTGGATGGCGTGGTCAGATCTTTTCTTCTGCACACCGGTGCAAGTGTGATGAGACCTGTGGAACTCGCTGATCCCACCTGCCTATCAGAATCCTCTGTGCCTCGCATGGGCATTTTTGGTCAAGTCAGACATTCTCAGCTTACAAAGTCACGGAGCATGTGCACTCAGCCAGGTGTTGTGAATTCTGCTCTTGGGCTCCCTCCGGTGGTTATAAGTGGTAGCGCTGCTGTCTTTGGATCGCTGCATTCATCAGGTGTGTCCACTTATTGCAATTCTGACTGAGCTATTTAGTCTTGCTTGACCCTTTAGTCAGTGCCAGTTGTCCATTGTTCCTGGAGGATTCACATCCCTGCCTGGTCTTTCCTGCTTGCTGTTCTTTTCAACAAAGATAAGTTCTGGCTTGGTTTTTTGCAGTCCACATGCTGTGGGCCTTATTGTTCAGTTCTTTTCCATGTTTTGTCTTGTCCAGCTTGGTCTGTATAAGGATTTATTCAGCCAAGCTGGTATCTCTGGAGATGCAGATATACCCTCCATATCTTTAGTTACATGTGGAGGTTTTGTATTTTCTGTGGTGGATATTTTCTAGTGTATTAATACTGACCGCATAGTACTCTGTCCCATCCTTTCTATTTAGCTAGAGTGGCCTCCTTTGCTATATCCTGATTTCAGTCTGCGTATGTTATTTCCCTCTCCTCTCACAGTCAATATTTGTGGGGGGCTGTCTATCCTTTGGGGATTTTCTCTGAGGCAAGATAGAAAAGGGAAAACTATCTCTAGGGGTATTTAGTCCTCCGGTTGTGTCGAGATGTCTAGGGAGTGTTAGGTACATTCCACGGCTACTTCTAGTTGCGGTGTTAAGTTCAGGGTCTGCGGTCAGTACAGGTACCACCTTCTCCAGAGTACGTCTCATGCTGCTCCTAGGCCACCAGATCATAACAGTACAACTGGCCCACAATGAGTTAATCGCATCTCAGAAGAAGGGAAGGAAAGTGCTGAGCCATTTTTTTTCCTGTAGTCTGTTGTGTCTTTTCTTCCCTCTTTACCTCTGGGTGGCTCAGGAGTTTGGCGCTGGCATGGATGTTCAGGGATTGGCTTCTCGTGTGGATCAACTTGCTGCTAGAGTACAGGGTATTTCCGATTATATCGTTCAGACTCCGGTTTTAGAGCCTAGAATTCCAACTCCTGATTTGATTTTTGGGGACAGGTCCAAGTTTTTGAGCTTTAAAAATAACTGTAAACTGTTTTTGCTCTGAAACCCTGTTCTTCTGGTGATCCCATCCAGCAGGTTAAAATAGTCATCTCTCTGCTGCGTGGTGATCCTCAGGATTGAGCATTTTCCCTGGAATCTGGGAATCCGGCTTTGCTTAATGTAGACACCTTTTTTCAAGCGCTAGGGTTATTCAGTGGAACCTAATTCAGTGGATCATGCTGAGAAGACCTTGTTGGCCCTGTGTCAGGGTCAAAAAGCGGCAGAATCATATTGCCAGAAATTTAGAAAAATGGTCTGTGCTGACTAAATGGAATGAGGATGCCTTGGCGGCAATTTTCAGAAAGGGTCTTTCTGAACCCGTTAAAGATGTTATGGTGGGGTTCCCCACGCCTGCTGGTCTGAGTGATTCTATGTCTCTGGCCATTCAGATTGATCGGCGCTTGCGCGAGCGCAGAGTTGTGCACACTATGGCGTTGTCTTCCGAGCGGAGTCTTGAGCCTATGCAGTGTGATAGGATTGTGTCTAGAGCTGAACGACAAGGATTCAGACGTCAGAATAGGTTGTGTTTTTACTGCGGCGATTCTGCTCATGTTATTTCTGATTGCCCTAAGCGTACCAAGAGAATCGCTAGTTCTGTTACCATCAGTACTGTACAACCTAAATTTCTGTTATCTGTGACTCTGATCTGCTCATTATCGTCATTTTCTGTCATGGCATTTGTGGATTCAGGTGCCGCTTTAAACTTAATGGACTTAGAATTTTCCAGACGTTGTGGTTTCCCCTTGCAGCCTTTGCAGAGTCCTATTCCTTTGAGGGGCATTGATGCTACACCGTTGGCTAAAAATAAACCTCAGTTTTGGACACAGCTGACCATGTGCATGGCGCCAGCCCATCAGGAAGATTGTCGTTTTCTGGTGTTGCATAATTTGCATGATGCTATTGTGCTGGGTTTCCCATGGTTACAGATGCATAATCCGGTATTAGATTGGAAATCTGTGTCTGTGACTAGTTGGGGTTGTCAGGGGGTTCATGGTGACGTTCCTTTGATGTCAATTTCCTCCTCCCCCTTTTCTGAAATTCCTGAGTTTTTGTCAGATTTCCAGGATGTATTCGATGAGCCCAAATCCAGTTCCCTTCCATCGCATAGGGACTGTGATTGTGCTATTGACTTGATTCCAGGCTGTAAGTTTCCCAAGGACCGACTTTTCAACCTGTCTGTGCCAGAACATGCCGCCATGCGGAGTTATGTTAAGGAGTCTTTGGAGAAGGGGCATATTCGGCCATCTTCTTCACCATTGGGAGCAGTTTTTTTTTTTGTTGCCAAGAAGGATGGGTCCTTGAGACCCTGTATTGATTATCGCCTCTTGAATAAGATCACGGTCAAATTCCAATACCCTTTGCTTTCTGATTTGTTTTCTAGGATTAAGGGGGCTAGTTGGTTTACTAAGATTGACCTTCGAGGGGCATATAATCTTGTTCGTATTAAGCAGGGTGACGAATGGAAAACTGCGTTTAATGTGATGCCATTCGGACTCTCTAATGCTCCATCTGTGTTTCAGTCCTTCATGCATGATATATTTCGGAATTATCTTGATAAATTCATGATTGTATATTTGGATGATATTTTGATTTTTTCAGATGATTGGGAGTCTCATGTGAAACAAGTCAGGATGGTATTTCAGATCCTGCGTGATAATGCTTTGTTTGCGAAGGGGTCTAAGTGCCTCTTTGGAGTACAGAAGGTTTCTTTTTTGGGCTTCATTTTTTCTCCCTCATCTATAGAAATGGCTCCGGTTAAGGTTCAGGCCATTCATGATTGGATCCAGCCCACATCCGTGAAGAGCCTTCAGACATTTTTGGGCTTTGCTAATTTTTATCGCCGTTTCATTGCCAACTTCTCCAGTGTGGTTAAACCCCTGACCGATTTGACGAAGAAAGGCGCTGATGTGACGAATTGGTCCTCTGCGGCTGTTTCTGCCTTTCAGGAGCTTAAACGCCGATTTACTTCTGCCCCTGTGTTGCGTCAGCCGGATGTTTCTCTTCCATTTCAGGTTGAGGTTGACGCTTCTGAGATTGGGGCAGGGGCCGTTTTGTCTCAGAGGAATTCTGATGGTTCCTTGATAAAACCGTGTGCCTTCTTTTCTTGAAAGTTTTCGCCTGCGGAACGCAATTATGATGTCAGCAATCGTGAGTTGTTGGCTATGAAGTGGGCATTTGAGGAGTGGCGACATTGGCTTGAGGGGGCCAAGCACCGTATTGTGGTCTTGACCGATCATAAGAATCTGATTTACCTCGAGTCTGCCAAACGGCTGAATCCTAGACAGGCCCGATGGTCCCTGTTTTTCTCCCGTTTTGATTTTGTGGTCTCGTATCTTCCGGGTTCTAAGAATGTTAAGGCTGATGCCCTCTCTAGGAGCTTTTTGCCTGATTCTCCTGGGGTCCTTGAGCCGGTCGGCATTCTGAAGGAAGGGGTGATTCTTTCTGCCATCTCCCCTGATTTACGACGCGTTCTTCAGGAATTTCAGGCTGATAAACCTGACCGCTGTCCAGTGGGGAAACTGTTTGTTCCTGACAGATGGACTAGTAAAGTGATTTCTGAGGTTCATTGTTCTGTGTTGGCTGGTCATCCTGGGATCTTTGGGACCAGAGAATTGGTTGGTAGGTCCTTTTGGTGGCCTTCTTTGTCACGGGATGTGCGTTCTTTTGTGCAGTCCTGTGGGACTTGTGCGCGGGCCAAGCCTTGCTGTTCCCGCGCTAGTGGGTTGCTTTTGCCTTTGCCGGTCCCTGAGAGGCCTTGGATGCATATTTCTATGGATTTTATTTCAGATCTTCCGGTTTCCCAGAGGATGTCGGTTATCTGGGTGGTTTGTGACCGGTTTTCTAAGATGGTTCATTTGGTACCTTTGCCTAAATTGCCTTCCTCTTCTGATTTGGTTCCGTTGTTTTTTCAGCATGTGGTTCGTTTGCATGGCATTCCGGAGAATATTGTGTCCGATAGAGGTTCCCAGTTTGTTTCTAGGTTTTGGCGGGCCTTTTGTGCTAGGCTGGGCATTGATTTGTCTTTTTCTTCCGCATTTCATCCTCAGGCAAATGGCCAAACCGAGCGAACTAATCAGACTTTGGAAACTTATTTGAGATGCTTTGTGTCTGCTGATCAGGATGATTGGGTGGCTTTCTTGCCATTGGCCGAGTTTGCCCTTAATAAATCGGGCTAGTTCTGCTACCTTGGTTTCACCCTTCTTTTGTAATTCTGGTTTTCATCCTCGTTTTTCTTCAGGGCAGGTTGAGCCTTCTGATTGTCCTGGGGTGGACTCTGTGGTTGACAGGTTGCAGCAAATTTGGGCTCATGTTGTGGACAATTTGGTGTTGTCTCAGGAGGAGGCTCAGCGTTTTGCTAACCGTCGTCGGTGTGTTGGTTCCCGGCTTCGGGTTGGGGATTTGGTCTGGTTGTCTTCCCGTCATGTTCCTATGAAGGTTTCTTCCCCCAAGTTCAAGCCTCGGTTTATTGGTCCTTATAGGATTTCGGAGATTATCAATCCAGTGTCTTTTCGTTTGGCCCTTCCAGCCTCTTTTTCCATCCATAATGTTTTTCATAGATCTTTGTTGCGGAAATATGTGGTGCCCGTTGTTCCCTCTGTTGATCCTCCTACCCCGGTGTTGATTGATGGGGAGTTGGAGTATGTGGTTGAGAAGATTTTGGATTCTCGTTTTTCGAGGCGGAAGCTTCAGTATCTTGTCAAATGGAAGGGTTATGGCCAGGAGGATAATTCTTGGGTTGTTGCCTCCGATGTTCATGCTGACGATTTGGTTCGTGCCTTTCATTTGGCTCGTCCTGATCGGCCTGGGGGCTCTGGTGAGGGTTCGGTGACCCCTCCTCAAGGGGGGGGTACTGTTGTGAATTCTGCTCTTGGGCTCCCTCCGGTGGTTATAAGTGGTAGCGCTGCTGTCTTTGGATCACTGCATTCATCAGGTGTGTCCACTTATTGCAATTGTGACTGGGCTATTTAGTCTTGCTTGACCCTTTAGTCAGTGCCAGTTGTCCATTGTTCCTGGAGGATTCACATCCCTGCCTGGTCTCTCCTGCTTGCTGTTCTTTTCAACAAAGATAAGTTCTGGCTTGGTTTTTTGCAGTCCACATGCTGTGGGCCTTATTGTTCAGTTCTTTTCCATGTTTTGTCTTGTCCAGCTTGGTCTGTATAAGGATTTGTTCAGCCAAGCTGGTATCTCTGGAGATGCAGATATACCCTCCATATCTTTAGTTACATGTGGAGATTTTGTATGTTCTGTGGTGGATATTTTCTAGTGTTTTAATACTGACTGCATAGTACTCTGTCCTATCCTTTCTATTTAGCTAGAGTGGCCTCCTTTGCTATATCCTGATTTCAGTCTGCGTATGTTATTTCCCTCTCCTCTCACAGTCAATATTTGTGGGGGGCTGTCTATCCTTTGGGGATTTTCTCTGAGGCAAGATAGTTTTCCCTTTTCTATCTCTAGGGGTATTTAGTCCTCCGGTTGTGTCGAGATGTCTAGGGAGTGTTAGGTACATTCCACGGCTACTTCTAGTTGCGGTGTTAAGTTCAGGGTCTGCGGTCAGTACAGGTACCACCTTCTCCAGAGTACGTCTCATGCTGCTCCTAGGCCACCAGATCATAACAGCCAGGACACTCTATCCTGTTCCAGTTTGTGGTGTCAAGAACCTGCCCACTCAACCTACTGGGGACAGACCTACTGCAGAAGCTGAAGGCAACCACAGTGTTCCAGGAAGATGGGACAATGACACTTTCTTCATCCCTGACCCAAGAAGAGTCATGCTGGCAGCCCTACAAGAACGTTAAACAACCGATGAGGCCTACCCAAGGAGGTACTGGATGTAGTACCAGAAAGTCTATGGTCTAAGGGACCTCAGCACGTGAGAAAACCTCAAGTTGCCCCAGTACGGGTGTCACTCAAGCCATGTACCCCGTACCCTCGTAAGGCCCAGGCCAGGCCTAGAGTCAAGCTGCCTCTGACCAACTGAAGGTCTGCCTGGAAATAGGAATCATTGTTCCTTGCACATCGCCTTGCAATCCTCTGCTTTCCCCATCAAGAAAAAGACTGTAAAAGGAGAGCCAGCCAAGTTCAGAATGGTACATGACCTGAGAGCTGTGAATGACACGGTGTTTGAAACTCCAATTGTGCTGAATCCGCACACTCTGCTCTCAAATGTGCCTGCCACAGCAAAAGTGTTCACATTGACCGACCTGGCTAATGTTTTCTCCAGTGTTCCCCTTCATCCAGAAGACCAGTTCCTGTTTGCCTTAATGCACCAGGGGGGACACCACACATGGACAGTGATGCCACAGTGGGCCCAGAACAGCCCTTCACAGTTCACCAAAGCAATGTCCACAGTCCTCACCAACTGGGTCACAGAACATGCAGAAGTAACCCTGCTACAATACTTGGACAATCTACTCCTTTGTGCAGTTGGCTTTGACACGTGTAAGGCCCATCTCTTGTCTCTTCTACTCTACCTGGCGGAGCAGCACTGCAAGGTCTCAAAGAACAAAGTCCAGTGGTGTCTGAAGCAAGTTACATTCCAGAGACACTGTATTGCTCACCAGGCGAAACACCTGACAGATGACCGGAAGACCACAGTGGAGAAGATGGTTCCTCCAACAACTCCAAAGGTGCTACAGGCCTTCCTTGGTCTAGTTTCGTATTGCAGAGCCTGGATCCCTGATGCCTCAGACCTAATGCAGCCTCTGTGTGAATACGTCAGCGTGACCCCGTTCCTCCTGACAGATGCAGCCTTCAGCTCGTTCAAGAAGTTAAAATACTCTAGTCTCAGTGCCAGCACTAGGCCTATCTGACTGGAGTCCTGACGTAGCTTCACGGGGGAAAGCAGAGACTTTTGGACTATTTTTCAGTTTGCCTGGATCCAGTTGCAAGGGGAGCCTCTTCTTCCCGGATGAGAGCAGCAATTGCAGCACACGCCCTCCTAGACAGGACTCAGTAATCCTCAACCAAACCCAGCCAAAACATCTCTCCACCGCCAGGCATCTTCGCCTCCAGTGCTCTCTACTCCTGCCCGACAATGTCACCAACTGCAGATGCACAGTGCTCAATCCATCCACTCTACTCCCACTCCCAGGGGGGGATACAGATATGGACCCTCAGATAAAAAGTCTGCATGGGATCTGGATTTGCTCCGGATGGATGACCATGATTGCTTCAGCATCATGCAACAGGAAACAGCAGGACTACCCAAGGTGGCAGAAGAGCCATTGACCAACCCAGAGTTGATCCTCTATGTGGATGGCTCCAGATTTGCAGATGATGAAGGAAGATTCCACACGGGATGTGCAGTGACCAGCAATCAAGAGATCCTGTGGTCCAGAAGTCTGCCGCCTAGTCTGTCAGCCCAGGAAGCAGAACTGATAGCGCTGATGAAGGCCTACCAGATGGCAGAAGACAAGACTGAGAAAATGTATACCGATTCGAGGTACTCGCATGACATAGCACACAACTTCGGACCCATCTGGGCTGCAAGGGACTTCATCACAGCAAGCGGAACAACCGTGAAGCATCATGGAGCCATTAAAGGGAACCTGCCACCCCCAAAAATCGATGGTGAGGTAAGCTCACCGGCATCAGGGGCTTATCTACAGCATTCTGTAATGCTGTAGATAAGCCCCCGATGTTACCTGAAAGAGGAAAAAAAGAGGTTATAATATACTCACCTGGGCGGTCCCGCTGCTGGTCCGCGGTCAAATGGGTGTCTCAAGTCCGCTCCGGCGCCTCCCATCTTCATTCCATGACGTCCTCTTCTGGTCTCCGCGCCGCGACTTCGGCGCAGGCGTACTTTGTCTGCCCTGTTGAGGGCAGAGCAAAGTACTGCAGTGCGCAGGCGTCGGGCCTCTCTGACCTTACCGGCGCCTGCGCACTGCAGTACTTTGCTCTTCCCTCAACAGGGCAGACAAAGTACGCCTGCGCCGGAGTAGCGGCGCGAAGACCAGAAGAGGACGTCATGGAATGAAGATAGGAGGCGCCCATCGGAGCGGGACCGCCCCTGGGTGAGTATAATCTAACGTCTTTTTCTTCTCTTTCAGGTAACATCGGCGGCTTGTCTACAGCATTACAGAATGCTGTAGATAAGCCCCTGATGCAGGTGAGCTTACCTCACCATCGATTTTGGGGGTGACAGGTTTGCTTTAAGGACCTGCTGAACGCACTTCAACTTCCAAAAGTGGTGGCAGTGCTAAAAGTCAAAGCGCATGGAAAACTAAGCACAGTAGAGGCACGAGGCAACAACATGGCGGATATGGCAGCCAAAGAAGCAGTCAAAGGAAGACAATATGGAGAAGTGGGAGAGGTCGTAGAGCCGGACGGCTACTACATGAAGACTGAAGACAAGAAACCTGACCAAATGACGTCCTGTGATCTGCTAAAAAAGCTGCAAGAGCAAGCCCCAAAGGACAAGAAGGAATGCTGGATGCAGAAGTGAGCAACACATGAAGAAGGAAGGGTATACTCAATGGACTACAAACCCTGTTTGGAGTTAACCCCGAAGCATGTACCCTATCGTGGTCCAGTGGGCACATGGGCCCACACACAGATTAAAGACACAGATGAATGATCTGATTGGTGCTTACTGGTTCGCTCCAGGGATCCCCATCCTAACAGCCAAGTTCACTAGCAGCTGTCTGACCTGCGGCAAATGCAACACTGGAAGAATGGAAAAAGTTCCCACACATCGTCTTGCCAGACCACTGTACCCCTTCCAGAGGATCCAGATAGACCACATCCAGATGCCGCCAAGTGGAGGTTTCGAATATGCCCTTGTGGTCGTGGACGTGTTCACAGGATGGCCAGAAGCTTTCCCAGTGAGGAACCAGTCAGCAAAGAAGCTACTCTCAGAGACGAGATATGCAGCTATGGGGTCCCAGAAGTGATAGAGTGACCAGGGACCCGCATTCACAGTAAATCTCACACGAGAGATCTAGTCAGCAGTGGGGTCAGACTTAGGCCTACACACTCCCAATCACACTACTCAGTGTAAGGCACACTCCCAGAGGCCCAGAAAAGCTATCACTATATGAAATTTTGTTTGGGTCTAGTCCCAGGTTAGGCCTCTTTCACACTTCAGTTGTTTGGCGTCAGTCACTTCCGACATAGTGACGGATCGACGGATCCGTCACAATTGTTGAGAAAACGGTTCCAACGGATCCGTTTTTTTGACGGATCCGTTACTTGGGGGTTGTCTGGGAAAAGTATCTACTTTTTGGAGCATGCGCAATTGAAAAAACGGATTGGGGCGACAGATCCGCCGAAATGACGGTCGCGACGGATCCGTCGCCCATAGGCGGCCATTCTATGGAATGACGGACGCGACGGATCCGCCGTGAACCGTCATTTCGGCGTTGACAAAAAACGTTTCAATGTCCGTCTATGTCTAGACAACGTCCGCCAAATTTCAACGGATCCATCGCATGACGGATGGAACCGACGACCATCTGTCACAATCCGTCGCCAATGCAAGTCTATGGGAAAATAACGGATCCGCCCCAAAAAAATGACGGATCCGTTATTTGAGGAAACTGGCGGTTTTAGACTGACGCCAAACAACTGAAGTGTGAAAGAGGCCTTAGGGGTATCCTTTCCCTCAGCAGCTGATTATGTAATACTAGATTGTGGCCCGATTCTAATGCATCGGGTATTCTAGAATATGCATGTCCCCGAAGTATATGGACAATGATGATTCCAGAATTCGCGGCAGACTGTGCCTGTCGCTGATTGGTCGAGGCAACCTTTATGACATCATCGTCGCCATGGCAACCATTATGACATCTACGTCGATACTGTGCCCGTCGCTGATTGGTCGAGGCGAATTTGCGGCAGACTGTGCCAGTCGCTGATTGGTCGAGGCAACCTTTATGACATAATCGTCGCCATGCTGTGCCCGTCGCTGATTGGTCGAGGCCTGGCGGCCTCGACCAATCAGAGACGTGGGATTTCCAGGACAGACAGACAGACAGACAGACGGAAAAACCCTTAGACAATTATATATATATAGATGATACTTTGTCTGCTTATGTAAATTGAACTCACCAAGAAACTTGCTAACATCCATTCTCGAGGTTTTTTTTTCCTTCATTGCCAGATCCAGATTCAGTGTCCGGTACGCACTCCTTGAATCCAGGAGTCTGGGTGTTGGTGAAAAAGTTTGTAAGGAGAACACCACTCAATCCCAGATTTGATGGTCCTGTTCAAGTGCTGCTGATGACACCAACCTCTGTGAAACTGGAGGGAAGACCCACTCGGATCCACTCATCGCATTGCAAGAAAGCTCCCCTACCAGAAGATGACACCCAAGCCAGAATGATGTTGTGGCCTGACCGAATAGATGACCTACCTGATAAAGACTACACACCGCTCACTACACATGCTGTTGACTAAGAGACTGATTGCAACGAACCCCCGTTAGGGACAGATCTCCTGACCGCCCATTTGCGAAAAGTCTGTACAGAGTGGGGCGCAGGCGATAGGCTTGTGTCAGTTCACCGAAAGCACAAAATAGTTGCAGCGCTTTGGGACAGGAGGCTAGGATTAGGGCAAGTGATATCTAAGGGGGGCTTGTGATAGAAATATATATATCATGTAGATCTCACTTGCATGTATACTGCTCTATAATTATATATACTCATATACTCACAGCTAATATATACATTATAATCAATGGCTTAAAATGGCTGACATAAACTGATATAAGCCAGACAGATTGTATGGGGTTTTCCATCTCAAAAGCGGAACAACGCCAGATGTATTAAGCGCTGATCAGATGTCTCAACTTTGTCCTAGATGCAGAGCTACATTTTAGTTGCTTAATCAGCAGTCATATGTGCATTAATCACAATATTCCATATATGTTTAGATAACCAATGACAGAGGAGCTAGACAATATGGTAATTAACTAACCACCCCTAACAACCCCTAACCACTCCTTTCTATATGAAAATATAAAACTATGTATGTACAATAAAGTTTCAGTATTGATGGAATGTTATTGACACAACAATGGTGTGCAGTCTCATTCCTTGAGCGCTCAAAATACTCAGTCTTATTGGGAGCGGCCGCAGCACACACAGGGATAAATTTATCCAATCCAAATTTCCATATCATCCGCACTAAGTTCGGCATCAGTATGGTGACTCTGGGGGAGCTCGGAGCTACCAGGTTGTCCCAATGAGGGGTGAACCGGCCCAGGTCGGAAACGGAGCAGATCAAAACCCCCGTGCCGATCAGCAGTGGGACCGTGCCTGTGAATAGCCAGTGTAGAGCAGCCTGGACAACACAGCGTGACACAGACTTTTGATACAAGCAGAAAATATTCAATTTATAGCACTAAATCATCATTATATCATAACCCTCAGTCACATCTGGAACAATTATTATTGATTGGAAGCTCGAGATAATAAAATGTACAAAACTTTTACATTTTTCATAAAATACATATCTATTCATGTATTTGTGCTTTCTCACTATTTCTCCATACTCTGCTTTTCTGCCTCCTGATCTCTATGTGATGCCGTTACCCTGAGTGCTGCTGACACCTACTGGTAGAACTAAGAAAATGCTTCTATTTGTGTGCAGTACTGGTTATTACCAGTAGAGACCGCTCCGCTCCAAACCTTCAGAGCATAACAGTAATCATTGACACTGAGCAATTCCCGTTGTATTAAGGTTGCAGTGCCGCCATAATCAGGGAATAATGTATTGTCTAAATCAGGATTTTTTGGTCAATCTTTTTCCCCATATAACAATCCGTGTTAAAAATAAAAAGTAGTAATATAATTTTATAATTATTATTTATGCTTAGATCACCATTGAGTCCATGTAAGGGGTTACATACAGTGTACAAATAAAAAAAACACGGTGAACAAACTAATAATGACAGACTGGTACAGAAAAGAGAGGGCCCTACCCTTGCAGGCCTACAGTCTTGAGGATAATGGGATGGAGACAGTAGGGTAGGGGTTCACGGCAGCTTAGGTGGTAGTGAGGTGGTAGTAGGGTCATGTCAGGCTGTAGGCCTTCCTGGAGAGGTAGGTTTTCAAGTTCCGTCTGAAGATTCCGACTGTGGCAGATAATCAAGCGTGTCGAGGCACAGAGTTCCAGAGGATGGGGGACACTTATGAGTAGTCTTGGAGGCAATTGGGGGTGAAATTTATGAGTGTGGAGAATAGAAGGAGGTCTTGGGAAGACCGGAGATTGCATGTTGGAAGATATCAGGAGATTAGTTTGGAGCTATATGGAAGAGACAGATCATGGATGGCTTTGTGGGTCAGTGTTAGTGCAGCGCCCCAGGGTCCTGGTCGTTGCAGTAATGTCGTTCTTCCACCAGGGAGAGTGATGTTACGTCTGAAGTCAATAAAGGAGATCTCTTTACCAGGTATCACAAACCATGCAACACACTTCACACTCCAGTCCACCAGGGAGAGCTATGCTCCTATTTATTAGGGCACTCTTCACAATTAGGTAAAACTGGTTGTCTGGATAGGAAGTTGGTCAGAAGCTGACTGGGCTTTACCCAGGTAGTACCTGGCAGGCAGACAGAGGGGAAGGAGGAACACCTAATAGCTGCTGACAGGGTGGTCCCTGACAGAGTGTCAGGACTCTGGATTCCCTGTTTCATTTGTGGTACTTTTTGCCCTTTTCCAAGATGGCGTCTGCTGCCTGGCTTCTGCTCATGTGATCCGCCTTCCTTGTCTTTATAACCCTGGTTCACATCCAACTCTTTGCTTGTGTATTCTGCTAGACTTCCTGGCTTGTGCTACAAGAGACTTTCCTCTTCAGATACTCCGGCTCCGCCTCCTCAGCAAACCTGCTCAGCTCTCTGTGGTCTCTATGCTGCAAGCTGTTTTTGCCTGTGTCTATCTGCAATCTTCTCTTGCATGCTAGGACACGTAAGATCTGCCTGCTACAGCCAATCTACCGTATATACTCGAGTATAAGCCGAGATTTTCAGCCCAAATTTTTGGGCTGAAAGTGCCCCTCTTGGCTTATACTCGAGTCATGATCGGTGGTGGGGTCGGCGGGTGAGGGGGAGAGGGCGCTGAGGCATACTTACCTAGTCCCGGCGATCCTGGCGCTCCCCCTGCCTGTCCCACGGTCTCCGGGTGCAGCAGCTCTTCCCCTGAGCGGTCACGTGGGACCGCTCATTAGAGAAATGAATAGGCTGCTCCACCTCCCATAGGGGCGGAGCCGCATAATTCATTTCTCTAATCAGCGGTGCCGGTGACCGCTGACAGAGGAAGAGGCTGCGGCACCGAAGACCAGCTGTCCGGGGGAAGGAGCGGGACGCCGGGAGCAGGTAAGTATGTCATATTCACCTGTCCTCATTCCACACGCTGGGCGTCGCGCCATCTTCCCGGCGTCTCGCCATCTTCCCGGCGTCTCTCTGCACTGACTGTGCAGGTCAGAGGGCGCGATGACGCATATAGTGTGCGCGCCGCCCTCTGCCTGATCAGTCAGTGCAGAGAGACGCCGGGAAGATGGCGCCGAGGAGCTGCGGCAAGAGAGGTGAGTATGTGTTTTATTATTTTATTGCAGCAGCAGCACAGCTATGGGGCAATAATGGACGGT
This sequence comes from Ranitomeya variabilis, assembly GCF_051348905.1. Classification (NCBI taxonomy): domain Eukaryota; kingdom Metazoa; phylum Chordata; class Amphibia; order Anura; family Dendrobatidae; genus Ranitomeya; species Ranitomeya variabilis. Next base: position 659,485,626 of record NC_135232.1, on the reverse strand, counting down.
GCAGAGCACTATATGGCACAGCTATGGGGCAATAATGGACGGTGCAGAGCACTATATGGCACAGCTATGGGGCAATAATGGTGCAGAGCACTGTATGGCACAGCTATGGGGCAATGGTGCAGAGCACTATATGGCACAGCTATGGGGCAACGGTGCAGAGCACTATATGGCACAGCTATGGGGCAACGGTGCAGAGCACTATATGGCACAGCTATGGGGCAACGGTGCAGAGCACTATATTGCACAGCTATGGGGCAATGGTGCAGAGCACTATATGGCACAGCTATGGGGCAATGGTGCAGAGCACTGTATGGCACAGCTATGGGGCAATGGTGCAGAGCACTGTATGGCACAGCTATGGGGCAATGGTGCAGAGCACTATATGGCACAGCTATGGGGCAATGGTGCAGAGCACTATATATATGGCACAGCTATGGGGCAACGGTGCAGAGCACTATATGGCACAGCTATGGGGCAATAACGGTGCAGAGCACTATATGGCACAGCTATGGGGCAATAATGGTGCAGAGCACTGTATGGCACAGCTGTGGGGCAATAACGGTGCAGAGCACTATATATATGGCACAGCTATGGGGCAATAACGGTGCAGAGCACTATATGGCACAGCTATGGGGCAATAACGGTGCAGAGCACTATATGGCACAGCTATGGGGCAATAATGGTGCAGAGCACTGTATGGCACAGCTATGGGGCAATAACGGTGCAGAGCACTATATGGCACAGCTATGGGGCAATAACGGTGCAGAGCACTATATGGCACAGCTATGGGGCAATAACGGTGCAGAGCACTATATGGCACAGCTATGGGGCAACGGTGCAGAGCACTATATGGCACAGCTATGGGGCAACGGTGCAGAGCACTATATATATGGCACAGCTATGGGGCAACAGTGCAGAGCACTATATATATGGCACAGCTATGGGGCAACGGTGCAGAGCACTATATATATGGCACAGCTATGGGGCAACGGTGCAGAGCATTGTATATATGGCACAGCTTTATGTGGAGTATCTATGGGGAAATGGTGCAGAGCATTGTATATATGGCACAGCTTTATGTGGAGCATCTATGGGGCCATAATGAACGGTGCAGAGCATTATATATGGCACAGCTTTATGTGGAGCATCTATGGGGCCATAATGAACGGTATGGAGTATCTATTTTTAATTTTGAAATTCACCGGTACCTGCTGCATTTTCCACCCTAGGCTTATACTCGAGTCAATAAGTTTTCCCAGTTTTTTGTGGCAAAATTAGGGGGGTCGGCTTATACTCGGGTCGGCTTATACTCGAGTATATACGGTAGTTTGGTATCCGCTGCCAGTTTGTCTGTTTCTGGACTCAACACTCTGCACTGCTTCTGGACACTTTTCTAGTGACTGCCAAACACTGTCGGACTGGCGTGCTAAGGGCCCAGCAGTAACATTGACTTAGGCTACTTTCACACTAGCGTTAACTGCATTACGTCGCAAATCGTCTTTTTTCAGAAAAAACGCATCCTGCAAAAGTGTTTGCAGGATGCGTTTTTTCCCCATAGACTTGTATTGCGACGGATTGGCATACGTCGTGTCCGTCGTACGACGTATGCGTCGAAATTTGGCGACACGTCGTCAGCAAAAAACGTTGATTGTAACGTTTTTTGTCTCCGCCTAAAAAACGTGTCGCGACGCATCCTGCGGCATGCGTCGTTGGCTACAATGAAAGCCTATGAGCGACGGATGCGTCGGGACACGTCGTACGACGCAATACAGCGCTGCAATACGTTTTTTTACACTGAGCATGCTCAGAAGCTGGATTTTGTTGCCAATTGGCCAGACACCCCCAAATCTATATAAACCTGGCCTGGGCCTTCAACCTCACATATGCCAGCAAGACCCAGAGAGGAGAAGACTGCCAGCAAGACCCCAGCCAGCCACAAGACCCCAGCCAGCCACAAGACCCCAGCCGGCCACAAGACCCCAGCCGGCCACAAGACCCCAGCCGGCCACAAGACCCCAGCCTGCCAGAGGAGCCTGCCACAGGAGCCAGCCACAAGACTCCAGCAAGCCTGCCACAAGTCTCCAGCCACCATAGAGCCAGTGTGAGTATTGCAATTTTTGTGTGCATCTGTGTGCCTGTGCATTTGTGTGTGTATGAGGTACTACTGACTACAGCAAGAGCTTAAAACCTGAAGAGAACCAGAGGCCTGCCATCGTCCTGCACCAGCCAGTGCCATGCTAGAGTCCAGATCCACCCTGATGCCAGCCACTGTGAAGACATGCAGCTCCAGCCAAAGGATTGTCAGCCTTTTTTACGTGTGTGTGTGTATGTGTGTGCGTATGCGTCTTCTGATTGGGTCCACCTTTCTGCCTTTGTTGTACATATGTGTATTTGCATAAAGCTTATGTGCTTGTGTGTGTGTGTATTTTTGTACGGCTGTGTGCTTTTGTAAGTATGTCTTCATGTGCCTGCACCTTATTATGCCTTCGCCAATCTTATGCCTGTTCATGTGGGAGGGTATGTGTCCACGTTCAGGATTGCATCAGGATTTGGTCAGGATTTTTCATTAGTATTTGTGTGGGTGATAAATGCAGTAGTGGTGCATGTGTTTCTATTATACTTTTCCTCTAATTGTTACACTCCTGGTTTTGGATTACAAATACTGATGGAAAATCCTGACCAAATCCTGATGCAATCCTGAACGTGGACACATACCAGGCATGTTTGTGCGCATCATGTTGATTGCATGTGCATTTGTCCATGCCTAATTGGTTAATTGCCTTTTTCTGATGGATTTACTAAGTATAGTGGTCTGTGCAGCATGTGGTTTAAATGTGTGTATTTTTTTTTTTTTTATCTTATTTTTTTTTTTATTTTTTTTTTTTAAATCTGATGTATTTTTGCAAAGTGTAGTCTGCAGCTTGTGGTTTGAATGTGTGTTTTTTTTTTCTATTTAAAAGTGTTGATTTTCTGTTGAAACCATTCGCAGTTGATGTACCGTACTTGTATTTAAAATAAAGAGCATTTCAGCTCCCAATTGTGATGTGAAGGAAAAAAAAAAAAAAAAAAGATAATAAAATGTTTGTTAATAAAAATGTCCGTAGTATCATTTCAGAAAGGTAAATTTAAAACTGGTGTATGTACCAAAGGTTATGCAGCGCCCCCACTGTCGCAGGGCCGAGGGGTACCCGGCACCGGGCCTCTGAGTCTCTGCTCTGGGGTTGTCACGGTGGCTAGACCCGGTCCGTGACCCTGCTGAGGGGCGCACAATGAAAGGTGGTGGTATGGTGCTGATGTTATGGTGCGGTGTAGTGCCGGTCGCGATCAATAATGAGGACACCAGGTTGCAGTCTCTTTACCTCTTTACTGAAGGCTTCTGAGTCCTCAATCCGGAATACGGTTAACCGGGCTGCGCAAGTCCGGCCGGTCCGATGGCACCTCCAGAGTTCCCTTTGCAGGTGGAAATCTGTGCCTACCTTCCTGCGCTTGTGTGTTGTGGTCCTCCCCTGCTGTGCTTACGGGATAGTACCCACAACTGTTGTGTCTGTTTCTCGTGTTCCCTCACAACTCGATTCTGATGTTCTCCCTCTACGTCCCCCTGATCTTACGGTTAGGACGCACCCGTATGACGGGGAGGCTCGGAGCTCTTCCGGGACTCCAGCGTCGCCCCACTCCTGTTGTTACCCCCCTGTGTCTTCCTGGGTCTGGGTGAGACAGCCCGCCTGTAACTGACTGTCCTGCCGTGGGTTTGAAGTTTGGCTTGGAGCTCTATACTTCCTCGGCGTTCTGGCCACCGGTTATGCACCTCAATAGGATGTTGCCTCGTCTTACAGCACGACGCCTACTGGTATTCTCCTTGTTGCGTTGATCTCGTTTCTCACTCAGCACAATAAACCTCGCTTCTTGTCCTTTCTTGGGGTACCGCCGCTATATCGTGCAGGCGTGGTCCCGTTACGTTCTCTCTGGTTGCTAGGCCTCTGTCAGGATCCCACCCCTGACAGGGACCCCTCTGAATCTTCCCCTACAACACCCTCTGCCACAAGGTGTTGCCTGGTTCCAACCCAGTCAGCTTTCTTTCTAACTTCCTGCCTAACCCCCAGTTTTACCAGATTGTGAGGAGTGGCCTAATAAATAGAACCCTTAGCTCCCCCTGGAGGCCAGACTGTGAAATGTATTGGTGTCTGTGATACCTGGTCAGATGAACTCCTTCAGTGCCATCAGACGTACCATAACCCCCCTTAGCGGCGGAGCAACAGTACTGCAACGACCAGGACTCTGGGGCGCTGCACTCCCCCCTGGTTAAATCCAGTACTCCTGGACTGGGAAGAAAACAACAATACATGTCAGCAAAAAGACATACAATTTTGAAGATGCAAGTACAAGCAAACTTTTTAACAGAGCTTCCCTTTATGGGAGGTGAGGACACTTGAACGTTACAAACATGGTTAAATACTTTAAATAACATCCTATAAATAACTTCTTTTACCCAACCGGGTATTCTACTAAGTGCAAAACTTGTGAACAATAATTTAACATTGCCTTTAAGGACGTACTCGCTAAATCCACTAAAGACCTTCTTATAAGACATTATAAGGCTACTCAACGTTTTTGCATTCTCCTACTTTACGTCTGCAGGACCGCCTGTCCTAACTGCTCCAGACCTACTGCCTCTCCTTTCTGTACAGGACCGCCCCTTTCCGCCCGGGCCTACTGTCCTTCCACTACTATACACAGTATAGAACATATCATTTTTCTTTCAGTTCAAGATCACTGAGCCATCTCTGTATGGCTCCTAGGAGGACTCACTAACTAACCCCGTACAGGTTCACTTCCTGTCCTCGTTCTTCTATCAACATCATTAGACATTTCTTACAAATCAACTAGTTGGCTACATTTAACTTTCACATATCAGCATTATTACTTTTTCTTTTAGAGCATCATCATTCTCTAAGTACTATCAATGAACATCCCCTTTAAGAGGGGACCAAGTCTCTATGAGGTAGTGCAACTTCTCAAGCTGCAAGTCTGTACGCAGCAAGGACTCCGGTAATGTTTTCAAAAACAGTATCTTCGCAAAGAGTCCTTTCTTCATGTAAAACCAGTAGAGAGCACCTTTAAGAAGGTGCAAACTATTTACAACATCAGTTTTTGAATCATTCACCGTCCATGATTCGGCAGTCCTTTGATAACTGTGCAAAAGTAAAAAACAAACAACAAACAATAGGGATCCCGGGTCAACAAAGGGATCCCTTTAAGAGTTAACCCTGGACGGGTTTTAGCAGCAAAACAGTGAAAACAATTAACTATGTACATTCAATAAAGCATTCTTGCTTACTTAGATTGTGGCTGTGCAGGATAGTTACTTGAACCACTCAGGAGGCAGCACCGGCGGAGGCAACCCCTTAGGGTATTGCGCACCGCCTGGTACTGCATAAGGGGAGGTGTTGTCCCATCTGGGGGTCTGCGTACCCACTGTCTTCAGTTCTGGAGCAGCACGAGCACCACCCACCGGAAGAGGTGCCTCCTTGGCCACGAAGGTGGTTGAGGTGACGATGCTGCATGTCGTGGTCTTGACCTTAGTGCACGTTGGGGTGACCTCGGTGGTCCTGGTAACGATCATGGGCTGACCACAAGGGGGCACCTTCGCTACAGGGGTCAGCTTCACTGGCACCTTGATCGGGGGTATCACAGGGTTCTGCCTCTTGCGGACATTCAGGGCAAACCACCCCTTTTCCCCAAAGTGCCTGGTGTAACTGACTTCGTCCCCCGGGTAGAGATCCCGGTCTGGGTGGCCCTCTCTGAGATGAGACTCCACATCCCTTCGATTGACAAACACCTCCGCATACAGGCCTGGCTCTTTAATGAAGCCCCAGCCTCCGCGGAGCTTGAAGGTGGTGATGGTGCCCTGCCTGCGCGGGGCCTGGTGAGCGGCGGGGTCCTTGCGGGCCCGGTCCTTGACCGCCAGGTCTTTTTGATGGTGAGCCTCCAGCCCGGCCTGGTACGCCTTTTCCTTTTCCTCCCACTGCTGTTCCAGCTGGGTCTGGTATTCCTCCCAGCTCAGGGCCTGCACCATCTCCCCTTCCCGTGTCTTCACCCTGGGGAACCCCATGAGGTTGGATCCTGGGTTCACCCGGCGGCAGACCGTGCGTTCCGCATGGGTCTCACAACAGGGTAGTTGGCGTAATCGGGGCTTTCAGGAGGTGTTCCATGCCCGTGGCCTCCTCCCATGGTAACAGGCGTTGGAGTCTATGGGTCCCAGGGAGAGGGGGTGCCGCAACGGGGCCTACTAGCAAACCCTCTGCCAGCGGGACGGGGTCGGCGGACTCACCGATTAATGCAGGCTCTTCCTCTGTGGCGGGCTCCGCTGGCGGTGTCGGCGAGGGCCTCAGCAGCAACTCCGTTAGTGGTGCAAGATCCGACGCCAGAGAACTTCCTTCCGGCGCTACCTGGTGCGGGGCCTGGGCCTTCACGTTCAGCTGAAGGAGCTGGTGGATCAAGTCAAATTTGAGAGCCTCCCATTTTAAAAACGGATCCGTCGTAAAAACGGATGCAACGGATGGTAAAAACGGATGCAACGTATGCAACGCATCCAGTATTTCGACGGAAACGTTTAGCGGATTTGCGACGGATCCATCGAAATGCTGTATGCGTTGCATACGTTTTTCACTTTTTTGACGCATCCGGTTTTTTTGCAAAAAAGACGATTTGCGACGTAATGCAATTAACGCTAGTGTGAAAGTAGTTCCCGACGCTAGCGTTGTCTCCGCTGCACAACGGGGGCAGCGGATGCATTTTTCCAGCGCATCCGCTGCCCCATTGTGAGGTGCGGGGAAGTGGGGGCGGAGTTCCGGCCGCGCATGCGCGGTCGGAAAAAGCGGACCGTCGTGAGCAAAAAACTTTACATGTAGCATTTTTTGCTCCCGACGGTCCGCCACTGCACGACGCATCCGTCGCACGACGGGTGCAACGTGTGGCAATCCGTCACAATGCGTCGCTTAATGTTAATCAATGGCGAAAAAACGCATCCTGCAAACACTTTTGCAGGATGCGTTTTTTCGGCAAAACGACGCATTGTGACGGAATGCAGTTAACGCTAGTGTGAAAGTAGCCTTTCACCTGCATACAAATACAAATATTACACCACTCTCATTCACAAATTAACCTATATCTCTATATACCGTAATTATAAACTGGGTAGCGTGGTTAATGAATGATGAGATGCTGCTTTTTTTCTGTACAGAGTGAATCAATTGAATAATTATTATTTATTATTATAGCGGCATTTATTCCATGGCCCTTTACATGTAAGGAGGGGTATACATAATAAAAACAAGTACAATAATCATAGACAATACTAGTCACCGACTGGTACAGGAGGAGAGAGGACCCTGCCCGCGAGGGCTCACAATCTACAAGGGATGGGAGAGGATACAATAGGTGAGGATAGAGCTGGTCGAGTACTGCCAAGTAATGCCAAGTACTGCCCATACAGTAAGGTTGGGGGCCCTGATCTGCACAGAGGCCTACCGGGGGATTCCATTGTTACCCTATGGGCCAGTCCGAGCCTGCTCACACTGATCACCTATCCGATGGCTACGGCATCAATTGTGACCTGGACAGCTCCTTTGGGACACAGACGCCGTATAAATCGGAGTTCAGGGCACGGACTGGCCGACGGCTCTCCCCACCTGGGCGTGACAGAAGCACAAGAATACATGAAGCTGTCACGCTGGGGTGGGGAGAACCGCCGGCCAGTCTGCACATTGTGGTCTGATCACTGGCCAATTTATACGTCTGTCTGACTGCATCCTCGGGGCTCGTGCAGACATCCATATTTCCAGTCCAAGAGCGAAAACATCAGATAGCACTTATCCCCCTGCTATTCTATGGAGTTGTGCACATGTCCGATTTTTTTTTTTTTCCTCGGATCGAGTCTGTCCAAGGAAGAAATCTCAGCATGCAAAATTTGCATCCGTAAATAAGATCACACTCGGCCATGCAAGTCAATGGGTCTGTGGAAAAAAATCGAACCATACTCTGATGACAGAGTTTGATCAGAGATATTTAGCACAATTGGACCAAGATGAGAGAAAATACAGTTGTGTGACCCTAGTCTTAATTTTGGGGTACAGTGTAATATGTGAGGTAATGTGAATACACAGTGTAATATGTGAGGTAATGTGGGGGGGCAGTGTAATATGTGAGGTAATGTGGGGGTACAGTGTAATATGTGAGGTAATGTGAATACACAGTGTAATATGTGAGGTAATGTGGGGGGGCAGTGTAATATGTGAGGTAATGTGGGGGGGGCAGTGTAATGTGAGGTAATGTGGGGGTACAGTGTAATATGTGAGGTAATGTGGGGGGGCAGTGTAATATGTGAGGTAATGTGGGGGGGGGCAGTGTAATGTGAGGTAATGTGGGGGTACAGTGTAATATGTGAGGTAATGTGGGGGGGCAGTGTAATGTGAGGTAATGTGGGAGTGCACACACACGAGGTGGTGTTGGGGGGTGCACACTGACATGCACTCACTAATGTCGGGGTGCACACATATGAGGTGGTGTCGGGGGGTGCACTCAGTAATGTCGGGGTGCACACATATGAGGTGGTGTCGGGGGGTGCACTCAGTAATGTCGGGGTGCACACATATGAGGTGGTGTCGGGGGGTGCACTCAGTAATGTCGGGGTGCACACATATGAGGTGGTGTCGGGGTGCGCACATATGAGGTGGTGTTGGGGGGTGCACTCAGTAATGTTGGGGTGCACACATATGAGGTGGTGTCGGGGGGTGCACATATGAGGTGGTGTCGGGGGGATGCACTCAGTACTGTCGGGGTGCACACATATGAGGTGGTGTCGGGGGGTGCACTCAGTAATGTCGGGGTGCGCACATATGAAGTGGTGTCGGGGGGTGCACTCAGTAATGTCGGTGTGCGCACATATGAGGTGGTGTCGGGGGGTGCACTCAGTAATGTCGGGGTGCGCACATATGAGGTGGTGTCGGGGGGTGCACTCAGTAATGTCGGTGTGCGCACATATGAGGTGGTGTCGGGGGGTGCACTCAGTAATGTCGGGGTGCGCACATATGAGCCGGTGTCGGGGGGTGCATGCAGTAATGTCGGGGTGCGCACATATGAGCCGGTGGTGTCAGGGGGTGCACTCAGTAATGTCGGGCTGCGCACATATGAGCCGGTGGTGTCGGGGTGCGCACATATGAGGTGGTGTCGGGGGGGTGCACTCAGTAATGTCGGGGTGCGCACATATGAGGTGGTGTTGGGGGGTGCACTCAGTAATGTCGGGGTGCGCACATATGAGGTGGTGTCGGGGGGTGCACTCAGTAATGTCGGGGTGCGCACATATGAGGTGGTGTCGGGGGGTGCACTCAGTAATGTCGGGGTGCGCACATATGAGGTGGTGTCGGGGGGTGCACTCAGTAATGTCGGGGTGCGCACATATGAGGTGGTGTCAGGGTGCGCACATATGAGGTGGTGTCGGGGGGGGTGCACTCAGTAATGTCGGGGTGCGCACATATGAGGTGGTGTCGGGGGGTGCACTCAGTCATGTCGGGGTGCGCACATATGAGGTGGTGTCGGGGGGTGCACTCAGTAATGTCGGGGTGCGCACATATGAGGTGGTGTCGGGGGGTGCACTCAGTAATGTCGGGGGGTGCACTCAGTAATGTCGGGGTGCGCACATATGAGGTGGTGTCAGGGTGCGCACATATGAGGTGGTGTAGGGGGGGTGCACTCAGTAATGTCGGGGTGCGCACATATGAGGTGGTGTCGGGGGTGCACTCAGTAATGTCGGGGTGCGCACATATGAGGTGGTGTCAGGGTGCGCACATATGAGGTGGTGTCGGGGGGGGGTGCACTCAGTAATGTCGGGGTGCGCACATATGAGGTGGTGTCGGGGGGTGCACTCAGTAATGTCGGGGTGCGCACATATGAGGTGGTGTCGGGGGGTGCACTCAGTAATGTCGGGGTGCGCACATATGAGCCGGTGGTGTTGGGGGGTGCACTCAGTAATGTCGGGGTGCGCACATATGAGCCGGTGGTGTTGGGGGGGTGCACTCAGTAATGTCGGAGTGCGCACATGAGGTGGCGTTGGAGGCACACACATAAGCAGTAATGTTGGGGGAACCCCGACAAGAACTTGGTGATGTGGGGGTGCACACCTATGAGGAGGTGTTGGGGGGCGCACATGCAAGCAGTAATGTTGGGGGGCACCCAGACTGGCACTCGATGGTGTCGGGGTGTGCACGGCCCACACTATGGCTCCCGGCAGTTGCTGGTGGTGACCGTCGGCCCGGCCGTTGTTTGCTCCCGGGGACAGTCAGGGGGAGGAAGCGGAGGATCAGCTGAGGAGGCAGGAGGAGGAGCTCGCAGCGGCCCCGCAACTTGTGTCTAAACAGCTCGGTGCTTCCCTGGCTGCCATGTCTGTATGACGAGTCCCGGATCACAGGGCGAGCCCGGGCCGTGAGCTGCCGCCATGAGAAGGGACGGGGGTTGCGGCATGAGGTCGGTGGTGGGCTTCCTGTCCCGGAGGGGCCTACACGGGGACCCGCTGCTGAAGGAGGACTTACAGCGGCGGAGGCTGCAGGCCTGCAGGAACCTGTATAAGAAGGACCTGCTCGGGCACTTCGGTTGTGTCAATGCCATCGAGTTCTCCAACAACGGTGGACACATGCTGGTGTCAGGTAAGTGGCGTGTGCCCCCATATCTGCCGGCCGCACCCCGGGATCTGCGCCTCGGCCCTGTCTGCTGCCACCAGCTGTGGGGGGACTACAAGTCCCTGCGTGCCCTGACAGCTGCGCAGCCACAGATTGCCTGTAACATGGTGTCTGACATCTGAGGGATCTCTGGTCACCCCCGAGCCTGAGCACTGGGGCCAGGTGTGCTCTGTACTGCAGCCTTACAGGGGTCTCTGCTTTTTGGTTATGTACTAACATTGTCACAATATGAGTTGTGATCTGGGGGGTAAAGCGGTGGTCACAGTGCAGACGATCAGTCACCCCTGTGTAAGGCCATCTTATGGGGTATCCCACCAGCCACATGTATCGGCAGCCCACCCCTGTGTAAGGCCATCTTACGGGGTACACATGTATCGGCAGCCAACCCCTGTGTAAGGCCATCTTACGGGGTACACATGTATCGGCAGCCCACCCCTGTGTAAGGCCATCTTACGGGGTACACATGTATCGGCGGGCTACACATGTATCGGCAGCCCACCCCTGTGTAAGGCCATCTTACGGGGTACACATGTATCGGCAGCCCACCCCTGTGGCTGGTGACGGAGCAGTAGTCAGGGATCCACAGCGCTGCTCCTACGGGGATCTCGCACATGGACCCCCATTGACCATACATGCAGGTAATGGCTGGAGAGCCCCCCATATCATCCTGTACAGAGGGGTTATTGCCGGCAGATAATGTTCCCCTCGGGAAGGTTCCTTGCTTATGGCTGAACATCCCGCAGACCTCAGTTTGGTTTGGGGATGGCGATCCGACCTCCGATGTGATGGCTGCCGGCCGGGCCTCAGATGTTGTGTGTAAACACTGCTGTTGTGACCACAACATTATACCAGAGACTCCGATTGTCATTTCTAGAGACCTATGGTTTTATGAAAATTGCACATAAAGCCCACCCTGGGTCCGAGAAGGTATCGGACTGATTATTCACAGATAATCGTGCTGCTGCTGATATCCTACACAGTGCGGCGTAGTGCATCCCTCACTTGTTCAGTGTCTGCAGTATCTGCCAGAGTGATCTATTTCCTAAAGAGGTTGTCCGGCATCATCATATTCATGGCCTATTATTGAGGCTAATAATATTGGGGACTTGGTGTTTGTAGGCCCCTCTTAACAGGTCAGCAATCGCCAGATTAAAGAAGCCCTCCCGACAAAAATTGTGTTACAAATCTTCCTCAGATTCCTGAGTCACTTAATTTCAACTCCAACTACCCCGATCCCACCAGGGTTTAGGTGTAGTGCTGGGATAAAGTGTTAGGCTACGTTCACATTTGCGGTCGTCGCCGCAGCGTCATGCGCCCCTATATTTAACATGGGGGCGCATGGACATGCGTCGCACTTGCGTTTTGCGCCGCATGCGTCCCTGCGGGCGCAGCAAGTTGCATTTTTGCTGCGTCCAAAATCAATGAAAAAAAGGACGCATGCGGCGCAAAACGCAGCGTTGTGCATGCGTTTTGCTGCGTTTGTTTGCGTTGTGCGCTGCGGCGCCGACGCTGCGGCGCACAACGCAAATGTGAACGTAGCCTTATCTGAGCATGCTCTGGTGCTAACAGGGTGTCTCTGGCATGCTTGAATAATATATTCAAGTCCCCGCGGCTGTTTGACAGGTGCAACACATGCCGAGATTGCCTAACAAACAGTAATTCCCTGCATGTGTTACAGCTGTTGAAAAGCCGCAGGGACAGGAACATATTATTCGAGCACGCCGAAGATAGTTAGCGCCAGAGCATTCTCGGATAACACCTTATCCCAGCACGATCGCTCGTCACTATGTGTGAACCAGAAGTGGCTTTTACAATGCAAGGTCCCGATAGGGGCAGGGCGCCGGGTTTCACGTGTCCTAACACTGCATCACAGCCCCGGAGAGTGTCACGGGGAGACTAGGTGGGCAAGAGCTAATAACTAGGGAAATACTGACTGGCCCTCTACCTGAAGTTTACACTGATGGTGTGCATGTTCAGGCCTCGAACCTCACCCTGCCTCCTGATACAACCCTGAGCTGGAAACCTTCGCCCTCCACCCAGTGAATGCAATACACCAGTACCCACAGTTAGCACAGACAAGGATAAAGGAAAATATACACCACGCCGCAGTCACTCAGGAATACACTATAAATGTGCAGGGGAAAATAAACACAAATATAGGAAGGAGTAAATAAGACAAGGGAAAATACACCACCAGCAACGATACTCCAACGACCAGCTCTCCACTCCAGACCGAGATAACAAATGCGCAAGACAGAAGCTATAATCGGCGACACCCAATGATCAGGAGAACTATAAAAAGGCAATAGGCATGGCCCAGCCTCCAATCCGAGGATCAGGTAAATTAACCCCGGAACAGCTAGACAAAATCTAGCCGACGCCAATGAGCAATTAGTGGTCAAAAGCGGAACTACCGCTGTCTGTCGGATGACCTGGTCTGAACAGCGTCCGACATGACAAGAGTGCCAACACTGTGGGAATGGTGACAGCACAGGAGGGGAGTATAAGCTTTGTTATTCTATTTGGGCTGAACATTTAGTATAAGACAGTGTTGTCCTAGTACTGGACAACCCCTTTAAGTTACAGCTGCTCGTAGGTGACGCTGACTTTTCCTAAAACCATGCAAGTTAGAAGATATGTGCCCCAATGACTCCAGCGCCTCTAATAATCTAGACTAAGGGTATGTGCACACATATCTGTGAGGGCTGTGGATTTTTCCGCAGCAGATTTGATAAATCCGCAGGGCAAAACCGCTGCGGTTTTTCCTGCAGATTTATCGCGGTTTCTATTGCGGTTTCCGCTGCGGGTTTACACCTGCAGATTTCTATTGGAGCAGGTGTAAACCCGCTGCGGAATCTGCACAAAGAATTGACATGCTGCGGAATGTAAACCGCTGCGTTTCCGCGCGTTTTTTTTTTCCCAGCATGTGCACTGCGGATTTCGTTTCCCATAGGTTTACATTATACTGTAAACGCATGGGAAACTGCTGCGGATCCGCAGCAAAATCCGCAGCGTGTGCACATAGCCTTACAAAAAAAATGTTATGTGTCATCCATGAGACATTTTAACCTTTATTCACACTGATTATAGATTTTGCCAAATATCCATTCATTTTTGACAGGCAGTTCTGCATATAGCTGAAGCACAGGAGGGGTTTTAGTAGGAAGAATTATTACATAATTGTACTCCCCACTATATAGCAATTGTGGAACTTTCTAAAAAAAATGTGGCAGATGTACTATCTACATTAAATTGAGGCCGAATTCTGGTATCCATTCCACATGTATTAACCCCTCCAGAACTGGGTGTTTTTTTTTTTTTTTCTTTCATGATTTCTTCATCTTCTTCCAAGAGCCATAACTTTTTTTTATTGTTTTATTGAGGGTTTTTTTCTTCGACGTATGAAGGCTTGTTTTTCGTTGGTCAAGTTGCTGTTTTGACACCATTCATTTTACCATGTGATGTACTTGAAAACAGGAAAAAAATTCCAAGTGCTGTGAAATGTAGACATTTGTGTTTTTTTTGGGGGGTTGTTGTTTTGACTTTCATTGTGTTGTAAATATGACCGGGCAGCATGCTTCTCCATGTCAGTACAATTACAATGATTACATAGATTGGCATAGATTTCTTTTTTCCTTTCAGTGATGAAAAAATATTTTTTAAGATTGTATATTATTTTTTTTTTAGAACTGTAATTAGTGATACCACTTTGGGGTATTTACAATATGTTGATGATTTTTTTTTTTTTTTTGTTTAGATTTTTATTGGCAAGGTATGGTGACTGCAAAAACAGAATTCTAGTGTTTTTTTTTCTTTACTTTTTACATTATATCATGGGTTATTAATTTTTGTAGACTAGTTTTACAGATACATCTATATTAAATGCATTAGTTTCTTTACTTTTAATGGGGCAAAGGGTATTATTCAATTTTTGTTTTTGAAAACCTTTTTTCTTTTTAACTTTTTTTTTTAAGTTTCTTTAAGGGATTTGAGCCTGCTATTGTCTGAGTGCACATACTGTATGCTGCAGTGTAAAGGAATTGCAACTGAAATTCACAGGAGTACCAAAATGGCAGTGATGGGGTCTTCAGCAGCAATCTGAATGCTGTGGTAATCCATTGGTCTCCCATGATTGTGTCATGGATCTCGAAGGGCCAATGGGAGCCGGAGCTCATGCGCACTGGGAATTATGGAATTTAAAGGGAGCCTGTCACTTTGTAGTTGCAGCCTGATATGTAGGTTTCTGGGAAAAGATTCAGTGTAAGGGCAGAGACAGATTTCCGTGTAAGTTATGCGACGATCCCATCACATTGCACAGATTGGACCTGCACCTCTCCTGATCTGATCGTGACAGCGTGATGTATTTCTCTGCAGCTGTCAAGCTCCGATCAGGAAAGCAGACAGCCAGTATGAGGTTTACAATGCCATCCTCGCACTGGAAATACCGCAGTGTGTCGCTGCCCTTGTATTTTATTCATTGAAATCTAGCATTTGTAGGTATGTGTAGGAGCCAGTGGGAGGTCCTGTTAGTGTTTGACACCCATCTTGACGTGCACATTCATAGAGAGACTGTCAATCACTTTATAGGACCGCCCACTGGACTCCGATGTATTCAAACTCCAGGAATTTCAATGAATAAAATGCAAGTTTTACTGAAAAATGTAGAAAAATTCCACAAAAATGTAAATCAGTCTGATCAGCTCTTCCTGTTTTATGACCTCTTGCCTGCGGATCAGATACTATATTCCACATGACAGGTTCCCTTTAACCTTAGTGACCAAGCCAATTTTTACAATTCTGACCACTGTCCCTTTATGAGGTTATAGCTCTGGAACGTTTCAACGTATCCCACTGATTCTGAGATTTTTTCGTAGCATTTTGTACTTCATGCTAGTGGTAAAATTTCTTCGAAATTACTTGCGTTTATTTATGGAAAAAATTGAAATTTGGCAAAAATTTAGCAATTTTCAAACTTTTAATTTTGTGCCCTTAAAGGGAACCTGTCACCTGAATTTGGCGGGACCAGTTTTGGGTCATATGGGCGGGGTTTTCGGGTGTTTGATTCACCCTTTCCTTACCCGCTGGCTGCATGCTGGCCACAATATTGGATTGAAGTTCATTCTCTGTCCTCCGGAGTACACGCCTGCACAAGGCAATATTGATAATGAACTTCAATCCAATATTGCAGCCAGCATGCAGCCAGCGGGTAAGGAAAGGGTGAATCAAACACCCGAAAACCCCGCCCATATGACCCAAAACTGGTCCCGCCAAATTCAGGTGACAGGTTCCCTTTAAATTAGAGAGATATGTCACACAAAATAGTTGATAAGTAACATTTCCCGCATGTCAACTTTACATCAGCACAATTTTGGAAACATAATTTTTTTAGTTAGGACGTTATAAGGGTTAAAAATTGACCAGCGATTTCCGATTTTTTTCAACAGAATTTACAAAACCATTTTTTTTAGGGACCATCTCACATTTGAATTGACTCTGTGGGGTCAATGTGTCAGAAAATACCCAAAAGTGACACCATTCTAAAAACTGCACCACTCAAGATGCGCAAAATCTCATTCAAAAATCAACCCTTCACATGCTTCACATGAACTAAAGCAATGTGGAAAGGAAAAATTAACATTTAACTTTTTTCACAAAAAACCTTTATTTTCACAAGGGTATCAGGAGAAAATGGACCACGAAATTTGTTGTGCAAATTATCTTGAGTATGCTGATACCTTGTATGTGGGGGAAAACAACTGTTTCGGCGCATGGCAGGGCTCAGAAGGGAGGGAGCACTTTGACTTTTTGAACGTAAAATTGGTTGGAATCGATGGCGGACGCCATGTTGCATTTGTAGACCCCCTGATGAACAGTGGAAATCCCCAATTCTAACTCCAACCCTAACTCCAACTGCAAAGAATGGAAAATAATAACAATTTTATTATTTTTATCTAACCAAGGGTATTTACAAAGGGGGGTTTGATTTACCTTCTTAATTTTTATCACTGTGATAGACACACAGTGATCAAAATGAACCTTTTTTCTGCCTGGAGCCATTCAATTGTTTATACCATCCTTCGAGGGCCGCACAAAATTATCAACTTGAAAATTATCCTGCTATATTTGGTCAAACGTTTACTTAAGTCACCCCTAATGTGACGACTGGATCTGCTTATCTTTGGTGCGGCTGTGATGTTAAGTCGTATGGATGATGTTTCTACTCGTAACTGCTTTTCCAGGTTTGTATTGGTCTGGAACGCAGGAGACCCTTTGTGATAAGTTTTGTAAAGAACTCGCAGCAGTAAGTCGTACCGATACAGATGAAGAATAATACACTGCAGGCAGATCTGTGGAGTCTGAGTCAGTGTCATGGAAATTGAGGAGTTGGAGGTTTGGCTTAGGCCAGGTTCACATTGCATTAACAGCAGCCCGTTCAACACATGCGTTAACGAACTGCTGTTAACGCAAGTGCCGATGTGTCATCGCTCTAGCGCAGATAGAGCTAGCAGATGCTCTATCTGCACTAGCAGTGACGGACCCGAAAACGCTGCAGCCTGCGTCCCAGGGTCCGTCACTCAATGACGGCACATTGCTAGAAAATGCCCATTGTGGGCGTGCACTAGCAATGCGTCCGACATTGGACTCAATAGCGGTGTTAACGGACTGCGTTACACCGTGTTATGCCGCAGTGTAACGTAGTCCGTCTAACGGACGCCAGTAACGTAATGTGAACCCAGCCTTACTGACTCCACAGCCCTGACTGCAGGTCTCCTCACAGGGGGACATTTATCATTACTGTTCATGCTACATTTATAGAACTCAAGCACTGGGAGAGCTGCAGTATATATCACATAGGAGACACCTATACTGCCGTATATACATCACATAGGAGACAGCAAGACTGCGATATATGCATTATATGAGACACCAAGACTGCTGTATATACATTACAAAGGACACACCAATACTGTCGTATATACATCACATAAGAGACACCAAGACTGCTGTATATACATGACAGGAGACACCAAGACTGCTGTATATACATGACATAGGAGACACTAGGACTGCTTTATATACATGACATAGGAGACGCCAAGACTGCTGTATATACATCACAGTCAACAAGGGGCTGTGGCATGTACATCGCAGGAGACATGGCTGGACCATATACATTGCAGGAGGCATGGGGCTGTGGCATTGACATCCCAGGAGGCACAGAGCTGCAGGATTGACATCCCAGGAGGCACGGGGCTGCGGCGTAGACATCCCAGGAGGCACGGGGCTGCGGCGTAGACATCCCAGGAGGCACGGGGCTGCGGCGTAGACATCCCAGGAGGCACGGGGCTGCGGCGTAGACATCCCAGGAGGCACGGGGCTGCGGCGTAGACATCCCAGGAGGCACGGGGCTGCGGCGTAGACATCCCAGGAGGCACGGGGCTGCGGCGTAGACATCCCAGGAGGCACGGGGCTGCGGCGTAGACATCCCAGGAGGCACGGGGCTGCGGCGTAGACATCCCAGGAGGCACGGGGCTGCGGCGTAGACATCCCAGGAGGCACGGGGCTGCGGCGTAGACATCCCAGGAGGCACGGGGCTGCGGCGTAGACATCCCAGGAGGCACGGGGCTGCGGCGTAGACATCCCAGGAGGCACGGGGCTGC
The DNA here is from genome assembly GCF_051348905.1 of Ranitomeya variabilis. Taxonomy (NCBI): domain Eukaryota; kingdom Metazoa; phylum Chordata; class Amphibia; order Anura; family Dendrobatidae; genus Ranitomeya; species Ranitomeya variabilis. Next base: position 659,467,235 of record NC_135232.1, on the reverse strand, counting down.
GGCGTAGACATCCCAGGAGGCACGGGGCTGCGGCGTAGACATCCCAGGAGGCACGGGGCTGCGGCGTAGACATCCCAGGAGGCACGGGGCTGCGGCGTAGACATCCCAGGAGGCACGGGGCTGCGGCGTAGACATCCCAGGAGACGCTTTGAAGCTGGGTAAGTTGAAATTTAAGGGCCGGCAGAAGTAAAAACGCAGCTGCTGACCCGAGCACTGCGGTTCGTGGGAATTTGTCTGGGGACCAGATAAAAGTTCATTATGAGCCGTAAATGGCATGTAAGGCTGAGGTTCCCCACCCTAAGGCCATGTTCACACGCTGCGGGTTCCTCTGCGGGTTAATCCCGCAGCGGAATTGAAAATCTGCAGGGCAAAACCGCTGTGGTTATCCCTGCAGATTTATCGCGGTTTGTTCCGCGGTTTCCGCTGCGGGATTACTGCTGTACTATTGATGCTGCATATGCAGCAATATGCAGCATCAATAGTAATGTAAAAAATAATAAAAATTGGCTATACTCACCCTCTGACTTCGCGATCTCCCCGGCGCTGCAAGCGGCTGTGCCGACAAGGACCTTCGTGACGTCACGGTCATGTGACCGCGGCGTCATCACGGTCATGTGACCGCGACGTCACCACAGGTCCTGTTCGGCACAGCAACTGAGACCGGACGGCCGCGTGCAGCGCTGAGAGGTGAGTATAGCTTCATTTTTTATTTTAATTCTTTTTTTTACACTATTTTATGGTTCCCAGGGCCTGGAGGAGAGTCTCCTCTCCTCCACCCCGGGTACCACCCGCACATTAACCGCTTACTTCCCGCAACGTGGGCACAGCCCCATGCGGGAAGTAAGCGGTTCAATGCATTCCTATGGGTGCAGAATCGCAGCGATTCTGCACAAAAAAGTGACATGCTGCGGGTTGTAAACCGCTGCGTTTCTGCGCGGTTTTTCCCGCAGCATGTGCACTGCGGTTTGCGGTTTCCATAGGGTTTACATGTTAATGTAAACGCTATGGAAACTGCTGCGGACCCGCAGCATCAAAATCGCGGCGGTTCCGCGGTAAAAACCGCAGCGTGTGAACATGGCCTTAATGTAAACAATTATTCACCAACTCATCCAATAATTTACACACGTGGTCAAAATTAATGGTACCCCTTGTTTAATGACAGAAAAACCCACAATGGTCACAGAAATAACTTGAATCTGACAAGAGTAATAATAAATGAAAGGCGTTGCTTTTCAACCATGCTTCCACAGAATTTAATAAAAAATAGCTCCTGAAATAGGCCTGGACCGAAATGATGGTACCTCTGAAAATAATGTGACAAAAGGGACATGTTAAATCAAGGTGTGTCCACTAACTAGCATCACTGGTGTCTACACTCTTGGAATCGGTGAGTGGGCCTGTATATAGGGCTACAGATACTCACTTTGCTGTTTGGTGACATGGTGTGTATCACACTCAACATGGACCAGAGGAAGTGATGGAAAGAGTTGTCTTAGGAGATTAGAAAGAAAATTATAGACAAACATGTTAAAGGTAAAAGTTATAAGACCATCTCCAAGCAGCTTGATGTTCCTGTGACTACAGTTGCACATATTATTCAGAAATTTAAGATCTATGGGACTGTAGCCAACCTCCCTGGATGTGACCGCAGGAGGAAAATTGATGACAAATCAAAGAGACAGATAATATGAATGGTAACAAAAGAGCCCAGAAAACTTCTAAACAGATTTAAGGTGAACTTTAAGCTCAAGGAACATCAGTGTCAGATCGCATCATCCGTCATTGTATGAGCCAAAGTGGACTTCATGGGAGATGACCAAGGAGGACACCATTGTTGAAAAAAAATAATAAAAAAGCCATACTGGAGCTTGCCAAATTACATGTTGACAAGCCACAAAGTTTCTGTAGGAATGTCCTATGGACAGATGAGACGAAAATGGAACTTTTTGGCAAGGCACATCAGCTCTGTGGTTCACAGACGGAAAAATGAAGCATATGAAGAAAAGAACACCGTCCCTACTGTGAAACATTGAGGAGGCTCTGTTATGTTCTGGAGCTGCTTTGCTGCATCTGGCACAGGGTGTTTAGAATCTGTGCAAGTTACAAATAAATCTCAAGACTTTCAAGGGATTTTAGAGAGAAATGTGCTGCCCAGTGTCAGAAAGCTTGGTCTCAGTCGCAGGTCATGGGTCTTGCAACAGGATAATGACTAAAAACACTCAAGAATGGCTAAGCAGAAAACATTGGACTATTCTGAAGTGGCCTTCTATGAGCCCTGACCTAAATCCTATTGAGCATCTTTGGAAAGAGCTGAAACATGCCGTCTGGAAAAGGCAACCTTCAAACACAAGACAACTGGAACAGTTTGCTCTTGAGGAGTGGGCGAAAATACCTGTCGAAAGGTGCAGAAGTCTCATTGACAGTTACAGGAATCGTTTGATTGCAGTGCTTGCCTCAAAAGGTTGTGCAACAAAATATTAAGTTAAGGGTACCATCATTTCTGTCATGAGTTTTATTTTTTTTTAATTCTGTGGAAGCATGGTTGAAAAGCAATGTCTGACATTCATTCGTTCATTTTCATAGATTTATTATTTACTATTACTTTTGTCAGATTCAATTTATTTCTGTGACCATTGTGGGTTTTTCTGTAATTAAACGAGGGGTACCAACAATATTGGCCACGTGTGTATGTATACAAACAGGACATATCTGGATCATTGGTCAATGGTCAAGACAATTCTGTTCAGTTCTGCACTATATAGTAAATAATAGCAATGCTCATAAAGAACTACAGACTGCAGCAGTTACCACACATGATAGCCATTTCACTACTATATAGATCTGAACAGAATTTTGTTTTATTAGCTAATAAACTAGCAATGTCCTTCCCATATATACAAATATGGAAAAATATGTGTAAGTGGGTTGAGAGCTGGCTCAGGGATAGGAAACAAAGGGTGGTTATTAATGGAGCACACTCGGACTGGGTCGCGGTTAGCAGTGGGGTACCACAGGGGTCAGTATTGGGCCCTCTTCTTTTTAGCATATTTATTAATGACCTTGTAGGGGGCATTCAGAGTAGAATTTCAATATTTGCAGATGACACTAAACTCTGTAGGGTAATCAATACAGGGGAGGACAATTTTATATTACAGGATGATTTATGTAAACTAGAAGCTTGGGCTGATAAATGGCAAATGAGCTTTAATGGGGATAAATGTAAGGTCATGCACTTGGGTAGAAGTAATAAGATGTATAACTATGTGCTTAATTCTAAAACTCTGGGCAAAACCATCAATGAAAAAGACCTGGGTGTATGGGTGGATGACAGACTCATATTCAGTGGCCAGTGTCAGGCAGCTGCTACAAAGGCAAATAAAATAATAGGATGCATTAAAAGAGGCATAGATGCTCATGAGGAGAACATAATTTTACCTCTATACAAGTCACTAGTTCGACCACACTTAGAATACTGTGCACAGTTCTGGTCTCCGGTGTATAAGAAAGACATAGCTGAACTAGAGCGGGTGCAGAGAAGAGCGACCAAGGTTATTAGAGGACTGGGGGGTCTGCAATACCAAGATAGGTTATTACACTTGGGGCTATTTAGTTTGGAAAAACGAAGACTAAGGGGTGATCTTATTTTAATGCATAAATATATGAGGGGACAGTACAAAGACCTTTCTGATGATCTTTTTAATCATAGACCTGAGACAGGGACAAGGGGGCATCCTCTACGTCTGGAGGAAAGAAGGTTTAAGCATAATAACAGACGCGGATTCTTTACTGTAAGAGCAGTGAGACTATGGAACTCTCTGCCGTATGATGTTGTAATGAGTGATTCATTAATTAAATTTAAGAGGGGACTGGATACCTTTCTGGAAAAGTATAATATTACAGGGTATATACACTAGATTCCTTGATAAGGCGTTGATCCAGGGAACTAGTCTGATTGCCGTATGTGGAGTCGGGAAGGAATTTTTTTCCCCATGGTGGAGTTACTCTTTGCCACATGGGTTTTTTTTTGCCTTCCTCTGGATCAACATGTTAGGGCATGTTAGGTTAGGCTATGGGTTGAACTAGATGGACTTAAAGTCTTCCTTCAACCTCAATAACTATGTAACTATGTAACTATGTAAATCGGTCCAAGACTGTAAGCCCTTTCCTAATGCCTCTCCGTCTTAGGCTTCTTTCACACTTCAGTTGTGTGGCGTCAGTTGGGTCCGACATCGTGGCGGATCGACGGATCCGTCAAATTTCATGCAAAAACGGTTCTAACGGATCCGTTTTTTTAACGGATCAGCTGCCCTAATCCGTTAAAAAAACGGATCCGTTAGAACCGTTGCGAACGTTTTTACATCCGTTGCAACCGTTTTTTGACGGATCCGTTTTTTAAAAGGGGAGGATTTCAATGTGATTGGCTACTGGAAACTTCTGGAAAACTATATATAGCGTGTATTTACACCACATCTTTGAAAGGTTGTAGAGAAAGTGGCAGAAATGGAAGGAGTCCTGGCGAACATTGCAAAGATCTATGCAGATTTTACTTTTGAGGCAAATCAGTTGGCAGTCAGCGTTCGAGAGAGGGAGGAACGAAGACTGCGAATCCTACGGCAGCGGCGTAAGAGAAGGCTGTGGATCCATCCCATCACAGCACAACGTATGACCCGTGGTGTTTATTCCACGCTTTACATGGAACTAAGGGAAAACCCTCAAAAGTTCTTCAATTATGTGAGGATGAGAGCTGAAAATTTTGCATTTTTATTGGGCTATGTGGAAGACTGTATACGGAGACGAGACACCCAGATGCGATTCTCAATATCACCAGCAGAGCGTCTCATGGTGACTATTCGGTAAGTCATTTTTTTATTAAATGATTCTCATTCATCAGACTTATAACTGTGTTGGTTTTTTTTGTATTTTTTTTATAAAGTATTGTCTTTTCTTTTTGTTAACAGATTCCTTGCAACTGGAGAGTCCTTCTCATCCCTCCATTTTCAATTTCGACTTGGGATATCCACCATCTCGGGGATCATCAGAGATACCTGCCGGGCATTGTGGGAGTGCCTACAAGTGGAATACATCCCAGAGCCATCACAGGAGAGGTGGCTGGAGATCACCCAAATTTTTCATCAGATTTGCCAGTTTCCAAATTGTGTTGGAGCAGTTGATGGAAAGCACATAAGGATCGTCAAACCTTCAGGCTCTGGGTCACAGTTTTATAACTATAAGAAGTATTTCTCTATTGTGTTGATGGCCATAGCTGACGCACAATGCAAGTTCATCGCTGTGGATATAGGTGCGTATGGACGTGCAAATGATTCACAAATCTTTAAAAATTCACCAATGGGGCGCCGTTTATATGGAGAGACATTTGATTTTCCGCCCCCTAGACCTCTCCCTGGAACCACCGGTCCACCGTTACCATTTGTTTGTGTTGGAGATGATGCCTTCCAGCTTTCCCCACATTTGCTTAAACCCTTTGGAAGTAGTGGACTGACCCAGAGGAAGAAAATTTTCAATTACCGTTTAACCAGAGCACGCAGAGTAGTGGAATGTGCCTTTGGCATCCTAACTGCCAAATGGAGAGTGCTACTAACTGCCATTAAACTGCAGACTGAAACTGTCGATGATGTGGTCAAAGCATGCGTTGTCCTGCATAATTTTGTTCTATCAAAAGAACAAGTTTCCCTGGAGGATAATGTTTCAGAAAGCACCTTACGGGATTACCAAAACCCCACTTTTCGCAGTCCAGTTGCAGTCTGCAGAATGCGGGACAGTTTTGCAGACTACTTCATGTCTCCTGCAGGATCAGTTGACTGGCAGTATGAAATGGTGTAAAAAATTTATTTATTTTTATACTTGTAAAAATACCAATTTTTGTTTGCATACAAAATCTTTTTACTTTAATGCAGCATTGTATGTTTTGCAACGGTACCCTTTAAACACTGTTAATGTTACTATTGCCATAACCTTGGTGACTTAAAAAATTAAAAGAAAAAAAAAAAGAAAGACAATAAAAATTTTTTTAAACCAAACAACTGTTTATTTATTGACTTTTACAGATTCTCATAGTTTTGGGTGGAGATAGTAGCGGAGGGGCTGACAGGCGGGCGGACCACGTCGAGAGTGGGGGACAGGACATCACGGGGAGGAACAGAAGTGGAATGGGTGGTGAAAACATGAGGTTGTGTAGAGACTTGAGGTGCAGATGTGGTGTGTGTGAGGTATGAAGGTGTTGCTGGGATTGATAACGGAGAAGTTAAAGGGGAAGAATGGAAGGGGGACGTTAAAAACTGGGAAAGACTAAGGGGGGAAGGAACAAATGACGAAGGAGTAGAATGGACGGGAGGAGGACGTACAGGAGGAGGACGGATGGGAGGATAGACGGTGGATTGAGAGGGGAAAGGTGTTGACACATGAAGGGTAGGTGGAGGGGCATGGGATATCGCCTGCGCTAGAGCAGTGTGGCAGCCTTGCATCACATGCATCTGCAGGTCAGGAGTTAGATTTTCCATGTGCCTGAGGACCGCCTGAAAAAAACAGTGCCTTGGTGACTGGTTTGCATCTGATTGCATCCTATCAAGACGACTGCTGAGTTCAAGTATGCTTTTGTTAAGCATATTGTACCCAGCAGACGTTTGCTCACTCAAAAGCTTGATGGCACTGTGAAAGGATGCATTCAGATGCAAAAAGTCAGGCGCATAGCTCCTTTCCTGACCTCTCTGGCGCTGCCGTCCTGACCACAAAGTTGGTCTAGAAGTTGCGGCAGTGGCAGAGGGGTGGGGTAAAGGGAACTCTAACTCATCACCTGCAGCTTCAAGTGACGAAGTCCGCCCTGCTGCTCCAGCGCTGGTGGATGAGGCTGAGGGATCAAACAAAAGGGTAGGTGCAGAAACAGAGGGGTCGACGTGGTCCCCGGTGGCGGACTCTCGAGGGATCGCTCCAGAGGGCTGCAACTCTGATGCAGGCTCCCGAGTGCTGCAGAAAGTGCTGTTAAAGAAGAAGAAAAAAAATATTAGTATCTTTATATTACAATTGCCCTTACTGCAAAAAAATTGAAGGTTACACATTTTTTCAGTTTGACTGAAAATATGTGGTGTTGAATATTTACCTTCTGCTCAGCAGCGTCGACCGTAGGAACGACAGGGCTCTGGCATGTTTGTATCTGCTCCTGCGTCCTCTAGATCCACTCGGGGCCTGCATCTCCTTATTAAACTCCCTCTTGAAGCGATCCCTGATTGACCGCCACCGCACGATAATCCTGTTACCTGGAAAGAGATAGCAAAAATTGGTTACTATACACCACATTAAATCATGCTAAAATAAGGTTATGAAGTGTGAATACTTACGCGCTAGATCCTGGGCCCCAGCATCGAGTTCCTCCCAGTTATCCATAACAGCACTGCACACTTCCTCCCATAGCCGTCGGGTGATTAACTGGTCAGCATGGCGGCGGTCCGACATGTTCCACAGCGGCTCCCTACTTTGTACTGCTTCGATGAGGGTGTTCACATCGATGCCCTCCTCTTCATCATCTTGTTCGGGAGCACGCTGTGAAGCCTACGAAAAATATAACAATAAAAAGGGAAAGATTACAACACATGAATTTTACATTTTACTACACAACAAAACAAAAAGGAACTTACTCTTCGGCGACCGCCGCGATTATCATTCCGACGACTATGGGAGGTGCTTTGAGGAACTCTATGTCGAGCCCCGGATTGTGAGGACTAATAAAAAAAATTAAAAAAAAAAAAATTAATAATGTTCTTAGATTGAGGCATATGTATTGTGTGTGCTGTCATGAATGTTTGTGTTGGGTGTAGTGCATTGTATGTGAGGATCGGTCTGTTCAAAACTTACACTATGCGCTCCCGCTCCTTGTCTTTCTCCACCCTGTCCGTCTCCTTCTGTAAGCCCCTCTGCTTCATATTCCTGTGAATACAGAACACATAAAGGGTTAAAAAACAATGACCATAGTTGTATCACCAAAAAATTTTACAGAACAAAAAAAAAAAAATACAATACCTCAGTTTGCTGCTGATGTGCTGGGGGGCTCTCAGAAGAAGACATTATGGTCTTTGCGTACCTCTTGGTCCCAAGTATCTGTAAGTATACAGACAGTTCTAAGCTACTATACACAAGGATAGATGCAGCTGTAGGATTTAACAGTTACATCTTTTTTAAAAACTTTTACATTTCATCCCACACAAAATGAAATTTTTTTTCTAACCGTCATACTTTATATGGTAGATATGCTTGATGCACAAGCTGCCAAACCCTCTAGCCCTGTTTCCCCACCAAAAAAACCCCCCAAGAACCCTTTAAAGCAACACCAAAACTGAAATTGATATGCGCAATGCGCATGTTGGTAAAAGCCACCTATCAAACCTTATCAAAAATGTTCCTCATTCGAACTTAAAATACCAATTCCAAAAATTGGTAATTATGATTACCCTACAGTTTGTATTTTCTAAAACCGGATAACATATTCTATACACAAGATTTGCATTACACATTTATATATATAACCTTTACTGCATGTTTACCCAATATTACATTTATCTTGAAATGAGACTACTGACAGTTTTGTGTAATTTTTATTACTATTTTTAAAAAAAAATTTTTTTTTTTTAATGGTACAGTAGGAGCTACACTGCTCTTTATTTGAAATACTATAACATTTGGGATAACAACAAAAATGCAGAACACATCACACATCATTTATACACACACACAAAACTCATTTTACACCACAGCTATAAAAAATAACAGCTTAAATAGTATGAAAAACATATAAACAGGGCAGGCAGGCGCACGCACACAAGCACGCACACAAGCATGCACGCACACAAGCACGCACACAAGCACGCACGCACACAAGCATGCAAGCACGCACACACGCACGCACGCACACAAGCATGCACACAAGCATGCACGCACGCAAGCACGCACACAAGCACGCACGCACACAAGCATGCACGCACACAAGCACACACACAAACACGCACGCACACAAGCACGCACGCACGCATGCATGCATGCATGCTGGATGGCAGTACTCACATGGCTGTCTCAGGCAGGGTCTGTCTTGCAGGGCCTCTCTGGCTGGATGGCAGTGCCTGGCTGGCAAAGTCTTGCTGGCAGAGTGTCTCTGGCTTGCAGGGCCTCTCTGGCTGGATGGCAGTGCCTGGCTGGCAAAGTCTTGCTGGCAGAGTGTCTCTGGCTTGCAGGGCCTCTCTGGCTGGATGGCAGTGCCTGGCTGGCAAAGTCTTGCTGGCAGAGGTCTTGCTGGCTGGGTCTGGCTGGGTCTCTCGGGCATGGAAGGGTCTCTCTTGCTGGCTGGTACATTTGGGAATGACCTGTCCTCTTTATATAGTTTTTGGGTTGTCTGGGCAAAGTTGCAACTTTTTGGAGCATGCTCAATCAAAAAAAGCGGATTGAGGCGACGGATCCGCCAAAAAACGGATCGCGACGGATCCGTCGCCCATAGGCACCCATTCAAAAAAAAGGCGGACGCGACGGATCCGCCGCGTTCCGCCTTTTTGCCGGCGACAAAAAACGTTACAAAGTCCGTCAATGTCTAGACAACGTCCGCCAAATATCGACGGATCCGTCGCAAGGCGGATGGAACGGACGACCATCCGCCACAATCCGTCTCTAATGCAAGTCAATGGAAAAATAGCGGATCCGCCCAAAAAAAAAACGGATCCGCCATTTTACGAAAATGGCGGTTTTTGACTGACGCCGAAAGACTGACGTGTGAAAGAGGCCTTATCGGCATCTGTGCCTTCTTATCTGACCTGTAACAGGCTACAGCTACAACAGGCATAATCTTAGGAGTCTCAAACTTGGCCTGGTGAAATTTTAAGTTGACAGGCCACACTGCTTGCGGGACAAAATTATGTTTTCAGTGATGCCATTTTTTCTGTACTACTTGTTGATCAGTTTTTCGGGTGCATTCTCACTATCCATGTTTGTTCAGGTTTTCATGCAACCGACTTTCCGCATGATTCCTGAACCTCAGCTCAATTGCGTTATTGTAATGCATTTTGTATGCGTCAAAAACGCATACATTTTTGTGAAGTATAGATATGGGGTAGATACAGTGAAGGAAATAATTATTTGATCCCATGCTGACTCTGTAAGTTTGCCCACTAACAAAGACATGAACAGTCTATAATCTTAAGGGTAGGTTAATTTTAACATTGAGAGATAGAATATCAAAAATAATATAATAAATATAATAATATAATATAATAAAATCCAGAAAATCGCATTGTATAAATTTATTTGCGTTTTGCAGTGAGAAATAAGTATTTGATCCCTCTGGCAAACAAGACTTAATAATTGGTGGCAAAACCCTTGTTGGCAAGCACAGCAGTCAGACTTTTTTTTTGTAGTTGAGTTTTTTTTCGAAGTTTGCACACATGTCAGGAGGAATTTTGGTTCGCTCCTCTTTGCAGATCATTTCTAAATCATTAAGATTTTGAGGCTGTCGTTTGTCAACTCGGAGCTTTAACTCCCTCCATAAGTTTTCTATGGGATTAAGGTCTGGAGACTGGCTAGTCCACTCCATGACCTTAAAGGGAACCTGTCACCCCGTTTTTTCGGTATGAGATAAAAATACTGTTAAATAGGGCCTGAGCTGAGCATTACAATAGTGTAGTTTGTGGACCCCGATTCCCCACCTATGCTGCCGAAATACGTTACCGAAGTAGTCGTTTTCGCCTGTCAATCAGGCTGGTCTGGTCAAAAGGGTGTGGTGTCCTCCCCCAGATCTTGCGTAGTTTTCCGTTGGTGGCGTAGTGGTGTGCGCATGTCCAAGGTCCAGAATCCTCTGCCAGGGGATTTCAAAGAGCGCGGTGTCCGTTATTGCATTGGTGATCGGTGGGCGCGGCCATCTTCCTTTGGCCGCGCGTGCGCAGAAGCGGCGCTGTGCTGGCCGCGACGCTCTGCTGGCCGCGGCTTCAGGAAAATGGCCGCCGCGATATCCATCTGCGCACGCGCGGCATCCCGCGGCCATTTTCCTGAAGCCGCGGCCAGCAGAGCGTCGCGGCCAGAACAGCGCCGCTTCTGCGCACGCGCGGCCAAAGGAAGATGGCCGCGCCCACCGATCACCAATGCAATAACGGACACCGCGCTCTTTGAAATCCCCTGGCAGAGGATTCTGGACCTTGGACATGCGCACACCACTACGCCACCAACGGAAAACTACGCAAGATCTGGGGGAGGACACCACACCCTTTTGACCTGACCAGCCTGATTGACAGGCGAAAACGACTACTTCGGTAACGTATTTCGGCAGCATAGGTGGGGAATCGGGGTCCACAAACTACACTATTGTAATGCTCAGCTCAGGCCCTATTTAACAGTATTTTTATCTCATACCGAAAAAACGGGGTGACAGGTGCCCTTTAATGTGCTTCTTTTTGATCCACTCCTTTGTTGTCTTGGCTGTATGTTTTGGGTCATTATCTTGCTGGAAGACCCAGCCACGACCCATTTTTAATGTCCTGGCAATGGGAAGGAGGTTGTCACTCAGGATTTTACAGTACATGACTCCATCCATTCTCCCACTGATGTGGTGAAGTAGTCCTGTGCCCTTAGTAGAGAAACACCCCCAAAACATAATGTTTCCACCTCCATGCTTGACAGTGGGGACGGTGATCTTTGGATCATAGGCAGCATTGAGTTAATGCCAAAGAACTGCCAAAGAACTCAATTTTGTCTCATCTGACCACAGTATCTTCTCCCAATCACTCACAGAATCATCCAGGTGTTCATTGGCAAACTTCATACGGGCCTACTCTAGAGGCTCAAACATGTGCGGGCTGAACCTGGAATGAATCCAGTAGAGTCATATACTTGCAAAAAACAGCCGCACTCGAGATGGATTTTCAAATGCATCATATAGGTGAAATTTTATTAGAAACACCACAGTGGTAATAAAGTGCTGAGGTAACGTTTCGACCCTTTGGTGGGTCTTTATCAAACCTCACTTTACAGTAGAGATACAAAGCAAGGGGAAACACCGCATTGGAGAAAATCATAGAGGCTCCTAGGAAGAGCTAATTGTATAGGGTTCAGAGGTCCCGTATGGCACGGGCAGGTAATATGGTCCCAAAAAGAACTGCGGGTCCGTAGTATGGAGATACACCACCACAGGTATCTGAACCCTATACAATTAGCTCCTCCTAGGAGCCCCTTTAGATTTTCTCCAATGCGGTGATTCCCCTTCCTTTGTATCTCTTCTGTAAAGTGAGGTTTGATCAAGACCCACTAAAGGATCTAAACGTTACCTCAACACTTTATTACCACTGTGGTGTTTCTAATAAAATTTAACCTATATGATACATTTGAAAATCCATCTCTTGATTGCGGCTGTTTTTTTCAAGTATAATTGAGTCTGTGGACAGGGGTCTTTTATAAAGGTGACTATGTAAGACATCTGTCTTTAATGCAGGTAACTAGTTGATTAGGAGCGTCTAACTGGTCTGTAGGAACCAGAACTCTTAAGGGTGTGTATCCGGGCTGGATTACCTGCGGATTGAACGCTGCGTACAACGGCAGCGTTCAACCCGCAGCGTCCAGATGTTATAGCATAGTGGAGGGGATTTTATGAAATCCCGTCTCCACTATGCGTGCGAACAGGCATCCGGTGGCTTTGCGTTTCCGGACATGCGGTGCGTCTTTTTAGAACGCAGCATGTCTGTTTACCTTGCGGCGACAGAGGTAAATAACAGGGTCCTATGCATAGGATGGGGCGATTCCGGATGTGTGCAATGAACACATCCAGAATCACCGCGCGTACAGAAGGGGGCGGTGCTTTGGTCGGAGCTGGTGTTCCGCTCTGTCCAAAGCGCTGTCAATCCGGACAGTGGGCACGCACCCTTAGGCCAGGTTCACATTGTGTTAACAGCAGCCCGTTCAACACATGCATTAACAGGCTGCTGTTAACGCAAGTGCCGATGTGTCACATCGCTAGTGCAGATAGAGCTAGCAGATGCTCTATCTGCACTAGCAGTGACGGACCCGGAAACGCTGCAGCCCGCGTCCCAGGGTCCGTCACTCAATGACGGCACATCGCTAGCGCACGCCCATTGTGGGTGTGCGCTAGCGATGCATCCGACATTGGACTCAATGGCGGCGTTAACGGACTGCATTACACCGCGTTATGCCTAGGTGTAACGTAGTCCGTCTAACGGACGCCAGTAACGTAATGTGAACCCAGCCTTAGGGTATGTTTCCACGGTCAGGATTTGACGCAGGTAAAATCTGCACCAAATCTGCACCTGAGGTCACTGGCAGGTCACCTGTGTTTTTGATGCGTTTTTTTCATGCTGATTTGTGTGTGTGTGTTTTTGTAAGTTGTCCAACCTCTTCTTTAAGGCTACTTTCACACTAGCGTTGTTGGCTGTACGTCGCAATGCGTAGTTTAGGAGAAAAAACGCATCCTGCAAAGTTGTCTGCAGGATGCGTTTTTTTTCCCCATAGACTAACATTAGCGATGCATTGCGACGTATGGCCACACGTCGCAACGGTCGTGCGACGGTTGCGTCGTGTTTTGGCGGACCGTCGGCACAAAAAAAGTTACATGTAACTTTTTTTGCGCATCGTGTCCGCCATTTTCGACCGCGCATGCGCGGCCGAAACTCCGCCCCCTCCTCCCCGGACCTTACAATGGGGCAGCGGAAGCGTTGTAAGACTGCTTCCGCTGCCCACGTCGGGCATTATTTTCACAACGCGCGTCGGGCCGATGTATAGCGACGGCTCCGTGCCGACGCTAGTGTGAAAGCAGCCTTACATACTCCATTGAAGAATAATGTTTACATACTCAGATAGATGATAGATCGATCTATCATCTATCGATATATCTATTGTATCTATTTATCTATCTATCGATATATCTATCTATAGCTAGATAGATCTATCTAGATAGATGATAAATAGATGATAGATAGATAATAGTTGATTGATAGATATACTTGTGTAAAAAAGAAAAAAAGGCACTCACCGATCTAAAATTCCTTGCTTTATTGAATCTTCATTAAAAAATTCATGGCCGGGAGAGTGAGGATAGGAGCTAGTGTGAGCAGGTATGAATGACGGCCGTTTCGCGCTATGCCAGCGCTTCTACTGGTCTTTTTTACACAAGTGGATCAATTTGTTGCTTCTGGAAAGAGCACCCATGATCTTGGAGTATAGCGTACAACCGTTCCGGTTGAAAGATACGCCTGTGGGGAATATCAGTTAAACAGTATAACGTTGGGAGTAGTGCCGTCCATTTTTTTTCTTTTCCTTTTGTTAGATAGATAGATATATCGATAGATAATACCAAGCCCGATGTTTAGTAATAAGCATAATAAAATGGTAATAAAGAGGCCGGGATCACACATGCAAGAAACTCAGATGAGTCTTGCATCTTAATACCCGCCACTGCCGCCGACACTCGGGAGCGGAGCGTGCGGCTGCATGTATTTTTATGTGGTCGCACGCTCCGCTCCCGAGTGACGGCGGCAGTGCCGGGTATTAAGAGGCGAGACTCATCTTGAGTTTCTTTCATGTGTGATCCCGGCCTTAAATAAAGACAGACACACACACACACACACAAAATCTGCTTTTGCCAGGGTCACCCTTTTAAGGCTGGGGTCACACTTGCGAGAAACTCGCACGAGTCTCTCATCTCAATACCCGGCACTGCCGCCATCACTTGGGACTGGAGTGTGCGGCTGAATGTATTTCTATGTAGCTGAACGCTCCCTTCCGAGTGCCGGCAGCAGTGCCGGGTATTGAGATGAGAGACTCGTGCGAGTTTCTCGCAAGTGTGACCCCAGCCTTAAACACAATATCTGTTTTAATTTGAAAAAAAAAAAAAAATGTTGTGGGCTCCCGTGCAATTTTCTGCGCCAGAGAGGGAGAGCCAGCAACTGGGGGACCGATGTTTGTAGCCTGGGAAGGGGTTCATACACATGGAGCTTCCCAGGCTATGAATATCAGCCCGCGGCTGTATATTTAGCCTTTACTGGCTATTAAAATAGGGGACCCCCCCAAAAAAAACAATGTGGGGTCTCCCTATAATTTATAGCCTGAAAGGCTACACGGACAGCTGCGGGCTGATATTCATAGCCTAGGAAGGGACCATGGATATTGCCCCCCCCCCCCCCCCCCCCGGGTACAAATACCAGCCGCCCCAGCAATGGCGCATCTGTAAGATTTCAGGAAATTCCCTCCACTATGCTGTAACATCTGGACGCTGCGTGTTTGACGCTGCAGCTCTACTCAGCGTCAAACACGCAGCGTTTCCTTACCGTAGAAACACACCCTTAATGGTTGGTAGAGGATCAAGTACTTATTTCTCACTGCAAAATGCAAATACATTTATACAATGTGATTATCTGGATTTTATTTTTGATATTCTATCTCTCAATGTTAAAATTAACCTACCCTTAAAATTATAGACTGTTTATGTCTTTGTCAGTGGGCAATCTTACAAAATCAGTGAGGGATCAAACAATTATTTCCTTCACTGTAGATAATAGCTAGCTAGATATCCGTGAGATTAGTGTCTTGCATGTGTAGCTTACTGTACTTGTAT
Organism: Ranitomeya variabilis; assembly: GCF_051348905.1. Lineage (NCBI taxonomy): Eukaryota > Metazoa > Chordata > Amphibia > Anura > Dendrobatidae > Ranitomeya > Ranitomeya variabilis. The sequence continues at coordinate 659,451,634 of NC_135232.1, read as the reverse complement.
TAACCTAATAATTTAAAAAAACGACGAGGGGTCTCCCCTATTTTTCATAACCAGCAAAGGCAAAGCAGAGAGCTGCAAGCTTATATTATCAGGTAGGTAACGTCCCTGGTTATTGGGACCGTCCCAGCCTAAAAATACCAGCTCGCAGGTGCCCCAAAATTGGCACATCAAATTAGATGTGCCTATTCTGGCACTTTGCCCGACTCTTCCCGATTGCTACTGCGCCAGGGTAATCAGGGTAATAGTTTATGGGTTGATGTCAGCTGGCATCAAGCCCAGGGCTTAGTATTGGCGAGGGGTCTATCGGACCCCTTTATTTCTAACCCAGTCAGTTAAAAGGAAATAAAAACACTATTGTATTTTAAAAAAAACACCCCCGACTCTAGCACTGTATCACCAATTTATTTTTAAAAAGTCACCCAGTCCAGGGATTATGACGTAGTCCACAAATGGGCACCTTAAAGACATATAAAGAGGGAGGTAAAGAAATTAAACTGGTGAATGAGGGACTCCTTGATTTATTATAAAAAAATAATCCCTGCAGCTCCAAGGTAATCCATGGCATTCCCTCGACTTCCAGCCATTCTGTACAGCAACCTATGGAGCCTCGTTCTGGGAACGACCCTTCATAGGTCACTACCGGTCATGTCTTACGAGCGATGAGTCATCGCTCGTATTTCTAGACTAGGAGGGGCCTAATTACTATGGGCTTTCCCAGCCTGATAATATAAGTCTGCAGCTGTCTTCTTTAGCTGGGCTGGTTATCAAAGATAAGGGGGGTCCCCCTGTCATTTTTTTTTTATATATATTTATGACATGCTTGTCTAGATGCGTTTTTGGTTGCCTTTGCGCAGTGTAAACGCACTTTACAGCGCATGTCCTTTTTATTTTAACTGCTGATTTTCTGTATCTAATGCGCCTGTTTGGGGAAATTCCACACAGAAGACTGAGTTTTCCTGCAAGAGAAGTTGACATGCTGGGGCTTGGAAACCCGCATCGCAGGTGAATTTATGCAGCGTAAAAAAGCTATGTGGGAATGGGATTTCTTTGAATCCCATCAACTGTATTTGTACTCTACAACGCAGCGATAATACTCAGCGTCCAGAATGCTAGTATTCCTCATCTCGGGCATGCAGCCTTATTCCATTTTTTCTGTGTCGGTGTAATCAAAAAGTTATATTTTTTTTGTATTTATTTTTTTTGTATGCTATCCATCGTATGGGTCATGTTTTATAGTGTCGGTCATTCCAGATGTGGCAGTACCAAGCATGCACAATGTTTTTAGTGGTCATATGTTTTCTACTACTTTTTCATACTTTAGAATTTTTGTTTCCAGTTTTACAATTATTTTTTTCTTAATTCTTATATGGAACTTGTCACCCATTTCACACATAGAACATATTCTGCACAAAGATAATTGCATGTTCATTCTTGCAGATTACAGCGTTTCAATTTAAAGGGTAAAATTCACAGTACAAATATCACAACAGTATTAATAAAACTTTCAGTGGATAGAAAAAGTTCAGATGAGCACTGAATTTATTGTACCTGTCTCGGGACAAGTGCAGGAGCTGCTGGCTATAACTTGCATTATTCGGGTCTGTAAATGAACCAGGCTAGTGATCTCTGCATTTGTCTCACACATAGCTAAAGTATATGGAAATTTGCCTGTGTGCGTTAGGATATAGGCTAAATTAAATTAATAAATTTTAAAGGTTGGAGGTGTAATGTGCAAAATTTAGCCAAGCTGCAAATACCTCATCTGACCAGGATTTTGTAAAATATGTTCATGCTGGGGGATATTGTGTAATTGTCATCACATAAAGACATAAAGACGTTTTTGCTTCCTAAATATAACGTCTGACTTGCCTTCTTATTACAGGGGGAGATGACCGCCGTGTGTTGCTGTGGCACATGGAAAAAGCCATCCAATCAAAAGCGAAGCCCATTCAGCTTAAAGGGGAGCATCATTCAAACATATTTTGTTTAGCGTTCAATAGCTGCAATACTAAGGTGTTTTCCGGAGGTAAGATCTTTAAATGGTTTCTCTGGGATATTTTTTTTTTTTTTTAGAGAAGTTCCTTGGGGGGGGGGGGGGGGGGGGGGGTCTAGTTTCCAAAATTGTCACTTGTGCCTTAACAGTGGAAACCCCTCACATCAGGGGCTCTCCAAACGCGATATGGCGTCCACTAATTATTCCTTCAAATTTTGCATTCAAAAAGTCAAATGGCGTTCCTTCCCTTCAAGCCCTGCCGTGCACCCAAACAGTAGTTTACATATTGGGTATTGGGGTATTGTATGGTACAATTTCTCCTGTTACCCTTATGAAAATTCAAAATTTGGGTTTGGGGCTGTTTTCACGGCTCAACGTTATAACACCTTATCCGAGTTCGCTCATCACTAGTTATCAACAAACTTTCACAGGAAGAGATACAATTAGGCCAAAGATGAACACTGCTTGTGTCACAATACCTGGCCACGGCAGAGGGTCTCCTGACCAGAGGGCATTAGTTTACGTCAGGAGACCCGCAATCTGAGCACAATCTGTGCTTCAAAACTACATCTAGAAAGAAGGCATCTCCAGCTTGCAATCATTTTTTTGTTTTATTAAAGTACCGTATATACTCGAGTATAAGCCGACCCGAGTATAAGCCGACCCCCCCTAATTTTGCCACAAAAAACTGGGAAAACTTATTGACTCGAGTATAAGCCTAGGGTGGAAAATGCAGCAGCTACCCGGTGAATTTCAAAATTAAAAATAGATGCTCCATACTGTTCATTATGGCCCCATAGATGCTCCACATAAAGCTGTGCCACATATAATGCTCTGCACTGTTCATTATGGCCCCATAGATGCTCCACATAAAGCTGTGCCATATACAATGCTCTGCACCTTTGATTATGGCCCCATAGATGCTCCATAGAAAGCTGTGCCATAGAAAATGCTCTGCACCTTTGATTATGGCCCCATAGATAGCTGTGCCATATACAATGCTCTGCACCTTTGATTATGGCCCCATAGATAGCTGTGCCATATATAATGCCCTGCACCTTTGATTATGGCCCCTTAGATAGCTGTGCCATATAGAATGCTCTGCACCTTTGATTATGGCCCCATAGATGCTCCACATAAAGCTGTGCCATATATATAGTGCTCTGCACCGTTGCCCCATAGATGCTCCACATAAAGCTGTGCCATATATATAATGCTCTGCACCGTTGCCCCATAGATACTCCACATAAATCTGTGCAATATACAATGCTGCTGCTGCTGCAATAAAAAAAAAACACATACTCACCTCTCTTGCTTGCAGCTCCTCAGCGTCCCGTCCCGGCGTCTCTCCGCACTGACTGATCAGGCAGAGGGCGGCACGCACTCTATATGCGTCATCGCGCCCTCTGACCTGAACAGTCAGAACAAGAGGACGCGAAGACAGAGCGGCGCTCGGCGTGTGGAACGCGGACAGGTAAATATGACATACTTACCTGCTCCCGACGTCCCTGGCTCCTTCTCCCGGACAGCTGGTCTCCGGGTGCCGCAGCCTCTTCCTCTATCAGCGGTCACTGTTACCGCTGATTAGAGGAATGAATTTGCGGCTCCACCCCTAAGGGAGTGGAGTCCATATTCATTTCTCTAATGAGCGGTACCATGTGACCGCTGAACAGGGGAAGAGCTGCGGCACCGAAGACCGTGGGACGGGCAGGGGGAGCGCCGGGACTAGGTGAGTATGCAACACGCTCTCTCCCCCTCACCCGCCGACCCCACCGCCGACCGTGACTCGAGTATAAGCCGAGAGGGGCACTTTCAACCCAAAAATTTGGGCTGAAAACCTCGGCTTATACTCGAGTATATATACGGTAGGCCATTTTTATTGCAGCTTTCTTATTAAAGTCGGACAATAAAATAAGTTTAACAAGACACCCTGCAGGAACTTGCTCAAAAAGAATGCAATTTTTAACTTTACTGTGTGAATCACAATTTACGTTAATGTAGCTGAACTGCAGTACCAGACATGGACAGGTGAGGTGCTGTTTCTCAACAAATCAGCCATGTATATATTATAGGCCCCTTAGTGTAGCCCATTGTTGATGCCCTCAATGGCCTAATGTGTGTGTGGTCATCCCACCCATGTAAGCTTGTTGCACATCCCAGGGATGTATATGTGGAATTGAACTTCCTTTTGTCACCTTTTATCAACCTTCACCCTTCTGGAAGGTTTTCAACAAGATTTTGTAGCGTGTCTGAGTTTGCGCTTATTTGACGTCAGTATTCCATTTATTGCAAAAAATGTCCTCCCCTCTTCTCGTCAAAACAATATTTTTTTGGATCTTTGTATACAATGATTGTATGCACAGTCATGGTGGAATAGGATAGCGCTTGCCCCTAATTTGGAAATGTTTTTTTACCAAATGTTACTGTATGCATTGTGCATTACTAATGTTCCCTGGCATCAGCCAATCCTAAATTCATCGATCAGGCTGCCGAATAGTGACCATCTGCTCCAGGGTCCGGCATTGGTGTAGTGAAAATACACTATAATAATTCTGATGTTATGAACATTTTATTGGCAGACTTTTTAAAACGTTTCACTTACTTTGCAGGAAATGATGAACAGGTGATTCTCCATGATGTGGAGAGGTAGGTGTGCTTTACATTAGACAACCATTGTGAATGTGCATACCAGAATAAACATTGTTTTTCCAATATTTCTCTACTTTTTAGTGGTGAAACACTGGATGTATTCACTCATGAAGAGGCGGTGTATGGACTGTCGGTCAGTCCAGTGAATGACAATGTGTTTGCCAGTTCATCAGATGATGGAAGAGTGTTAATATGGGACATCAGGGAGTCTCAGCAAGGCGGTAAGGAACATTATTTTTATTATTTTCTGTAAACTCCACTTTTACCTATTTAGTTTACTTTCATTTCCATTCACAATGACATTTGTCATCATTGTCAACTTCTGGGATGCTTATTTATAGGTAAGTTGATATCTGTAGAGGACTTTATGACAAAACACCCCATTTAATGCAACAACAAGAAAAGTGTCAAAAATATTTAACTGAGCATTTTCCCCTTATGACCTCCATCTACATTTTCCTCCTTTAATTCGATAGGCAATGTTTCCTAAGGGTGGCAAAGAAACACCCTTTTAGGCCAACTTTTGGCTGGCTCGTGCTTTGTAAAATCTCCAGATGTGTGCTCGAAAGCAACAGCCCTCAGCTTAATGCTTGTACCACTCGTAGTGTCTGGGGGGGATTCAACAGCTCATTTTAAGAAAACGTCAACAACTCTTTAAAGGGTATAGCTCACCAATTTACATGGGTTTTCCAGGACTGTAATATTGACCTCTCCCTAGCATAGGTCATTAATAAAAGATTGATTGGGTCTAACTTCTGGCACCCACACCGATAATGCTAATTTAAAGGGGTCATCCAACCTTAGTGAAATCTTCGGCAAACCGTTGTCATGTGACCACAAGTGTGCGATTCGTGGTCATGTACCTGCTAGAGTCTGTCGTGTCTCAAAGTTTTCTATATAATTGCAGATAAAGCTCATCACACGGTGGTTTGAAATCCAATGATCTCTGATGTAAATCCCTTAAAGTATAGAGAGTAAGAGACAGGAGTTTTTCTGACGCGTTTCGAGTCAGTCCGACTCTTAATCGTAGATGTATCTAACAAAGCTAATTCGGTTTACTTCTCAACCGTTGGAAGCAAAAAGCATAGCTGAACCCTAATGCTATGTGCATTACTCATTATCAGAATTCAGCAACCTGTAGCGCTTGCCAAAGATTTTACAAGGGGCAGATAATCCCTTTGAAGGTCTTGGTGCCCCAGAATAGGCACAGCTTCATACATTGTGTAGAAGCTATGAATGGTACTGCAATTCTAACAGGGAATATAAGTTTATTGTATGGGGATGGACCCCGCCTTTTGATTTCACAATTACTTTTATTTTTAGCCCCTACAAAAGTATGACAAGCTTGACATTTTTCAGTCACTTTAACCCTTGGTGGTTGTAGCTTGTAATTGATGGGTTCATACTTTTGACCGTGAGGGCTGTCGCATGTAAGATTGTGCCTTAATCTGGCTGCTGGCTTTTCCAGACCTGTTTTTGCTGCTGTGGGTCTCTGGGAGGTTACCGACTACCACAACGTACCCCTCTGTGGAATCTCTTCCCACTGCTGCCACCAAGTGTGGAGACATGGGGGTTAGTGGGTGCTGTCGTTCGCTGGCCCGAGACCGCTTGGACCAGGGCTCATTCCACTGAACGCTCGCTCTCCTTTCTCGTGGGCAGAATACTAATCAGACAACACAGGGTGAGGATAAAACTGCGTTACAATACTTTATTGAACCACCAAACAGACAATAACTTATAGAACAGTTCCAGCAAAATACCCAAGATGTGCAAATTACATGGTCTCCTCTCTCTGCTGGCTCGCCAGGATTCGAGCAGTTGTGGCTTTGGTGCTTCCAGGGCCGACTAGCCCCACGAGTGTCATTTTGCTTTTGCGGTCACCCTCAGTGGCGGTAACGTCTAGCTTAGGAGCTGACAGTCCACTGAGGTACATGGCCAGGTGACCTGATAGTACCAACCTGGATTATTCAATCTTCTTTGACGGTTTGGTGATGGTCAATGGAGCATCTCTGTATTTCTTCAGTTGGAGCCATTATGCCATGGCTAATGTCATGTAGAGTTTCTCTTCATGGAGTCATGGTGTCCTGGCTGTTGTTCTGTCAAGTCATGATGGAAACAGAGGCAGATCCCCCATTTATAGTACACGGCTGTTATTCAGGCGTTTTTTCCTCAGGATTGGGGGAAGGTGGCAGAATCTCCTTTCACATTGTTCGAAAGTTCATAGTTTATCCTTCAGTATTTTGCAAGTCAGCAAACTGACTGACTGCATGGCCTGGTACAATGGCTAATCAACATATTAGCAAAGATCAATTGTTCAATGAACCTGTGTCCCTGTCCTCCAAAGATAGCAGACAATAACCTGTAGGAGCTGATCTAAGAAGTAAACAGCAGGCATTCAATAATTCACAAATATCAACTGAAGAGTTGACGTTCAGACTCTTATGAACAATAGTCTGTGTTTATTGACCAACCAAAGAAAAAATACATAAATTCAATTGTCAATGCTCAGACAATAGCCTATGTCTCTTGACACACTGAAAATAGCCACACTTAGTGCTTATTTGTTGCTGATACAAAAGGAACCACCGTCACCAATTCAATAGGACTTATCATGGATACTGTAAAGGAGGAAACGGTGTCAGCCATGGGAAGTAAGTTTTAAACATTAAACCATGGTGTGGTAACACTCATGAGAGGCAGGGATACTTATGCTGTCTGGGCATTCAGGGCATCATGTGTTGCTCCCACACCTGTACATTCTGATAGCTCTTTTGTCCCATGGGAAGAATGCCGTATTTTTAAACTGGTGCTCTGACGACACATCATTTAATCTTAAATATCCAGTTGTGAATTTTCAGTAGACTAGTGGGCATAGACTATTATCTTTATGTTGACTTTTGAATTTGTGTTTTTTTTTTCCTTTGGTTGCTCAAGAAACACAGACTATTGTTTGTATGAGCCTTTAATGTTGACTTTTGAGTGAGGGCGTGGCCTAACGCACGATGTGAGAGGATGTGCGGCGGAGCTCTCCTGCCACAATCTCCCTTAATACCAGTACCTGAGGCGCCGCCGAACGCTGAAATCACTCTTGGGAGTGTGCACTGGTCCAGGGAGCAGCAGTGAGCGGTCTGATGGAGAGGAGTCCTGCATGAAGATGACGCGTAGGAGGCAGAAAGAGCCGGCAGCGTTGGGAAGTTCCCAGGCCCAAGATGGCGCCGAGACTGCAGAGGAGGCGGCAAGGGCGAGCGCGGCATTCCAAAGGAAGATGGAGGTGATCGCTCGGCTTGAACTTTTTGCGAGGTCAGAGGAGGCTGCTAATGGGAGGTCGGCGGCTGAAGGTGAGAGACCTAGATCAACACATGGCCCTGGGGAACAGCAGGGAGGAGGGGGCCAGTCGCAGAGCAGCGGGGAGGAACAGAGATCCCCTGATGTGGCTGCACATGCTGACCAGCCTGAACAGTCAGATATATTAGATGTAGAAGAGCCGACGCTCAAAGACATATTCTCTGTGGTGATGTATAACAAGTCTGCCCTTGCGGCTCTGCACAGTCGGGTGGATGATTTAAAGGGAGAGATGGCTGCGATCAATTCTGCAGTGCACAAAGTTGAACAGAGAGTGGAGGCGGTGGAAGAACGTGTGGGGAGCGCCGAAGACCAGGTTAATGAACTGTTGAAAAAGGAAAAAAAGTATGTGCAGCGTATAGCTGAACTGGAATTTAAAACTGATGATCTTGAGAATCGCTCCCGCAGGAGCAACTTGAGGATTGTGGGGGTGCCAGAAAAAGCAGAAGGGAATAACCCCACTGAGTACAATGAGTCATGGCTGAAAAATACTGTAGGAGGGGATGGTCTCACTAAAATGTTTTCTGTTGAAAGGGCGCATCGTTTGCCCACTAGACCTCTGCCCCCAGGATCAGTCCCAAGAGTCATCTTGGCTAAAGTTCTGAACTACCGGGACCGGGATACTCTGCTGAGAAAGGCTAGGAACTGTGTTGACCTAACCATAGACGGCAATCACATCTCCATCTACCCAGATTATTCTGCAGCGGTCCAAAAGCTCCGGATGAAGTTTGGAGAAGTCAAAAGACGACTACGGGACATGGATTTGCGCTATTCAATGATCTACCCGGCTAAGCTGAGAGTTGTAGCCTTGGATCGGGTGCACTTTTTTCAAAATCCAGAGGAGGCGACACACTGGCTTGATTCTAATACTAAAAATATTAGAGCGGAACGGACCCGCTGAAGCAAACGCTGAGTGATGTTGAAACAATGACTAATTGTTATTCAGTTTAAAGTTGATAAGTTAAGGGTCATATCTGATGTGACGTAAAGCCATGTTGGTATGTGTGGGTTGTGTCCGGCGGCGCAACGGACATTGCAGGTTGATAAACATGGACGGGAGAGTAGTTGGAGTACACAGCTTGTATTGTTAGGCTGTAAAAGGCCCTCCTAAATCTCAAATAGAGAAGGAGAGTGCATTGTTATCATTTTAAAAGTTGGTGGGAGACAAAAAAAATTTCGGGAGGGGGATGGAAGGGGAGGAAGGGAGTTATTTTAGATGGAAGGTTGGGATGGGGGGAAGAAGCTGGAAGGTGGGGGGGCGGGGGGAGGGAGGGCAAGGGGGAAGGTTCGAGATCGTATTTATAGTAAGTCAAATATTTGGTACTGTAATATACTATGGGGGGTAGAATTAAAATTCTAAGCTGGAACGTTAGGGGTCTCGTCAATGTCTCAAAGCGGGCCGCAATTTTACAATATCTGTTGAAGCTGAGGCCTTCAGTGATTTGCCTTCAAGAAACACACCTGGTAAAAGACAAAGTAGCTGTGTTACAAAAAAAGATGGGTGAGGAAGGCTTATCACTTGACGCACTCAGTCTATGCTAGGGGAGTGTCAATACTAATTCACACTTCTACTCCATATGAAGAAGTGGAGGTTATAATAGGCAAGGATGGGCAATACATGTTTATTGTATGTAAGATACTGAATAGATTATTATGTATTGTCATTGTATATCCCTCCACCGTTTTCTAAGAAAAAGATACAGGAAATGTTGGACATATCGGGGAAATGGATTGGGATCCCGTTGCTTGTAATAGGCGATGTGAATAATAATGCCAATGATCATTGGGATAAGGGGTAACATAAAGGGAACAGAGGACGGGAATGTGACACCTTTTGGAAACTACATGAGGGAAATTGGATGGATAGACTTATGGAGAGTTTGAAATCTGGAGAACTATCCTTACTCGTGCTACTCGACGACGTATAGATCCTTGTCTCGCATTGATGTGGCTTTGGGAAATGATGGGATGGATAATTTGGTGCAGGAAGTGGAATATTTGCCCAGAGTCCTATCGGATCATTGTCCACTTGTGGTATCTCTACAATTGGGAGAAAAGGGGAGATTGGCAGGTATGGGATGGAAAATTCACCCCTTCTGGTTATGGTTGCTGGATATGGGAAAGATAGGAGAGGAACTGGGAGAATTCTTTAGGATAAACGAAGGTAGTGCAGAGGGTCATATAGTTTGGGATACTATGAAGGCGTTTTTGAGAGGGATTTTATTTAGAGAAGTATCTCGATATAAGACTAGGTCTCAAAATATTGACAAAGCAGTGATGGAGGAATTGAGGGCAGCAGAGGAGGCATTGGGTGCGCAGTGTTCAGAAGCTGCGCAGACTCGCATGAGAATGGCCCAGTCGGAGGTTAATAAACTTCATATCCGTAAGGCAGAGTGACTGCGGGCATTTCAGAACGAGGCATTCGATGCGGAAGGTGAAAAAGTGGGACATTTGCTCTCCGTGGTAGCTTCGGCACAACGGGAATCCTCACATGTATACGCAATTAAAACAAAGGAAGGAAATGTGGTTACACAAGTCAAGAGGAAATGGGTATATGAGTGCGATTAAGCTCCCTAGACTAGGGGTTGAAGACAAAGAGTGGATGGATAGACCGCTTGTAGTGGAGGAGTTGAGGGCGGCGCTGGCAGACAAGGCGGGTAATAAGGCCCCGGGGGCGGACGGCATTCCGGTAGGTGTATAAAATCCTTAATGAAGAAATAACTAAATTGGAGAAGGTATTTAATGAGTCGCTGGAGAGGGGAATATTACTGACATCTATTAGAGAGGCCATTGTTGTGGTCATTCCTAAAGCTGATAAGGATCCGTTGAATCCGGAGTCTTACAGACCAATCTCACTCCTGATGGCGGATATAAAGATTTTAGCGAAGGCCTTGGCCAACAGACTAACCCATTTGATTGATTAAAGTAATCCACCCAGATCAATCTGGATTTATGCCCAACAAATCTACAGCAATCAATTTAAGGAGATTATATTTAAATATGCAAATTCCAGCCGAAAATGCTGGTAAGAGAGTAATAGTGTCTTTGGATGCCCATAAGGCCTTGATTGTGTAGAATGGAATTACTTGTGGTCGGTTTTGTTGTGCCTTGGGTTCGGGCCTAAGTTTATATCCTGGGTCGGGTTGTTATACTCCTCTGCAATGGCAAAAATTAGAGTAAAATAATAAATTATCTGATAGTTTCTCGTTGTATAGGGGTACGAGGCAGGGGTGCCCACTCCATTGCTGTTTGCCCTTGCCGTGGAGCCCCTGGCCGCTAAAATAAGGGAAGCACGAGAGATAAAAGGTTTTGTCTATGGAACGAAGGAGGAGAAGGTGTCTTTGTACGCTGACGATATTTTGCTATTTTTGGGGGACTCATCGGAGAATTTGGATAACGCGGTGGCATTGATTGAGGAGTTTGGGGAATTTTCTGGACTTAAAATCAACTGGGACAAATTGTGCATCATGCCCATTAATGAGGAAGATAGGGACATTGGGGAGGTGGAAATGTCAGTAAAATTGAAGGTAGTTTCAAAATTTAAATATGTAGGGATACAAATTGCTCTTCCTCTGACGAGGTTTGATGAACTTAACTTAAGCCCTCTGTTACAAAAAGTACATACCAAAATATCGGCGTGGAATAAACTTCATCTTTCTGTAATTGGAAGGGTGAACCTTTTAAAGATGATTGTGATGCCGCAGTTGTTATATGTATTGCATAACTCTCCAATTTGGATTCCGTAGAGCAGGTTCCGCAGAATTAAATCGCTGTTTGGCGAACTAATATGGGGGGGGGGGGGGGGGGAGAAAGCCCAAGGTTTAAACAAGAAACTTTGCAGAGGCCAAAGGTGGAAGGAGGCTTAGCGCTCCCTAATCCCTGGGTATATTTTTTATCAGCACAATGCCAACATATTAGAGGATGGGGGGAGGAGACGGGAAAGGGGCAATCGCCCAGTAGTTTGAGATACCTGTTTGGAAAATGGCCTCTGGGTGAGAGCCTGGAAGGGGGGTGCTTTTTAAAACTGGGCACTCCATTTCATACTATTCTCCTAATCCATAAGGTATGGGAAAAGTTAAACAGATTAGGGGTGTCACAGGCCTTACCAAATATTCTCCTATATGGGATAACATAAATTTACAAGAATTTAAGCAAATGCAAGGTTTTGGGCCTTGGAAAGAGGCAGGAATTAGAAGGATGGGTCAGTTAATGGGTCAAGGGAGGCTTAAAGGGCACCTGTCACCCCGTTTTTTCAGTATGAGATAAAAATACTGGTCCAAGGTCCCGAGATGCGAACTCTGCTTCAGGAAAATGGCCGCCGCGATCTCCATCTGCGCACGCGTGGCATCCCGTGGCCATTTTCCTGAAGCCGCAGCCAGCAGAGCGCCGCTTCTGCGCACGCGCGGCCAAAGGAAGATGGCCGCCCCCACCGATCAACAATGAAATAGTGCACATCGCGCTCTTTTAACTCCCCTGTGCAGTGGATTTGGGACCTTGGGCATGCGCAAACCACTACGCCACCAACGGAAAACTAAGCAATATCTGGGGGAAGACACCACGCCCTTTTGACCAGACCAGCCTGATTGACAGGCGAAAACGGCTACTTTGGTAACATATTTTGGCAGCATAGGTGGGGAATCGGGGTCCACAAAATACACTATTGTAATGCACAGCTCAGGCCCTATTTAACAGTATTTTTATCTCATACTGAAAAAACGGGGTGACAGGTGCCCTTTAATTTATTTGGGAAGTTACAAACAGAATTCCAGTTATCACATTTAAATTTATATCATTATAAAAGATTTCAGCATGCGTATCAGTCGCAATGTCGGAGAAAACTTATTGAGATCCAGTTTGATATCATGCTGGCTTCCATTATGGAGAACAGCGAAACAAGGGGGCAATATCAGAAGTGTATAGAGATTTATTATTCATCTTTCTAATCAAACATCCCATCAACTCTAGAGGGAAATGGGAAGCTGAATTGGGAGAGATAAATGATAATAGATGGGAATCTATTTTAGAATACGTGCCCAAGTTCTCTGAGTGAGCCTGGAAGATGTCTCAGTTATACACTCACCGGCCACTTTATTAGGTACACCTGTCCAACTTCTTGTTAACACTTAATTTCTAATCAGCCAATCACATGGCGGCAACTCAGTGCATTTAGGCATGTAGACATGGTCAAGACAATCTCCTGCAGTTCAAACCGAGCATCAGTATGGGGAAGAAAGGTGATTTGAGTGCCTTTGAACGTGGGATGGTTGTTGGTGCCAGAAGGGCTGGTCTGAGTATTTCAGAAACTGCTGATCTACTGGGATTTTCACGCACAACCATCTCTAGGGTTTACAGAGAATGGTCCGAAAAAGAAAAAAAATCCAGTGAGCGGCAGTTCTGTGGGCGGAAATGCCTTGTTGATGCCAGAGGTCAGAGGAGAATGGGCAGACTGGTTCGAGCTGATAGAAAGGCAACAGTGACTCAAATCGCCACGTTACAACCAAGGTAGGCCTAAGAGCATCTCTGAACGCACAGTGCGTCGAACTTTGAGGCAGATGGGCTACAGCAGCAGAAGACCACACCGGGTACCACTCCTTTCAGCTAGGAACAGGAAACTGAGGCTACAATTTGTACAAGCTCATCGAAATTGGACAGTAGAAGATTGGAAAAACGTTGCTTGGTCTGATGAGTCTCGATTTCTGCTGCGACATTTGGATGGTAGGGTCAGAATTTGGCGTAAACAACATGAAAGCATGGATCCATCCTGCCTTGTATGGAGCATCTTTGGGATGTGCAGCCGACAAATCTGCGGCAACTGTGTGATGCCATCATGTCAATATGGACCAAAATCTCTGAGGAATGCTTCCAGCACCTTGTGGAATCTATGCCACGAAGAATTGAGGCAGTTCTGAAGGCAAAAGGGGGTCCAACCCGTTACTAGCATGGTGTACCTAATAAAGTGGCCGGTGAGTGTATGTGATTCATAGAGCTTACAGAACTCCTGATAGACTGTTTAAGATGTGTCTGATTCTGGGTGTCCACGATGTTCGCAGGAACGGGCAAATATGTTACATATGCTGTGGCATTGCCCCAGATTGTCCGCCTTCTGGACAGTCGTATTGAATCGGATTGAATTGATATATAGGTGTGTAATCCCCAGAGACCCTTTGGTCTGTATATTAGGCTACGTGGATGAAATAGCAACTATATCTATGGTCAAACTGGCAATTGCTAGATTGTTATTCATAGCAAGGAAATTGATCGCTCGGTTCTGGATCAGAGAGGAGCCTCCGACTGGACGAGACTTTCTTACGCAAGTGGATCATATAATTCTACTGGAAAAAGTATATATACTAAGAGAAATAAACTAGAAGAATTCCAAAAGATATGGCAATCATGGATGGAATGGATTTAGAATTGTGTGAAGGATGCATAATGCTATAGATGATGTGTAAACTGTACAATGGGATACGGATTGGGGAAAGTTTATCGGAATGGGAATGAGGAAGGTACTAATGGGGGGGGGGAGTTTTGTTTATTAAAAAAGATATATTATTATATGTAAACAATAGCTTGATGTCATATATATGTTACGATTGTTTTTCTTAATAAAAATTTATCTGATTAAAAAAAATGTTGACTTTTGAGTTGATGTTTGTTCTAACTTATTGTTTATTTTGGATGACAAGGACGCAGGGTAATTGAACAATAGATGTTTTTAATATGTTGATTACACATTGTCCAGGCCAGCTAGTTTGCTGACCTGCAAAACAGAAGATGACAAACTATGCAGATTGATTAAATACTCAAATAATGAGAGAAACTCATCCCACCTCCCCCTGATTTGTGCATGATGACAGAAGTGGGTATAAAGAGGGATTTCTATCTTTTTGCAAGGAGAAACAAGTGACTTGCCAGAACAGTCAGGACACCATAACTCCATAAAGGAACACTCTACCAGGATAACATGGCTCCATCAAGAGGGACACAGATTTGACATTCCACAGGATGTCAGCTTTGAGGATTACAGCTCCACACACAAAGTAGTGACTCAAAAAGAACAACATTAAGGTCATGGAGTGGCCTAGCCAGTCTCCAGACCTTACTCCCATAGAAAACTTATGGAGGGAGTTGAAGCTCCGAGTTACCAATCGCCAGCCTCAAAATATTAATGATTTAGAGATGATCTTCAAAGACGAGGGGACCAAAATTTCTCCTGACTTGTGTGCAAACCTCATCATCAACTACAAAAAACCGTCTGACTGCTGTGCTTGCCAACCAGGGTTTTGCCACCAAGTATTAAGTCTTGTTTGCCAGAGGGATCAAATACTTATTACTCACTGCAAAATGCAAATAAATTTATATAATTTATACAATATGATTTTCTGGATTTTATTTTTGATAGTCGATCTCTCAATGTTAAAATTAACCTACCCTTAAAATTATAGACTGTTCATGTCTTTGACAGTGGCCAACTTACAAGATCAAATACTTATTTCCTTCACTTTATATTTTATATTTATTTTATACACACCATAAAATGTTTAGTGAAGAAACCTGATGATTTGAATAGTATGTAATTATCTGATAATAACTATGGCAATATTCATGTAGCACAGGTGAAATATCCAGGTTGAGAACATACCCCAATATTTTAAGGTGTTCTCCGTACAATTTAATAGAAAGAGAATAAAGCGGTGCAGTATTCCTACACATATTGAATACTTGTGAAATCACCTTGCTTCCCCAGCACGTGTTTTGCCTAACTGCTTTTTCAAGGGCATTTGTGGTCGCTAGGACATTATGGGTGGAAGCACATGTCATTCTGAACTTTGTATATACCGTAGTAATTATCCAGGTGTTCAGGGGATCCTTACTAGCACTATGATTATTTCTATGTGCACTTGCTGATTTTTGACCTTGGTGTACTTGCTGGGGCTCCCCCAGGTTGCTCCCATATCCCACACTGTATTCTGCCTATCCTTACACTTTTTCATGTTTCCTCCTTATTAGACCTTGATATTTTACATTGATATTTGTCATTTTTAAATTTTCACAATAAACTTGTACTTTTTAATTGGTGGTTTGTGGGTACTTCAATTCCTGGTGGTTTCACAAGTTTGCATGATCTGATAATGCCTCCTCATGCGTATAAAATACGCAGAGAAATGGATTGGTAATTGTTTCCTGTGTTTGGACCAATAGTAACTACACTTGTATAGAATTAGTGTCTTTTTTTTTTTTTTTTTTTTAACACCACCTTATTATCCTTTTACTTGTGGTAAGTAATTTGCCAAATATCAGTATTTGAAGTGTTTAGTAAGGTTTCCGAGTCCATACATATTATATATTTTTATAACAACAGTCCCAGAATTCTGTAAATAAAAAAAAAAAAAAAAAAAAAAGACAGACATATCCAATGCACTGATGCTCGGTCTCGGCTTCCTTTTTTCACTTGACACAGAGGAAGTGACTACTCAGCCAATCGCTGATGACAGTGGGGACCCACTTGAGCCAGTCGGTGGCCGCGGCGGGGATCCACTTGAGCCAGTCAGTGGCTTAGTTTCATATCTTGTGTGTCGAGTGGGGACCAAGAAGCAGAGATTGACTGGAAACCTGTGAAGTGTTGGAAAGAGTGGCGTGGGTTATTGCTGCAATGAGTATGATTTTTTTATTTTCTCTTCAAATATTCTAAGACTGTTTAGAAAAAAATGTCAGCCGCTTTTAAAATAATCTTTACCCAAACTTTTTTTTTTAGGTCTCATGCATGTTCTGGTAATAAAATAATGGGCCTTTCTTACCCCCCGTTGCTCCATGCTGCCTCATAGCTGCTACTCTTGGTCTCTGTTAATATGGCTGCAGTGAGGATGTCTATAGCACGTGACCTCTGCAGCAGTCCTCACTGCTGGGCTGTCATGGTCACGTGCTGTTGTTTTGATGACAATGTGGCATCCACATTTCCAAAGACGAGGGGCAGCAGCACAAAAGCAGCAAATGGTAAGTGAAGCTGATTTGAGGTTATTTTTTAAACAGCCATGCCTGTGAATTAAAAAGGAAAAGTGGACAAGCCCTTTAACACACTAATCCTGATACAGGATATATCAATGAGAAATGTCTCTCTTTTATCCCCAGATCCTTTCTGTTTGGCTCATTATCCCTCAGCCTTTCATAGTGTTATGTTTAACCCTGTTGAGCCCAGGCTGCTGGCCACTGCCAATTCCAAGGAGGGTGTCGGACTGTGGGACATCAGAAAACCTCACACGTAAGATTGTTGCCAAGAATTTGCTGATAAGTTACATGAGCACAATATACATCTTCTGACCTCCAGTCATTCAGTCTATGATCATTTATCATATTGAAATAGAAGTGTACTATATAGAAACATTATCTATACATTACCTGGATTACAGTGTATGTTTTATATTAAAAAATAATGCAACTATTTATTATTAAATTACTGTTAACACCAACTCGTCCATGAGATTATCTGGGCGCACAAATATTGGGGCACAGGCTAGATAGGCTCCAAAATGCTGTTTTTGGGGCTGCTCTTTATAGGGCTACAGATGTGACCTCACGTCTACAACAAGGAAATGCTGCCCACTGATTGGCTGCAGCAGTCACGTGTTGTAGACATGATCTCACTGACTGAGCCCTGTATACAATAGGCCCGTAGAGAGCATCAGGAATGTTTTCATCTGGTAAGCACTGCTGGTCTTTATTATTTTAGTATTTCCTGTCTGTCCTCCAATGTTCTAGAAATCGGACATTGTTTTTAGTGAATTATTTTGATATAATTCTTTTGAAAATGAGAAAGCAGGAGAAATAAATGCTTATTGCATGTTCACCAGTAGGTGGCACCAGCTGCTCATTCTGCGGGAGTCTTCTCTCTGTGACCACAGTACTAAAAAAAAAAAATCTTGTCTTGTCCTGACAAGAAGCCTTCCAGACTTCACACAGGGAGCCACATTCTTCAGATTTCGATCCTTGCTTGGATGGCGGGATTTATCAAACATGACACCCTATTTACACTATGCCTCCGGCTGGGAGCACACTGAGGGGTGCAGAAAGTCAGGCACTCGCTTAGGTGAAAGCATATTTACTACCGTTGATCATATAAGGAAGAGTAGTGGGTGAGATGTACGGCTACGTATGCTAATGGTAGCACACCGCATAACAAATAAAGCTTATACAAGGCACTTCTCCCGTCTGTCATCTGATAGAGCTGGATGACATAGTGATAATTGGTGCACACCCCAGCAATTTACTAGAAATTACTTTTACCTGGATTACTGTGCCTATTGTATCCACATTTAGTACTGCCGCCTCCACCGTGTGCCCAGTATCATTTTTCTGTAGTTCTGCGATGTTGCACCACTGCACTACTAAAGTCCCAGTTACAAAAGCTATTGCCTTCTAATGACCCAAGAGCTTAACCAGATCCGTTGTGTACAAAAAAGCTAGTCTTTTATCCCTTTAATGATTACCGATATGCCTTTTTACAGGGCTTTACTTTTTCACATTGCGTTCTTTATTCATGGAGTAAGTTCATAGCGTCTCCCAGTGGGTGCAGGATGAGTGTGTCAGCAGCATAGTCCACAGTCTGTGGTAGCATCCATTGTGGTTGTTTAACCCTTTAGATGTCACTGTCCTCAACGATGGCGGCATCTAGATAATTAACAGTTGGATGAGGCTCCCTCTTTAACACCATTGACACCCCCGCAAAACAGTCACAAGTTGCCGATGGTTGATCTTGAGGTCTGCTTGACGCAGTGGCCTATTAGGCCATAAGCCAGGTCTAACTGGCAGTATGTCTGTGTAATACTAACAGGTCTCGTGTCCTGCAATTCAGAGTTATTGCAGCAATCAAAGTGAAAATTTTTCCAAGTCCCATAATGGGTCTAATTAAAAAAAAAAAACTACGAAATAATTACAGACTGCTGTTTTACCATGAAAATATGGGTTTTATGTACAAATTCCCTCAAAAACAAACATAATATTGTCTTGTCGGTTTCCTAGTCACTGGTAGCACAAAGGCTCTGGAAAAGTGACATGTCTCCCCCTGGAGTCACTTGTTAGGGTTTTTTGATTTACTGGCACCTAAAATCTATTCCAACAAAATTTTTATTCCACAAGCCGAATATCACCCCTTCTCTTCCGTGCCCTGCCATATGCCCCAGTAGTATTGTATGACGACATTAGGGCTTTGCTGCATTAGGTAGAAATTGCATAACAAATTATAGCTTCCATTTTCTCCTATTACCCCTCGTGAAAATGTAAAATTTGGGACAGTTTTGTCTAAAAAAAAAAAAATGCACAAATGTTTTTCGTTTTCACAGCGCAGTGTTTTAAAGTTCTTTAAAGCACCTGCGGGTTAAAAATTCTCCCCACACCCCTAGGTGAATTCATTGAGGGGTCACTTGTGGCAGGTTTCTGTTTTGGCATTACTGGGGGCTCTGCAAATGCGGCCCAAAATCAAACAGCGCCCCTTCCCTTCTGAACCCTGCTGTGTGCCTAAACAGTAGTTTTTGACCACATGGGACAGTGCCACGTTTGTGATAAACTGTGCAGCAAGTTGTGTTTTTTGTTTTCTCCTGTTCTCCATTGTAAAAATGAAAACTTTGGGCCTAAAACATAATTTTAATGAGAAAAATTATTTTTATTCAACTTTGCATTAATTCTTGTGAAGCACCTGAAGAACTAATAAACTTCCTCACAACAGTCTTGAATGCCTTGCGGGGTACGGTTTTCACAATGGTATCACTTTTGTGCGTTTTTAGGTATATACGCCCCTCAGTCACTTCCATACTGAATAGGTCTGTAAAGCAAAATGTTTTGTAAATGTCTGTGGGAAGAAAAATACAAAATTTGCTTCTAAACCTGTAACCCTTCCAGCATTTTGACAGAATAAAAGAAATTTGAAAACTGATGCCAGACGTAGACACATGGAGAATTTTATCAGCTTGTTTGTGCAGTATGATTATCTGGGTTAAGGGCATAAAAATTCATAGTTTTAAAATGACTGATTTTTTAAAAATTTTGGTCAAACATTAGATCTTTGCATAAATAAACGCAAATCACCTAAATTTGACGCTAACGTAAAGTACAATGTGTCACAAAGAACCAGAACCCGTGGGACGTGTGAAGGTGCCCCAGAGTAAACGTTAAGAGGCTTTTTGGTACCTTGGATTTGCTTAAATGACTGTACTTGTAATACTGTGTGTCCAGCCCTCACACGATTGTTATGTAGTCAGATATGAGAAATATTTTGTCTTGACACATCTGCTAAAACTTCCTGGAATTTGCCAACTTCCACAGACGTGTAGGATTTGTCATAACATGTATTGTGGGGCTAGAGGATAATATAAGCTGGTGTAAAAACTCATGTGCTGCACATAGATAAAATATTGTCCTTGTCTAAGTTGACAAATCTGTTACAGAGAAACCCGAATTTTGGTTTTTGATTATGCGCCCAGTGCAGCTGCCTAAAGTTACAACTGCAGTAATCCATGCGGACAGGCCGAATTCTGCCCCTATATGAATTACAGATCTGTCAGTGCACATCTAAAGTTAGGTTGGACTGTGTGACCACAGATCAGCAAACGAGCAGCTGGTCGGGGACTGTTTAGTGATGCCTGTCAACGACAGGAGCTAACCGTCCCTTAAAGGGCCACTGTCACCCCCTCCAGCCGTTCTAAACTAAAAGAGCCACCTTGTGCAGCAGTAATGCTGCAGTCTAACAAGGTGGCTCTTTTAGTTTTTGATTCAGTTATTACCTCAATAAAGCGTTTTAAAAATTGGCCACAAATACCAGATTTTGTACCTGGAGGCGGTCCGAATCGTCCTCTATGAATCTCCCAACTGCCGTCACTCTTCTCTTCAGGGGCGATGGTCGCCGCCCCCTGAGCGCTGTTTCTTCTTAAATCCTGCGCTGTGCGTGCCTGCCTGGGGCCTGCGCAGTGTTCATTGTCAGTCACAGCTCAGATGCAGGGTGCCTGACTGCGCCTGTGCGGGCAGTGCGGCCACCCTGTTGCTGAATCCCCGCCCCGCACTGTGTTATTCATTATGCACAGTGCGGGGCTGGGGTTCCTGGGCATGCGCACTGCGCTGTTTAGACGCTCCCCCAGCTCAGACGCTCCCCCAGCTCAGACGCTCCCCCAGCTCAGACGCTCCCCCAGCTCAGACGCTCCCCCAGCTCAGACGCTCCCCCAGCTCAGACGCTCCCCAGCTCAGACACTCCCCCCCGCCTTCCCAGGAACCCCAGCCCCGCACTGTGCATAATGAATAACACAGTGCGGGGCGGGGATTCAGCAACAGGGTGGCCGCACTGCCCGCACAGGCGCAGTCAGGCACCCTGCATCTGAGCTGTGACTGACAATGAACACTGCGCAGGCCCCAGGCAGGCACGCACAGCGCAGGATTTAAGAAGAAACAGTGCTCAGGGGGCGGCGACCATCGCCCCTGAAGAGAAGAGTGACGGCAGTTGGGAGATTCATAGAGGACGATTCGGACCGCCTCCAGGTACAAAATCTGGTATTTGTGGCCAATTTTTAAAACGCTTTATTGAGGTAATAACTGAATCAAAAACTAAAAGAGCCACCTTGTTAGACTGCAGCATTACTGCTGCACAAGGTGGCTCTTTTAGTTTAGAACGGCTGGAAGGGGTGACAGTGGCCCTTTAAACTCCTCATTCACTTGTCCTATAGACAGCGGCACTTGCTCTGCCTGGCGCTGCTGTGTTGCTTATAAGAGAGCTGCTGGCAGACATCTTTGATGTAGGTTTATCTCTGGAGAAAAAAAAAAGTACAGTCTGAATTTGGATATGCCAAATCGTTAAAGAGGACCTTTCTACAAATTTTTCATGTTCAACTGGACCGAAGTGAAGTGGATGCAATAGTAATAGTAGGCTGCAGAGCTGAATAAAACTTTTTTTTTTCCCTGGACGTCCCTCATGACAGCATGACAGGAGGTAGTCCTATTTATCCTCTAGGGACAGGAAACACACGAGGTTAAAAGCCTCCCACTTCCGCCTCACCCCCAGTGTTTTTCCTGTCCCTTGCAGGACATGGCGTGCAAGAGGAGTGCAGGAGCCCAATACTTACCAGAGCTCAGTAGGATCGGAGGGGACTGAATCTCTTCCCTTCCCGCTATCAAGAGGCTCTATTACTGATACCTCACTGGGCAGGGGTCCCTCAGCTTGTTGGTGGAGTTGGTTGCTGCTTCCCTCTCTGGAGGTCTCTCGGCTCCACCCCGCCGATGGCCATTTACTTTCGGTCGCACGAGTAAGCATGCTTTCCACCAGGGAACGTCTTTCCAGCCGGATGCCTTTCGAGGATGCACACTTCTGGTATAGAGGTGCACTTCCGATCGGGGTGGCGCAGCGTGCATGACAATCAGGAACACAGAGAGTTATGGGGGTAATCTGGAGGCTGCCTGGACAAGGTAAGACCCTTTAAAAGGGTACTCACAGAATGGATGCTGTGCACAGTCTGAACCATGGAGGTTAATCCACCTCGCTCAGAAGCGCCAGCCGAGCAGTCCTTGCCCAGTTTAAGTAACGCCATAGTGCCTGCTTTACCATAGGTTAGTGGTCACTCAGAAAAAATAGAAAATGTTCAGTTTTTTTGTATTAGGATAAAGGGACTCCCTTAAGGTCTGGTTCCTCTTCCCGGAAAAGAATGAAGAGATGCCTGACATGCAACACCAAGTTAGCAAATTCATACACAAAGAAGTTATGTGCAGAGTCTGTTGCAAAATTCCTGAAAGAAGAACAGGTGTCCTTACTAACGGACATACGGGCCACAATTAGGGAAGAAGTTCAGAACACAGTGTCCAGTCTCGTGCCACCGCAGCCAGATCCAAGAACCTCCTGTCACAAGAGAGCCAGATAGGAGATAGAGGAATCCTCGGAGGAAGCGTACCCATATTCGTACTACTCAGAGGAAGATGCTGAAGATGGGGAAGAACGTTTTTCCCAGAGGCCGTCCGAGGAGAGGAAGAAGTTGTTTTTTTCTCATCCGAAAATACGGACGACCTATTGAAGGCGGTTAGAGCGACTATGAAAATTGAAGAAATGGAGGTCCCTCGCACAATTCAGGATGAGATGTTTGGCGGACTCGGAACACAAAGGAATAGTGTTCCTGGTCAATCAGCACATTAGAACCATGATCCTGGAAGAATGGGAAGATACAGAAAAGCGTCTAGTGCCATGATCCTGGAAGAATGGGAAGATACAGAAAAGCGCCTAGTCATCCCTCAAGACTTTAAGGCCCGCCTTCCCTTTGACCCTTCAGAGATCAAGGAATGGGAGGAAATCCCCAAAGTGGACATCCTATTGCCAGAGTGGCAAAGAAGACCGCTATACCGTTTGAGGACTCTTCCTGCCTGCGGGACGCCATGGACAGGAAAGCAGAGGGACTGTTGAGGAGGAGTTGGGAGTCTCCGGCGGCGATTATTAAGACCAATATAGCAGCCACCTCGGTAGCTAGGTCCATGTGTGTCAGGATTGACGAACTGTCCAATCAAATAAAATCTAACACCCCTAGAGAGGTTATATCAGAATCTCTCCCTATGTTAAAGATGGCGACGCAGTTTATGGCAGATGCTTCAGCGGAGTCCGTAAGGTTTGCAGCTAGGAGTATGGTCAGGAGACAGCCAGTCTAAAAGCAAGCTCTGCTCTATCCCTTTCTCAGGTACACAAGAAATAAACGTTAAGGGGGCACCACAGTCAAAAACAGTGGGATCTACACCTTGGCCTACAACATTGAACAAGGTTAAAATAAAGGCAGAAAAGCGTAGGTCATGAAAACGGGGATCACCACACACATGGATTTGGCTAAAGTGAACACAGCTCTTTATTCCAGTACAATAACAAATCAGAACATATAATAGAAAAAACATACACAGTTTAAAAACCGTTAAAAAAGGAAACACAATTTTCCTTTACAGGGAGCCCATAATATGGCTAACACCTGTGCAGGTTAACTAGGACCCCTGACCCTAAATAGGGTGCCTATATGATCAGCACTGTGATTCACTGTCCAGTGTTAGGACACAACACATAAATGAATCCAAAAGGTAAAATAACCTCTAGATAACACTCCGCCCTACTAAAGTGCAAAATAGGCAGTTATAGGGGAAAGGGTAAATATGTGCACAATAAACTTGACAGATGGAATAACCTCTAAATGTAGCACCTCCCTACTAAGGTGCAGTATGGGCAGTAGTAAGGGAGAATAGTTGCTGTATAAATAAACTTGACAGTATCACATCTGTACAAGGTGGCACTATACCACCAAAGAAAACACAATGCTGTTGGCTATATAGCCAATGCCGCTCCCACTCATAGAGGAACCCTCTATTAGATGTACACAAGAATCATAATGATCCTAACTCCCATTAGCAGCCCATTAGCAGCAGGGTTGCAGCCCCCAGCTGTGAGTTTTGTCTGGCTGGTTATCAAAAATAGGGGGGAATCCATGCCGTTGTTTTTTTTTTTTAATTACCGTACTTACAGCGCAGGAGCGGCAGATGAATACTCCCATTCGCCTCTCCTGCCGTCACTGTTTTTTAGCAGGGGTAGGCTTATGGGAGTAATAATAATGTTCAGCACCCGGCAACAGGAAACAGCACTTACTGTAACGCTTCTTCCCCTGCGCGGATGCGTGTCACATGGATGACATCCATTTGTGTTGTGTATGCACGTTTGTGGGACGTTATATGGCCCGTGCTGACATTAAAAACTGGACATGTCAGCGTGTTTTGCCCACGGACACACGGTCCGTGGAAACACACTGACATGTGCACAGACCCATTCACTATTCACTTGAATAGGCAAATAGCGCTCCGTTCATCCCGAGTCTCTCCACATGGCTAAGTAGCACTGTACAGCCACATATGGGGTGTTGCCATGTTCAGTAGAAATTTTGGTACAAATTTTGTTGCCATTTTTACCCACTTGTGTGAAAATGTAAAATCTTTGGCTAAAACAAAATTTTGGTGGTAGAAATGTAGTTATTTTGTCCTCACTGCCCAATGGTATAAAATTCTGTGACACACCCATGGTGTCAATATGATCTCTGCACCCCTAGATGAATTCATTGAGCGGTTGTAGTTCGTAAAATGGGGTCACTTATGGGGGCTTCTGCTGTTTTGGCACCTCATGGGCTTTCCCAGTGAGGGCACCTGCAAACCATAACCGTAAAATCTGGTGCTCCTTCCCTTCTGAGCTCTGCCATGCGGTTTATCCCCATATATGCGGTATCTGCATACTAACGACAAATTGCACAATAACTTTTGGGGTCCAGTTTCTTCTCTTACCCTTGGGAAAATAAAAAAAATTGAGGGCGAAAAGATCATTTTCGTGAAAAAAATATGATTTTTATTTTTACGGCTCTACGTTCTAAACTTCTGTAAAGTATTTGGGGGTTCAAAGTGCTCACCACACATCTAGATAAGCTCCTTAGGGGGTATAGTTTCCAAAATGGTGTCACTTGTGGGGGGTTTCCACTGTTTAGGCACATCAGGGGCTCTCTAAATGTGACATGGCGTCCCATCTCAATTCCAGCCAATTTTGCATTGCAAAGTCAAATGGCGCTCCTTCTCTTCCGAGCTCTGCCATGCACCCAAACAGTGGTTTACCCCCACATATTGGTTATCGGTATACTCAGGACAAATTGCACAACAACTTTTGTGGTCCAATTTCTCCTGTTACCCTTGATAAAATAAAAAATAATTTTGGTCTGAATTAAATTTTTTGTGAAAAAAGTTAAATGTTCTTTTTTTTTTTTTTTTTCAAACATTCCAAAAATTCCTCTGAGGCACCTGCAGGGTTAATAAACATCTTGAATGTGGTTTTGAGCACCTTGAGGGGTGCAGTTTTTAGAATGGTGTCACACTTGGGTGTTTTCTATCATATAGACCCCTGAAAGTGACTTCAAATGTGATGTGGTCCCTAAATAAAAATGGTGTAAAAATGAGAAATCGCTGGTCAACATTTAACCCTTATAACTTCCTAACAAAAATAAAATTTGGTTCCACAATTGTGCTGATGTAAAGTAGACGTGTGGGAAATGTTATTTATTAACTATTTTGTGTGACATATTTCTCTGTTTTTACCCCTTAGTGATGGAGCCAAATTTTTAAATTTGACCAGTGTCACTTTATTTGGTAATAACTCTGGAACGCTTCAACAAATACCAGTGAGATTGTTTTTTTCGTGGCACATTATACTTTATGATAATAGTAAGTTTAGGTCAATATGTTTTGTGCTTATGTATAAAAAATATTCAAATTTGAGAAAAATGTTAAAGTAGCAATTTTCAAATTTTGAATGATTATCCCTTTAAGCTAGATAGTCATACCACAGCAAAACATTAATACATAACATTTCCCTGATGTCTGCTTTACATCAGCACCGTTTGTAAAATATTCTTTTATTTTGTTAGCATTTTAGGAGGTTTAAAAATGTAGCAGTAATTTTTTCTAGGAAATTTACAAAATTTGTTTTTTTTAGGGACTATACAGGTTTGAAGTGACTTTAGGGGTCCCAGATATTGGGAAACCCCCAAAAGTTATAGCATTTTAATAGCAGCACCCTCTGAAATATTGAAAACTGCTGTCAGGTAGTTTATTAACCCTTCACGTGATTTTTAGGAATTAATGCAAAGTGGCATGACAGAAATAAAAATGTGTATTTTTACCACCTAAATGTTGCTAACTTCTGAACAGGTTACAACAGCCGGCAGATTGTAAGGCCGCTATTTGGTCATGAATTGCCATGCCAAACATCAGGACCACACAATCATGATCTGAGGGCACCAATTGGGATAAAGAGGAAAACCCCCACACTCTGTTAACCATTTATATGATGTAGTCACTATTGACAGTAGCATCTAAGGGGTTAAACAGATATGGACGATGCCAACACTGATCATGACTAATGCAGCAAGTTGTCAGCTCCAGTATACAGCTGATAGCTGCTGGATTGTCACCTGTATGGGGATGCTATTCTCTTATATCTCAGGTCAGTTAAAAGACGTATTGGCTGTCATTAAGGGGTTAAGGGCATAAAAATTCAAAGTTTGAAAATTGCGAAATTTTCGTCAAATTTACATTTTTTACACAAATAAACACAAGTTATATTGAAAATGTTTTACCACTAACGTGAAGTACAATATGTCACCAAAAAGCATTCTCAGAATCACTAAGATTCGTTGAAGCGTTCCAGAGTTATAACTTCATAAATGGACAGTGGTCAGAATTGTAAAAATTGGCTTGGTCATTAACATGCATACCACCCTCAGGGGTGAAGGGGTTAAGGCACAAGTTAGGTCTTCCAGCATTCCTTATTTTCATTTGATCAAGAGAACTTAGTGATGTACGTTTGCGTCTCTGATGTTCCTTGAGAAATGTGACAATATAGCGCTTTCTTACCACTGTGCATTTACAGGTAATTTTAAAGCCTCCATTACTCTAAAGGGAAACTTGCACACGTGTATTCGATGCTTAATTTTTATTTGTACAATCATTGATAAGGAAATGACTGCTGGTAGAAGCACTTACCTGTGAAATCTCTGTAATCCTTCCTGTAATCAGGACATGACAGATGAGTTTGCTGTGTACAGTTTTATTGAATGTAATGAATGAAGATGAAACAATCCTGGTGTGTAATTGTGCCCACAGGAGAACACAATTTAGAACTTGTCTCGTTATATTGTGTACTTGGGACTGGACTCCTTTTCTACATTGCTTCCATGGCCAAATCTGCCTGCCAGACAGTCCTCGGCTCCAGAAAAGAGGTTCTGCTTTGCCACACTCAGGAAATGCAATATCGATGTGCAAACATTTGAGTTGAATCACAGATAGCGAGACTGAAAATCAGGCTGTGTATGAGAATATATCAAAGAGGTTGTTTGCTTTGGAAATCTTTTTGTTACAAGGGTCCTTCAAAAAAATAATTTGATAACTGTATCTTTAGCACTTGGACACCCAAGATGCCATCTTTGAGGAAATGAGGTTCAACTTGCTGTCTATCATCACATTTACAGCCACTAAACCCCAAACCTAAAGGGAGAAAGTGTATAGTGTCAGGTAGGCAATTTGTTTCCAGAGGAGTCCCGCAGAGTTTGCGTCATTGATTTGCCCCAGGCCAGCAACATCTGGTGCATGTGCAGATGATGCAGAGGACATCATGCCTCCCTTCACTGAGCAAATGCATGATCATTCTATTGGAGCTGGCTTGTAATGATGTATCCCAGCCTATAAGATGACACTCCTGTCAGGAGGGAATGCCCACATGACTTTTATAATCCTTAAAAAGGGTGCCCAGACTTAGGGTACAAATCTGTTATCAATCTGTGTGTGCAGACTTGTAAATCCTCACATTTCGCACTGCAAGTTGCCAGGATTCTCCTGTGGCAAATATGTGATTTCCATACATGTGGTCACATGCTGACTAGATGGGCACAGCCTCACAAAATACAAGTGAATTGAGCAAGGTCAGCTACGTCTAGTCGGAATGTAGCCAGAAGTCTCCAGATCGCATACTTGCGTCTCGTTACAGCCCGGTCCCAACTGTGAATCCTAACATTGTGCAGTGCACGCGATGTGAGGATTCACAAGAATGTAGTGAACCAAACAACCCCTTGAAGATTAATAAAGAATCACGTGGGTGGCCCCTAGCCGCTCCTGGCATGACTGTCATCTCACAGGCTGGGATACGTTCCTTAAAGCCATTGTAGAGTGGCTGCACACTTGTACCCTAATGCCGGACAGTACAGAGAATGCCATGTCGAATAACTTTTTACCATCCTGTATGACGTTACGTTCGTGGTCATGGAGCTGTACTTGCAATAAGAGGATCCTTTTAATACCCCAAGATATATACTTCACAATGGGAATTAAACGTGGCACAATTTGCATTGAAGCCAATAAACTGGTGATGTACACGGACGTCCTAGACGCTCTTTGTAGTCTTTCTTGACTAAATCTTGGAGAAGGTCCTAAATACCTGTTTTTCCGACAATAACTTTGAATTTACTAAATGGTTATTGGAAAAAAAAAAATGTTTTCTGAACTAAATAACGCCTTGTCTCCTTGACCAAGACCCCATCACGGATTAGACAAGGGCGCACAAGCATAGTAATGATAGGTTCTGTTTCTTCCAGAAAAATACATTCCTTATAAGGGTATGTTCACACCAGAGGTGTTTTTTTTTTTAATGTGGATTTTGATGCTTGTAAAAAGTGAACATGCACTCGTATATTCACCCTGCGCCCACCTGGTCGGCTCAGGATGCCCATCGTAATGAAATAATAATATGCAAGTAAGAACTTGTATTAAGTAAAGACTCACTTGTGATACACTAAATACAGCCTCGAGTCACACATTTTTAGTTCAAGAACATCCTGATGTGTGTAAAGCAGTTTCCGGTGAGAGACTTGTGTCCCTTAGGCAGAGGTGGGGACTGATTATACTTAGTGAGGCAATAATAGAGCTCTGGAGCAGGATCGCAAACCTCTTAGTATGTGTGAGAGACGTGGGCTTATTAATGAGGGAATATAATGAGCCTATCAGGCCAGGGTGTATTACTTAAGCACCTGTCATCGTAATAGGGCACATTCACATCTGTCTCATCATCTGTGACGTACTGCTGTTATCACTTTACTTTTACACTCAAAATTCTAAATTGGAGGCGTTGTTGTGGCCAACATTATTGGTTGCCTCCCAGCTTTTTCCAAAACACACAAGACCAGGATGAGCATGTAAAGTATATTGAGTGGTTTTTTTTTATTTTCCTGGGATTTACTTACCTAAAGGCTAGTTGTATGTAATGCCATTATTTACTCCATAACTCTCCCTTTTTTTATTTTTTACTTTAGATCTCTTCTACGCTACGGTGGAAATCTTTCCCTGCAGAGTGCAATGAGTGTGAGATTTAACAGCAGCGGGACTCGGCTGCTGGCCCTGCGCCGGCGACTGCCACCTGTCCTATACGACATTCACTCACGTCTGCCCATATTCCAATTTGACAATCAGGGTTACTTTAACTCGTGTACCATGAAGAGTTGTTGTTTTGCTGGAGACCGAGATCAGGTGAGGAAATTGATAAACTAAATAGGAGATATATATGTATGTACAGGGGTTGGACAAAATAATGGAAACACCTAACATTTTGGCATCATAATCTTTGAACATGTGATAAACATGCAAACTGTGACATATGGTAATGTTTTCCAGTTGATTATTTGTGTTATGTGATATGTGTATGTAAATTAACTGTTTGTTTTGCATAATTGTAAGAACATTGATGAGAACCTGATACCAATGGCAGACCCCTCGGATTTTCAAAGAGGCCAAATTGTTGGTGCTTGTATGGCAGGCGCTAGTGTAACAGAAAGTGCCTGAATGCTTGGCGTATCAAGAGGTACTGTCTCCAAAGTAATGACTGCGTTTGAAAGAGAAGGAAAAACGTCCGCAGCAAAGCACAGGTCCGGCCGAAAGTCAAAGTTGACTGAGAGAGACCGTCGGACTGTAAAGCGAATTGTGAGAGAGGATCGCAAGACCACGGCTCCGAAAATCACTGCTGAGCTCAATGAACACCTACAGAACCCAGTTTCCACGAAAACTGTTCGTCGGGAGCTGCACAAATCTGGATTGCACGGAAGAGCTGCAATTAGAAAACCGCTGCTCTCAATGACAAATGTTTCCAAGCGTTTAGAGTGGTGTAGAAACCTCCAGAATTGGTCCCTCGAACAGTGGAAACATGTGATATTCTCAGACGAATCATCGTTTACCCTATTTACGACCTCTGGCTGAGTGTACGTTTGGAGACAGCCAAAAGAAGCATTCCATCCAGACTGCCTTCTCCCAACCGTAAAACATGGTGGAGGTTCTGTGATGATCTGGGGTGCTATTTCGTGGAGATCCGCCGGGCCAATGATATCCCTTCATGGAAGAATTAACAGCCAAGATTATTTAGGCATTTAGGGCGACCAAGTGCATCCAATGGTTCAAGCACTGTCCCCGGAGGGGAACGCCATCTTTCAGGATGATAATGCACCAATTCATACAGCTAAATCGTTTAAGCATGGCACGAGGAACATTCTAATGAAGTTGATCATCTCATCTGGCCCCCACAATCCCCAGACCTCAACATTATTGAGCATTTATGGTTGATTTTAGAGTTTCAAATTAGACGTCGAATTCCACCACCATCGTCGCTCAAAGAACTGGAGGGTTTTTTAACTGTAGAATGGGTAAAATTCCTTTGGAAACAATTCACGCCTTGTATGAATCCATACTTCGGAGAACTGAGGCTGTAATCACCGCAAAAGGTGGACCTACACCATATTAAACTAACTTTTGTTGATGTTTCCAGGTGTTTCCATTATTTTGTCCAACCCCTGTATGTATGTATTCTTTCTGCACATAGTCCACATTCATTAAAGTGTCTCAAAGGGAACCTGTCATGTCACAAAATGCAATTAACCTGCAGATATTGAAGCAATCTGTAGGTTTATAGCGTTCTAAAGCTGTGCGTCTGTATGGAGGAAATTTTCTTTATTGCAACCAGCACAGCTGTTATGGCTTCATTCACGGCTCAGTACATAGTGAGCTGTAACCGTGCAGCGGCACTGACATCCGCCTCTGCTGCGCCAACTGTTAGTGCTGCTGTGCGGTGACAGCTCACTATGTACTGAACAGTGATGCATGGACTGATGTATGTCCTTTTTTTTTTTTTTTATCTAACCTCCCGGAGAGCCTTTTAAAGCCTTGCTGGCACATAGCGTAACTGTGTCACTGAGTGTGTTCTGTGGCAAGGCGAGCAGGTTTTGTAACCCTTGTAAGACATGCTAATAATCCTTCTAGTGCATGTTTTTGTAGTTGTACATGCAGCGCTCCTCATTCATCTGAGGCCCAGACGGGGTAACCACAAGTCTCATTCATGCATTTACATCACTATCCACTCCCACCCTCCTTGCTAAATTTCAGTGGGCGCTAACGAGGAATGCACCATCTGCCTGAAGGCCACATTCTGTGTAAACAGAGCCAGCTGACAGTCTGTCTGTGATTTGGCATCAGACAGGAGATGATCCTTCTATGAGAACAGTTTCTGGTCACTGCACCCTCCATCAATGTTTTTGGCAGCACAATCCCATACTTTGCATACTTATGGATTATGGCTCTGAGAACTTTGGTCTAAATCATATACATTTATTGTCTCTGTCAATGTGGATAGGTGCAGCCCTGAGACCAGGCTTGTAAATGAGCCTCCGGTAATGATCGCTCCAGTGTCACAATCCAAGGAAAATAACTTGTGTTTTTCATGCGGTTTTTAAATATCGGGCCCCAGTGATTTAGACCGTAGCGCTCACCTTCCTGCTTATGACATAGCCCTTATACTTTTCTAAAACTTACTTCCATGTAAGGCAGCTTCTGCTTACCGGTGCCTGATGGCTTCTCCCACCCCCTGTAATTGCTTCCAGGAACAAAAATGCAGCCCTCATGAAATGAAAGAAGGACTCGGGTTTTCATGGCTTCTGTTCACATTCCTTCCAGACATCAGCACATGCTCTGAGCTGATATCAGATCATCTGTCAGCGCCTGCCTGCCTTCCTGTGGGGTGTGAATGGCAGGAGGTAAGAGAATTTCAGTCTTCTCTGCAGCACATGTCCCAGCTTTGTGTATAGCTGATGTGGACGCTGTGCTAGAAGCTGTACCATAAAAATCAGCCAGCGAGAGCCTAAGGGTACCGTCACACAGTGCAATTTTGATCGCTACGACGGCACGATTCGTGACGTTGCAGCGTCGTATGATTATCACTCCAGCGTCGTAGACTGCGGTCACACTGTGCAATCACGGCGCTGGAGCGATGCCGAAGTCCCTGGGTAACCAGGGTAAACATCGGGTTACTAAGCGCAGGGCCGCGCTTAGTAACCCGATGTTTACCGTGGTTACCAGCGTAAAAGTAAAAAAAAACAAACCGTACATACTCACCATCTGATGTCCGTCAGGTCCCTTGCCGTCCGCTTCCTGCTCTGACTGAGTGCCGCCGTACAGTGAGAGCACAGCACAGCAGTGACGTCACCGCTGTGATTTGCTCTCATTTTCCAGCCGGCAGACAGTCAGAGCGGGAAGCGGACGGCAAGGGACCTGACGGACATCAGATGGTGAGTATGTACGGTTTGTTTTTTTTTTACTTTTACGCTGGTAACCACGGTAAACATCGGGTTACTAAGCGCGGCCCTGCGCTTAGTAACCCGATGTTTACCCTGGTTACCAGCGAACGCATCGCTGGATCGTTGTGTGTGACAGCGATCCAGCGATGACAGCGGGAGATCCAGCGACGAAAGAAAGTTTCAAACGATCTGCTACGACGTACGATTCTCAGCAGGGTCCCTGATCGCAGTAGCGTGTCAGACACTGCGAGATCGTAACGATATCGCTAGAACGTCACGAATCGTGCCGTCGTAGCGATCAAAATTGCACTGTGTGACGGTACCCTAAGTAGAGATAGGAGTGACTTTCAGAGCAAGTTTAACAAACTTCACCATATAAAAGGATAAATAGAGCGGACATACCATTTGTGCAGATGCATAAGGGCCCAAAAGGTATAGGGGTCCAATTTTGCCTCCAAAAGCAGCATGCAGCGCCTGTTGCTGACATTTTTCCACTGCAAAAGGCTCATACCTTGCACAAAGGTTCTTTTGCGTGTGTAATGAGTGCAGTACTATACACACTGATCGCCATCTTCTGCCGTTTTCAGCAATGCTCCGATACCCTCCAGTGCCATGTGACTGCGTATGTGACCTGCCAAATCACAAAGCTTCTCCTGGGTGCAGCGGAGGTCACATTTTTACTTTTTCTCAATACAAGTCTATAAGACTCAGAATGAGTAACAGCTGCTCCGCACAGCAGACACCGAGTTATCCGGCATGTCACAAATGCGGTCATGTGACAATAGAAAGACTGGAGCGGTGCAGAAAACGGCAAACTTTGAGTACGTTACTCCTTTAAATCACACACAACTAATTACTACTGGAGATAGAAATACAACATTTAGTAGGAGTGGTTCTATATGTCACTTTTTTTTGTGTTGTGTTAGTTGTGTGTGGTTTTTTTTGTACGGAATTCTTAAAAATGGTGCATGTGATTCATGGATATTGCAAAAAATTAAAAAAGAAAAAGCTACTTTTTTTCTTTCTTTCACATGTTTTGCGACTTTTCAATAAAAAAAAGCCGCATGTATCACTAAATGATGCAAAATTTGAGCTTAAAATATCATAAGACTGGGAAACACCAGAGAACATTTAGACCAAAGTTTGTGACTTTTTAAAGAGTTGCAACATCACCCATAATGGTAAACATAAAAAGATAGCAGGCAAACACATAAAATAGATGTTCTAAAGATGCAGATTAAAACAAGAATTAAGAACAAAGGAAAAACGCCCAAAAAACAGACAAAAATGGCGTAAATGCAATAATGAATTAGACCCTTCATTTTTCTCTATTTAGACTGCGAGCCCCTATGGGGATAATATAAATTCAGGGTAATTGTTGCAAGCGTTTCATATTGTATTATGGAAGGTAAGCCAAGAAAAGGATGTGTCTCTATGTTTCTTTTGATTTAACAATTACAGTGGGGCAAAAAAGTATTTAGTCAGTCAGCAATAGTGCAAGTTCCACCACTTAAAAAGATGAGAGGCGTCTGTAATTTACATCATAGGTAGACCTCAACTATGGGAGACAAACTGAGAAAAAAAAATCCAGAAAATCACATTGTCTGTTTTTTTATCATTTTATTTGCATATTATGGTGGAAAATAAGTATTTGGTCAGAAACAAAATTTCATCTCAATACTTTGTAATATATCCTTTGTTGGCAATGACCGAGGTCAAACGTTTTCTGTAAGTCTTCACAAGGTTGCCACACACTGTTGTTGGTATGTTTGCCCATTCCTCCATGCAGATCTCCTCTAGAGCAGTGATGTTTTTGGCTTTTCGCTTGGCAACACGGACTTTCAACTCCCTCCAAAGGTTTTCTATAGGGTTGAGATCTGGAGACTGGCTAGGCCACTCCAGGACCTTGAAATGCTTCTTACGAAGCCACTCCTTCATTGCCCTGGCGGTGTGCTTTGGATCATTGTCATGTTGAAAGACCCAGCCACGTTTAATCTTTAATGCCCTTGCTGATGGAAGGAGGTTTTCACTCAAAATCTCACGATACATGGCCCCATTCATTCTTTCATGTACCCGGATCAGTCGTCCTGGCCCCTTTGCAGAGAAACAGCCCCAAAGCATGATGTTTCCACCACCATGCTTTACAGTAGGTATGGTGTTTGATGGATGCAACTCAGTATTCTTTTTCCTCCAAACACGACAAGTTGTGTTTCTACCAAACAGTTCCAGTTTGGTTTCATCAGACCATAGGACATTCTCCCAAAACTCCTCTGGATCATCCAAATGCTCTCTAGCAAACTTCAGACGGGCCCGGACATGTACTGGCTTAAGCAGTGGGACACGTCTGGCACTGCAGGATCTGAGTCCATGGTGGCGTAGTGTGTTACTTATGGTAGGCCTTGTTACATTGGTCCCAGCTCTCTGCAGTTCATTCACTAGGTCCCCCCGCGTGGTTCTGGGATTTTTGCTCACCGTTCTTGTGATCATTCTGACCCCACGGGGTGGGATTTTGCGTGGAGCCCCAGATCGAGGGAGATTATCAGTGGTCTTGAATGTCTTCCATTTTCTAATTATTGCTCCCACTGTTGATTTCTTCACTCCAAGCTGGTTGGCTATTGCAGATTCAGTCTTCCCAGCCTGGTGCAGGGCTACAATTTTGTTTCTGGTGTCCTTTGACAGCTCTTTGGTCTTCACCATAGTGCAGTTTGGAGTCAGACTGTTTGAGGATGTGCACAGGTGTCTTTTTATACTGATAACAAGTTTAAACAGGTGCCATTACTACAGGTAATGAGTGGAGGAAAGAGGAGACTCTTAAAGAAGAAGTTACAGGTCTGTGAGAGCCAGAAATCTTGATTGTTTGTTTCTGACCAAATACTTATTTTACACCATAATATGCAAATAAAATGATAAAAAAACAGACAATGTGATTTTCTGGATTTTGTTTTCTCAGTTTGTCTCCCATAGTTGAGGTCTACCTATGATGTAAATTACAGACGCCTCTCATCTTTTTAAGTGGTGGAACTTGCACTATTGCTGAGTGACTAAATACTTTTTTGCCCCACTGTATGTACCTGTTTTCAGAAGGTATTCTTGTATTTGGAGTATTTTAGGGTATGTGGTCTGTCAACAGCAGCCGCCTCCTTTCCTGGTTTAGGTTTACTGATCCCCATACATCATTGCATTCCTTAATCGCAGGTCACGTGTCCGTGTGTCTCAGACATTAGGCAGCTATAGTCTGGCACGTAGTTATCAACTACGACTCCCCGTAACCTGTATTTCCGGTGACAGCAGACATTGTCGGGGACTATCTGGCTACTGCTCCAAATACATGAGATTGCTGATTATTCTGGCCGAAGTAAGCGGCTTCTCTTGACAAGAATGTGTCATGGGGGCCTTTGTCTAACTTGTATTAAGTTGTACAGTCTGTCTATTTCTAACAAGTATGTTCTCCTTGGATTTACTTGTATCCTGAGTAAATCCATTGGGATCTTCTATGCTGCTTGTTCAGATGATATAAGGGTTATTATTTTTGCTGCCTAATAAACGTGACTATGAATGGAAGCTGAAGTGTATCTTGTGTGTCATGGAGAACAGATGTCTGCTAGTTTGCAGAGCGCTTTTGTCGTGTGTGGATTAATGTATAGCATGTCTCTATCCTATGTCTTATAAACTTATAGAGGAACCTGAGGACTTATAATGAGAGATTCATATAGTAAATTGTCTGATATATATTTTTTTGTTTTAGTACATTCTCTCCGGCTCAGATGATTTCAACTTGTACATGTGGAAGATCCCGTCCAGCCCAGAAGCAGGTGTGTTAATGCATTTGTAGATCTTTTATAAGCAGCTCATACACATTGGGTAACCTACACTCACCGGCCACTTTATTAGGTACACCTGTCCAACTTCTTGTTAACACTTAATTTCTAATCAGCCAATCACATGGCGGCAACTCAGTGCATTTAGGCATGTAGACATGGTCAAGACAATCTCCTGCAGTTCAAACCGAGCATCAGTATGGGGAAGAAAGGTGATTTGAGTGCCTTTGAACGTGGCATGGTTGTTGGTGCCAGAAGGGCTGGTCTGAGTATTTCAGAAACTGCTGATCTACTGGGATTTTCACGCACAACCATCTCTAGGGTTTACAGAGAATGGTCCGAAAAAGAAAAAAAATCCAGTGAGCGGCAGTTCTGTGGGCGGAAATGCCTTGTTGATGCCAGAGGTCAGAGGAGAATGGGCAGACTGGTTCGAGCTGATAGAAAGGCAACAGTGACTCAAATCGCCACCCGTTACAACCAAGGTAGGCCTAAGAGCATCTCTGAACGCACAGTGCGTCGAACTTTGAGGCAGATGGGCTACAGCAGCAGAAGACCACACCGGGTACCACTCCTTTCAGCTAAGAACAGGAAACTGAGGCTACAATTTGTACAAGCTCATCGAAATTGGACAGTAGAAGATTGGACAAACGTTGCTTGGTCTGATGAGTCTCGATTTCTGCTGCGACATTCGGATGGTAGGGTCAGAATTTGGCGTAAACAACATGAAAGCATGGATCCATCCTGCCTTGTATGGAGCATCTTTGGGATGTGCAGCCGACAAATCTGCGGCAACTGTGTGATGCCATCATGTCAATATGGACCAAAATCTCTGAGGAATGCTTCCAGCACCTTGTTGAATCTATGCCACGAAGAATTGAGGCAGTTCTGAAGGCAAAAGGGGGTCCAACCCGTTACTAGCATGGTGTACCTAATAAAGTGGCCGGTGAGTGTATATGTGACAGTTTCCAGCCTTTCCAAGCCTGGCTTCATCCAGCAAAAAAACAGTGGGTGACAGTGATTGAAACAAGAGCCAACAAAGTAAGCACAGTCTAAAGCAGGGATGTCCAATACATAGAGGGCGAAAATGAAAAACTTTGACAAAGTCAAAGGCCAACTAGTATACAGTATAATGGGACCCACATAGTCCTCCATACAGAATAATGGCACCACATAGTCCTCCATACAGAATAATGGCACCACATAGTCCTCCATGCAGAATAATTTCCCCACATAGTCCTCCATGCATTTTTGGGGTAAGAATAATTCTGTTACTTAGTATAATAGTTGTATTATTTTGTATAATATGTGAGAGGTTGACACACTTAGCTGCTTCCTCAGGTAGACACAGGAACACTTTGGTAGTGAAACACCTGCTGGTTTATGAAAGTCAGCATAGACCAAGGCAGGGTTCAGGAAAAACAAAAGCAGAGCCTTCCTGGCTTAACAGACATCAAAACAAACAAAGTCCTTTCTCTGCACGTTGAAACGTGCAGACACTACACACTGTTCTCAGCTCCTCCTCGGAGCCATGTGGGAGTACCTAGTCTCCCAAGACACCCACACAGACTGTCTCCCATGTCCAGGTGATCGTGACATCACCGCAGGTCCTGCTAGTACACATGCCGATGTTGGCTCTGCAGGAGGGGATATGGTGAACACCCTCCATCTCACTCTATGGGTGCTCACTTAAAACCAGCCCATGTGTAACTTTAAATTAACCCTCTCAACACTTAGTGTGCTGGAGGGAAAAAATATCCTGTTTTTTACATCACTGACCGCTGTATGTGCAGTGACACGTATCTCCCCTCATACACTTTGCCGGTGACTCTGTCACATATTCCCTCCCTCTGCCCAAAGCCAGGGGTTTTGGCACCTTCAGACATCAAACAGGGAATTCGGGAAAGGTCATCTGCATTACCATGTAACCTCCCTGGCCTATGCTCAACCTGTAAAGTGAAGTCTTAAAGGGCTAAGAACCACCTAGTCACCCTGGCGTTCTTACCCTTCTCTCTCAACCATCTCAGAGGGGCATGGTCTGACACTAACTTAAACCTAAGGTCTAGCAGGTAATACTTCAGGGTGTTTACAGCCCACTTTACAGCTAAACACTCCTTCTCTACTGTGGCATAATTCTTCTCGCAAGAAGAGAGTTTCTGGTATAGAATGGGATGCTCTTCACGATTTATTTCCTGTGACAGCACGGCTCTCAACCCAACCTCTGAAGCATCGGTCTGGACCACAAATTCTTTGCTAAAGTCTGGTGTGACCAGAACCGGATGCTTGCACATAGTCCGCTTGAGGTCTTGAAACGCCATCTGGGTCATGAGTCCACTGCACCATCGTCGACTTGATGCCCATAAGGAGATCCGTTAGCGGTGCAGCAATTACGGCGAAGTTTGGGATAAAACGCTGGTAGTACCCCACAATTCCACAAAACGCCCTCACTTGCTTTTTGGAGAGCGGTTGCGGCCACTCCTGAATTTCCTCTATTTTATTCAACTGGAGCTTGATTTCGCCTCTTCCGACGATGTAGCCTGAGTACCTGGCCTCTTCCTTTCCTATGGCAGACTTCTTTGGACTTATGGTGAATCCTACTTTCCTTATTGCATCGAGGATGGCTTGTACCTTTTGGCAGATGCGAACTCCAGTCAGGGCTGAAGATGTCAATGTCATCCAAATAGGCTGTAGCATACTTCTTGTGTGGAGCCAAGATTCGATGCATCGCCCTCTGGAAGGTAGCTCTGCAGTCCGAAGGGCATTCTGGTGTACTGAAAACACCCATCTGGTGTCGAGAAGGCCATCTTCTCTTTGGTGCTCTGGGACATGGGGATCTGCCAGTACCCCTTTGTCGGGTCGAGAGTTGTGATGTACCTAGCGGGCCCGAATCACTCATTTAGTTCATCCACTCGGGGCATCGGGTACACGTCAAAACTGGACACCTCACTGAGCCTGCGGTAGTCGTTACAAAACCGCCACTCGCCATTGGGCTTCGGTACAAGGACGATGGGACTTGACCAGCCACTTCTTGACTCCTCTATCACCCCGAAACCAGCATTCTCTTCTGCTTTTTTGAGATTATCTCCCGGCGTGCTTCGGAGATTCTGTAGGGCTTTGAGGTTTACCCTTACATGCGGCTCTGTTAGTACTTCGTGTTCAATGACCTGGGTGCGCCCTGGCAACTCCGAGAACAGGTCACGGTTCTGCTGCAGCTTTTCTTGACTGTTGCTTCTGGGCCAGCATTAGCGTCTCAGAAATCACGACCTCCTCAACCTTGGCTTTGGAACAGGCCCCCAGGCAAGGAGCTTCCAGCGGTTCATAGTCCCGACAAGATTTGAGTAAGTTCACATGGTATACCCGGTGTGGCTTCCTGCGACTGGGCTGGTATACCTTGTAATTCACGTCCCCGAGTTTTTCCACGATCTCATACTGGCCTTGCCACTTGGCTAAGAACTTCCTCTCCACCCAAGGGATAACTACTACCACGCTGTCCCCGGGCTGGAATTGCCTTAGCCTCGCTGATCGGTTGTATACCCTCACTTTGGGTCTCCTGTGCCTGGAGAAGATGTTTCTTTATGATGGGCATTATGTGTGACATCCTTTCCTGCAGCAGGGCAACATGCTCCATAACACTCTGGTGCGGCATGACCTCGGATGTCCAGGAGCCCTTGTGGATGTCGGCGGTACAGGAGCTCGAATGGCGAGAAGCCAATGGAGGCCTGTGGGACTTCTCTGATAGAAAAGTGCAGGAATGGGAGTAGATAGTCCCAGTCCCGATCGTCCTTCTCAGCAACCCTCTTGAGCATGGCCTTCAAGGTCTTGTTGAAGCGCACCACCAGTCCATCTGTCTATGGATGGTAAACGGAGGTTCGCAGCTGGGCGATCTGTACGACTCTACACTGCTCTCGCATCACTTTGCTCTTAAACGGGGTAACCTGGATCATCAAAATCTCCTTGGGCAAACCAGTCCTGGCAAAGATACAGACAAGCTCCTGGGCGATACTTTTAGCCGAAGAGTTCCTCAGTAGCACTGCTTCTGGGTTCTGGGTCGCGTAGTCCATGACCACTAAGATATACTGATGGCTACACGCAGATTTAATAAGGGAACCTATCCGGTTTCAACAGCAGAAAAAAAAGGCAGCAACACTTACCTGCCCAGATCTTGAAACAAATGCACTGCAGGGTGCAGCCAGCCCATAAAGCAAGATGTTTGCAACACAGGTGCAAATTACCAGATCAACAGCCACTCTCCACATACCCACTCCTGGAGGGGGTGACTGCCCAGTATACAATTGCACAATAAAGGCCCACATAGGGCATTGTCCACACAATGGTACGGCATAGTGTCTGGTTAACAGCCTATTAGTCACACCCCTACTTTTTGCTATTTACTTTAGTGTAGGACACTATGCAGAACCATTGTGTGAACAACGCCCTATGTGGGCCTTTATTGTGCAATTGTATACTGGGCAGTCACCCCCTCCAGGAGTGGGTATGTGGAGAGTGGCTGTTGATCTGGTATTTTGCACCTGTGTTGCTAACATCTTGCTTTATGGGCTGGCTGCACCCTGCAGTGCATTTGTTCCAAGATCTGGGCAGGTAAGTGTTGCTGCCTTTTTTTTCTGCTGTTGAAAATTGAATTTTTGTAGACCTTGAGTCTCTAGTGGTTTGCTATTTAGTTTAGTGTAGGACCTATCAGGTGCATAGCAATCCTCTCAAAGGGGATCTCTATCACAGGCAAGGGAACTTAGGGGTTTTGAAAGTGAGAAGTAAAAGCAGTTAATATGACAGGTGGGGTAGGACCTACAATAATTTAGGAACTCTCAGTAACATCCTGGCCAATAGAACCTCTGTTTCACTCTCTCCTGAGTGTTTTCCATCCCCAAATGTCCACCCAAAACATGCGAATGAGCCATGTTTAAAACCCTCTGCCGGTAGGGTACTGGAACTAACAGATGCTCTAATATCTCTCTCCCTCTCAGTTTAGTCACCCGATACAACAACTTGCCATGGACTGCAAAATGAGTGAACCTGGTGTCCGCCCCCGGCTCTTAAGCAATCCCATTACGTACAGTCACATTCTTCAATGTAAGGTCTCGAAGTTGAGTAGTCCCAAAGTTCTCTTCGGGCACCTCTAAGTTAGAGAAGCTGGACCCCTCCGTTACCATCTCGTCCTCTTCTCCAGCGAGGACACATAGAGGAAACTCCTTCACCTTTGATTCTGATGGAGCCGTTTTCAGAGGGGCCTGGCTTTTTACCTGGACACTTTGTACGGCCCCCTTTTGCCTCAAGTTCC
Organism: Ranitomeya variabilis; assembly: GCF_051348905.1. Lineage (NCBI taxonomy): Eukaryota > Metazoa > Chordata > Amphibia > Anura > Dendrobatidae > Ranitomeya > Ranitomeya variabilis. The sequence goes on along the minus strand of NC_135232.1, from coordinate 659,409,361 downwards.
AAAACAGAGAAAAATCCCGCCCCGGTATGACAGGATGGATTAAGTCTTTTACTACTCCAACCTCATGGGACTTATTACCACAGTCTGTTCCCATGGTTACTCTAGCTACAGGGTGGTTCTTGGCATCCCCGTGTATGTAGCAGACGCCCACAAACGTGTTAGGAATTAACTGGTGAGGCAGTGCAGATCTGATTAGGGTCACCAGACTTTCAGAGTCTAACAGTCCCAGAACCATCACCCCATTGACGGACACTGCACACGACTGCGGGCCGCAGCCGGGTTGACAGTCCATACTGCAGGCCAGATAGGCATAATAGGAGCAGTGCCCACCTATGCTGCAGTCCAGGGATTCAGAGGACATATGACACCGGGTGGCTACGTGTCCAGGGTTGTGACACCGCCAACACACCACGTCCTTCATAACAGCCTTAGGGGACCCTTCAGCAGGATTGGTATGCCCCACATTTGTGGGTCTATTCCCTTTTCGTGGTGAGCCTGCCCCCCTTTGGGTATCCCAGTACGGGGAAGTAGCATCATCTGGTTTCCCAAGGGATTTCTCAACAACCAAGCCAACCAGGTCATCTGCATTCGAAGGGTCGCCCTGGGCAACCCAGGTCTGTGTTAGCCTGGGAAGGGAGTGGATGAATTTGTCCATCACCACACGCTCGACCATCTGGGCCAGAGTGGAAGTCTCTGGCTGTAGCCACTTCTGGACTAGGTGCAACAAATCGAACATTTGGAAGCATGGAGGTTTGTCTCCAGCATACGCCTAGCGGTGTACTCTCTGAGCTCTTACAGACATTGCTACTCCTAGGCGTAACAGAATTTCAGTTAATTTCCTGTATTCTTTGGCATCCTGGAGGGCTAGGTCGTAATGTGCCTTTTGGGGTTTCCCCGACAGATAAGGCTCCAGTGTACCTCTGCCCACTGCTCTGGTGGTAGCTTCTCATGCTCTGCCACCCACTCGAACACAGTCATAAAGGCTTCAAAGTCATCCCCTGGCGTCATTATCCATATGGCTCGCCTTACCCTTTTCTGGAAGTACGCATCATCAGCTGGAGACGGAGAGGAGACCGCCAGCCTTAAATGAACCGCTTCTGCGAGGATCTCCATTTACCGTGCTAGCGCCTTCTGCTGCTGTCACTGCTGCAGATGGTGTTGAAGCTGCTGTTTGAACAGCTTAGTCTTCTCCTTTTGCGCTAAATTCTGTTGACTGGCAGCAGTTGTTGCTGCTGTACCTGGACAAGATGTTTCACAAGCTCCTCCTTGCTGCCGGACATCTCGTTCTGAATAGTGGATTTCACCCAGGACATGTAGTTGTCATCAGTCTCTGTGCATGTTCCTGGAACACTGCCCGCACTTAAAACACCACGTGTGAGGGGTTGACATGCTTAGCTGCTTGTTCAGGTAGACACAGGAACACTTTGGTAGTGAAACACCTGCTGGTTTATTAAAAAGTCAGCATACACCAAGGCAAGGTTCAGGATAAACAAAAGCAGAGCCATTTTGGCTTAACGGACAACATAACAAAGTTCAACAGAATCCTTTTTCTGCAGGTTTCAACCTGCATACACTAGTACACACTGTCCTCAGCTCCTCCTTGGAGCTACATGGGAGTACCTCCTCTCCCAAGACACCCACAAAGACTCTCTCATGTCCAGGTATTTAACCAGGACCATGTGATGATCAAATGATCATGACATCACCACAGGTCCTGCTAGTACACATACCGGTGTCCATTCTGCAGGAGTGGATGCCTGAACATCCTCCCTCCTACTCTATGGGTGCTCACTTAAAACCAGCCCATATGTAACTTTAAATTAACCCTCTCGGCACGTAGCGTGCTGGAGGCAAAAAATATCCTGGTTTTTACATCACTCACCGCTGTATGTGCAGTGACATGTATCTCCCCTTATACACTGTGCCAGTGACTGTCACAAATAGTTGTGTTACTTAGTGTAATAATTGTGTCAATTAGTTGTATTTTCTCTCTGCTACTTTTGCTCGTCCTAGCTGCAATTCTCTGCATATGAACAGATTGCAGTCCAAGCATACAGCACACATTAGGCGCTGCAGTCACAAATAGGCTAATGTCTTCCTGAGCAAAGGAGATTATTGCATCACCGTTGTTGTAAATGGCTTGGCATGAATCCAGAAGCTTCTGATTACTGTGTAACATGCTCAGGACATGACTGACGTTCTTCATGAAAGGGCAAGATGCAATAAGATGCAGCAGAATAGTAATCAGTCTTAATATAATTTCTGTGTTTCTTTACTCTTCATTAGATTGCCAATTATCCTGTCTGTGTTATTGTGTTCTACTCGTTTCTCTCGTAGGTGGACTAGGAAGAGTTGTAAATGGCGCTTTTATGGTTCTAAAGGGACATCGGTCAATTGTTAATCAAGTGCGATTTAACCCTGACAGCTACATGATCTGTTCTTCAGGCGTAGAGAAGATCATAAAGGTGAGGTGCTCAGTAAAGCTGCTCGTATTATTCTATGGATCAGTATAAGAAAATCACACCTAGCGTAGCTACGTATATGCTTCTCCTTACATTCATTTATGTCCACAGTAACATTTAAGCCAAAATAATGTTCTGTGGTATACACCCAGTTGGTTGAATGGGAAAATTTTCGTAAGCAGGGGCACAGAAGAAAAAGAAAACTGTTCCATGATCAGTAGAGCAGCAACAATTGGAGGAGGCAATCCCCAAACAGCCGCGAGACATGCAGCCACAAAGGCTCAAACATATTTTTTGATTACGCCGAAGACACTCGGTTAGCACCCGAGCATACTCTGATAACACCTTATCTGAGGACATTCGCTCATCGCTAATGTTTAAATCTTGGTTCAATTGACAGTACCAACACTTGTACCAGCCTGAGTTGTGCAAAGGGGACACCTGTATGAAAAAAATAATACTACTATATACATATCTACTCATGGAGAAGATAGGTTGGGATTGATGGGGGAGGATTATCCTTTGGTTTTATTGTAGTTTGTTATATTCTTAAAAACTTTAACAAATAATTATCTCATAAAAAAAGTAAAGGTCTCGTAATAAATTAACATGGTTGGATAATCTCCAAGCTGGCCTTATTGATTGGTAGCCAGTGTCTATATTGTAGGCCTAGAAATAGCCCCTGTACAGGTAGCCAGATGAATAAATCCCATCCATGGATACTGCCGCTAGTATTCCTTCTCATGTGATGATTGTTGATTGTGTTTTATGAACATTATTTTTTATGAATATTAAGTTTGTTGTCTTTTGTTTCTAGATATGGAGCCCATATAAGCAACCCAACTGTTCTGGGGATCTTTATGGAGAGAGAGAGGACGATTCCCGCAGTTTGTACACACATGAAGAATACATTGGACTTGTGCTCAATAGTGGAAGTGGATTGTCCCATGACTATGCCAACCAGTCGATCCAGGAAGACCCACGAATGATGGCGTTTTTTGACTCGCTTGTCAGGCGTGAGATAGAGGGTTGGAGCTCAGACTCTGATAGTGACAGCACAATCCTGCAGCTCCACCCTGGCGTCAGCGAACGCTCGGCATATAGTGACTCTGAGTCGTCCACTTCCCTACCTCCTTCTCCCGCACAGATCCCCGGAGAGTCTGACGAGGCGGCCACAGCTGGGGAATCGCAGAGATCAAATGACTCTCCCTCTAGAAGATCTAGGACTACATCCCAAAAATTACGACTATTAGCACTTACAAAATACCAGGACAAATATCTAGCAGCCATTGCCAACAACTCGGACTCTGAGGACAATGCAGGGGAAACCGAAGCAGAGGATAGCACACTCCCTCGCCCACGCTCCCCAAGCCCTGAGGAGAACCGATCCAGCAGTAGCACCAGCAGCAGTAGTAGTAACAGCAGCAGCAGTGATGAGGAGGACACACTAAATGACCGTAGGAGTTCAATGCGACAGCGCAACGCATTAAGGCAGAAGCAGAAAATGCAAAAGGAGGAAAAATTGAACTCTGAAAGTACATCAGTAATAATTGGCGAGGATGTGTATGATTACCCTCAGATTACAGTGGATGAACTGTCTACATCTGCTGAGTCTTCACCAGATAGAAGTCCGACCCGAGGGGGCCGTAAATCTTCACTCTGTCCTAATATAGACTCTGTTGAAAGAAAAATCTACAAAGCTTACAAATGGCTTCAATATTCTTACATATCTTACTCTAAAAGTAAAGATGGTGAATCTTCCACTATGGATGGAGATAGTGATGACACAAGGCCAGGAACCAGCAGAAGAAGTAGTAATACATTGCCACCGGTTGTAGAAAACGACCATACTTCTGATAGTAAAGACTCCTTACTAGATAGCCTTATCCACCAAAAGAAGCATCACAAGGAAAAGCAACTTTGCTCAGAAGATATAGAAAATTCTTCTCAAGACGCAGGGTCTATAGAATATCCATCCGAGTCAAAAAAACTGAATGGCACGTCCATCCATAAAGAGCTAACGTCCAGCTCTGATGACTCTTGTGATGTGCACGATAGCAGTTCAGTGCAAACAGGCACCGAGCCTCGTCCGGTCACAGTAAGCCAGCAATCCCCTTGTACCAGCACAGACAGCAGCATAAAGGGCCAGGAGGGTGAAATAAAAGCCGAGGATGCAGAAGTGACTTGTTCTCACCAGACCAATGGTCATTTGCATCTTCATTCATCCATAGACTCTAACAACGGCGGGCAAAGTTATGGGGAGCCGGTAGCCACTTGTTGCCGTACGCACCCCAATGTAGACAATACTATCTCCCTGCCAGAGGTGGCATCACTGCATAGATGCATGTGCTTAACAGACGTGGGCTCTTCTAGGGGTACCAAAGAAAATGCCACATGTCACACAGACAAGGGAGGTCTACAGCCTCCAAGCGGACTAAAAAGACACTGGCCAGAGGAACAAGAAAATTCTTCCTCTGAAAAGAAAATGAAACTTTAGTTTTTTCTTTTCGTCTCCTCATGTTGTTGCGGAGATTTCCTAAAGTGTGTACAATTCATAAAAAAAAAAAATCTGAGGCTACGTCTATCAATTTGTGAAACATAGCCCAGTTGAGTTTGCACTAAAGGCAGCAGTGTTTTCTTTCAGCTATTTTTATAATTTTTTCTCTCCCTTTTTATGTTAAGGTTAGGTATGAAATATCTGCCAACAGTAGGTACCTGCACTGCTGGATATATATAGAAAAAAAATAATAATAATCTTTTAGTGGAGTGGAAGTGACACAATGCTGCGGCTAAATCCCAACTGTTAACAGGTTTCTTTTCTGTTTTTTGCCAAAGCAAAATCTTGATCTGTTTTGGATCGATGTATATCTGTGACCGGAAAATCTTAGGACTGACCCAAGAAATTAAAGAAAATCCTTCTTTTCAGTCACTTCTTGTTCAGGTGGTTTTCTTTAGCAACTTTGGGTGATGCTATGTCCATTAGTTTGGCACTGCTTGTTTACCCACTAACTATGAACAATGAGGAACGATGTCCCGTGAGTGATATGAAAATTTATATGGCTCGGAAAGTTATCTTTAGCCTTGTTGGGTTATGGCATATGGTCTAGTGGCCATCATCCTACTGCAGCATGGTTTTATGCCAACGCAACGCTACTATCAGTCGGTGTTTTTAGTAATCTTCATCCCAGGCGCGCGCCAGCAAAAATTACACAGCAATGACCGCGAACAGCTGAAACTTCTAATTAAGTGTTAGCGGCCGCTCTGCCTCACAAGTAGGCGGTAGCTTTACCCACAAAACGGCATCCATTAACAACCAATGTTATACACTAGTGTTTCCATAGACCTATCTAAGGGAATGGGGCAGTGAGCACACACCATAGTGCTCTGTCCACATTGGACTTTGTAACCCCCGCTTTGTAGATCTGTCAGAGTCTCTGCAGTCATGGAATAACCCTTAGATCTATTCACTCCATTAGATCAGAGAGGGAGATCCATGGGGACAAATTTTCTTTCATGCTGAACGTCAACCAAAAAGCCCTAATTTTATTCTGCATTTTATAATGGGCTCTCGTTTTCTTTTGTAGGTTTGCGGCTTTTTTTTTTTTAAGAGCTGGAAATTAACTTCCTTTTTTCATGTCCATTTAATGTATTCTTCTTAATCATGGCATTATAGATTTCATGAGCTTTTCTCAGTTGCTATTGTTGGGCGTTTTTGTCCCATGTCTTATCTGTTTTCCATCGTTTTTTTTTCCATTGTCATGTTGCAATGTACAAGTTAAAATGGATGGAAAATGATGCCTTAAAAGGGAATCTGTCAGTAGGATCATCCCTCCTATGGTGTCTACATGGGCATGTAGATCAGTGAAAGCTAAATTAAATGACACACCATATCTGTGATCCCATATATTATTCCAGATAAATCCACGTTTTTCTTATAAATAGAGCTGTTAAGATCTATGGGCTGGACATAGATCTCCCAGAGAATCTGCTGCCAGAGATTACTTTAGATGAAAGGAAGCGTTACCAGACTTCTGGTAATGTCCTGTTTCATCTAGAATAATCTCTGGAGGCATATTCTCGGTGAGCTTTATGTCCAGCCCATAGATCTTAACAGCTCATTTATATTTTAAGGAAAAATGGGGATTTCTCTGGAATAAGACATCAGATCGCATACGTCAAGGTGTTATTTTATTCAGCTATGACCTGTGTTCCCATATAGACAGACGGCTTAGGAAGGTAGATCCTACTGACAGATTCCCTTTTAATCTGTAACATAATTCATGCCGTCCAACCCGCAGGCAGCATTAATCAGATCCTAGCTGCACGAGTGCAGCCAGGTATATTTTTCTATGTAACGCTCTGGCGTTTCAGAAAGAATATACTTTCTTAATGGCTAATGTACATGTGTTCTTTTATGAAACAAGTTAGTCTAATAAAATAAAATGGCCCCAGTTGTTGGTGTGAAAATTGCAAGATTTCAACTTTTCATTTTTAGTACAGATTATGATATAGGGAAAAAATACATTTAAACACACAAGAAAAGTATTTTGAGGCTGTGTGCACACGTTGCATTTTTCGCTATAAAAACGCATAAAAAACGCATACATTATGCATCCCATCATTTAGAACGCATTCCGCAATTTTTGTGCACATGATGTGTTTTTTCTGCAAAAAAAAAAAAGCATCGCGGTAAAAAACGCAGCATGTTCATTAATTTTGCTGATTTTTTGCGTTTTTCCAGCTATTTAATGCATTGGGAAGCTCTGGAAAAAAAAAACGCGTCAAAAACGAAAAAAAAAAAAAAAAAACGGATGCGGATTTCTTGCAGAAAATGTCCGGTTTTGCTCAGGAAATTTCTGCAAGAAATCCTGAATGTGTGCACATAGCCTTAGAATTAAGTTATTTTCTGATTACATATTTATTTGCTTTACCATATACTGATGTGTTCTTCCTTATCTTCTCTCTTGGGTTGAGAAATTCCAAAATTAGTGCTACAGATAATAAATAAATAATAATTTTATTTATATAGCGCCAACATATTCCGCAGCGCTTAACAAATTATAGAGGGGACTTGTACAGACAATAGACATTACAGCATAATAGAAATCACAGTTCAAAACAGATACCAAGAGGAATGAGGGCCCTGCTCACAAGCTTAAAAACTATGAGGAAAAGGGGAGACATGAGATACAGAATGAAAAGCTTTTAGGCCAAAAAAAAAAACAACTAACCTCTCAGGTAATATAATGCAAAGGTTTGTTTTTTGTGTTTTTTTTTTCTCCTCCAAAGCTGGAGATTGAATACCTCTCAACTCTGAAGATCTGAAAGGTACATGGATATTGTAATTGCAAACGCTTTTGTAAATTCAGTGAACCTTAACGAAGCTAAAGGGGAAACCATACCCTGTAATTTGGAACATGGTACACAAAATGTCGATGAGATTAGATGACATTTTTCACTATTCTGTGTTGAGACCTTTTTTTTTTTTTTTTCTTTTTTTTATGTGCAAATTCTGGGGCAGCCCATGACTAATGCTTCTTTGGTAGGAAAGTATAACTATACTAGCTGTTTCCAGCCAGCTAACGCTCGGCATGCTCATTGCTATCTAATGTGGTGGGGGGGAGGGATTATGTGTAGTAATGTGGTGGGGGGGAGGGATTATGTGTAGTAATGTGGTGGGGGGGAGGGATTATGTGTAGTAATGTGGTGGGGGGGGGAGGGATTATGTGTAGTAATGTGGTGGGGGGGCGGGATCATGTGTGGTAATGGGGTGGGGGGCGGGATCATGTGTGGTAATGGGGTGGGGGGCGGGATCATGTGTGGTGATGGGGTGGGGGCGGGATTATGTGTGGTGGGGTGCGGGATTATATGTGGTGGGCGGGAATATGTGGTGATAGGGTGGGGGGCGGGATTGTGTGTGGTGATGTAGTGGGGGGCGGGATTATGTGTGGTGATGGGGCGGGATTATGTGTGGCGATGGGGCGGGATTATGTGTGGTGATGGGGTGGGGGGCGGGATTATGTGTGGTGATGGGGGCGGGATTATGTGTGGTGGGGGGGCGGGATTATGTTTGGTGGGGGGCGGGATTGTGTGGTGATGTGTTGGGGGGCGGGATTATGTGTGGTAATGTGGTGGGGGGCGGAATTATGTAGTAATGTGGGGGGTAGAGTTGAGCGACTTACTTTTTTCGGATCTAGTCGGGTTTCGCAAAACCCGACATTGTCAAAAGTCGGGTGAAATCGGCCGATTATTGCGAAAAGTCGGGGGCCGACTGAAACACGAAACCCAATGCAAGTCAATGGGGAATCAAAGTCGGCAGTGAGTGGAGGACAGGAAAACGCCTACAGTGCCCATTTTAATGCAAAAAACATCAATTCTTATTACTTAAGCTTGTCAATCTTAATTTATTTTATAATAATAGTTAGGCATTGAAAACTGGGGGTCATTTGGCTAAAGTTGTGGGGGGGGGGGGGTAGGGCTGGCTCAAGATTTTCGTGGGCCCAGGAAATGCGGAATACGTCACAGCGGTGGATCAGGGAGAGGTAAGTATTTCAACTTTGCAAGTGCTGTGATCCTGAGCAAGCAGGGGGGGGGCCCACTCGTTGGCACTGGCACAGGGCCCCTCATAGTATGGCAATGTGTTTGACGGCGGTTGGCTCCTCCCACTGGCAGAGACACTTTTGCGGGGGCCCTGTGCCAGTGACGTCGCCAACGAGTATGCCCTCCCTCCCACCTGATGAAGGAACCTGCACTTTCATCTGCACCTTCCTCTTTGTCCCCGTGTAAGGTGGTATAGTATGCGGGAAGGGGAACCTGACTTTCAGCAGGGTCAGATTCTGGCTGTGTAGAGTGCAAGGGAAATGTAGTGGTCTGGGTCAATGTACCAGCAGACTCATCTAGCAGTGGCTGGGCAATGGGCAGGATGAGGAGGAAACACAGATATAGGCCCAAATAATAAAGTAGGCTAAATGCAGTTCAAAATTGGTAACAGGACTAAACAGGCGCCATTGCTTTGTTCAGTGGAGGAAAACTGTAATGAGTGGCAGACACAGTTAGTAGGCCCTAATAATAAAGTAGGCTAAATGCAGTTCAAATGTGGTAACAGGACTAAACAGGCGGCATTGCTTTGCTCAGTGTTGGAAAATTGTAATGAGTAGCAGACTAAGTTAGTAGGCCCAAATAATAAAGTGGGCTAAATGTCTGCCAAAAAAAATTGTTCAGAAATAAACAGGTGGCATAGCTAGGTACAGGAGTGGGCTCCTCTGCTGAGTAGCAGACAGTGGTAGTAGGCGCAAAGTATTAACTGGTCTAAATGGAGGCCAGGGCCCCTGTATATTTTAACTATCATCTATCATTTCAACAAATTTGTATTGGCAGTGGCATTGAAGGATTTAACAGCACAAACTACACAGTGGTGGAGCAGGGAGAGGTAAGTATTGCAAGTGGTAGAGCACTGTTCGAGCTGGGGGGGAACACTCTCTCGTGGGAGGCGGTACTGGCACAGGGCCCCTCATATTACGACGGTGTGTCTGACGTTGGGTGTGCACCACCACCGCCAGAGACACTTCATCGTACTATGAGGGACCCAGTGCCAGTGCCGTCGCCCAAGAGTGGGCACACCCAGCTGTCCAGGCAAATGGCACTCGCACGGGTGCTTGCGCCAGGTGGTGACCACGGCCCTGTGGGGGGAGTCAGCCCATTTAGGGAGGTATAAAAATGGCCTATGGTGGACATTCAGCAGCTGCAAATGGAGGAATTGGAGAAGTCAGTAAGAGGAGGCCAAAAGCAAGACATTTTTCAGGCAAGCTACGTGTCAGCAGGGGAAGGTGGGGCAAAATAATTTGAAATCCATGATTGGTTCATTTTAATGAAGATGAGATCATCAACATTTTGAGTAGCCAGACGTGTCCTTTTTTCGGTCAGTATTGAACCAGCAGCACTGAAGACTCTTTCTGATAGCACACTAGCCGCAGGGCAAGCGAGCTCCTGTAATGCATATTCTGCCAATTCAGGCCAGGTGTCTATTTTAGATGCCCAGTAATCAAAGGGGAATAGCCTGTGAGGGAGAACATCGATAAGGGAGGAAAAGTAGTTCGTAACCATACTGGACAAATGTTGTCTCCTGTCACTTTGAATCGATGCAGCAGTACCTGTCGTGTCAGCGGTCATTGCGAAATCACTCCACAACCTGGTCATAAAACCCCTCTGTCCAACGCCACTTCGGATTTGTGCACCTCTAACACCTCTGCCATGTTGCCCCCTACGGCTCGTGTGAGAACCATCACCGCCGCTGTGTGCTGGGAATACCTGAACCAAACGGTGTACAAGAGTTGCTTGTTTGGTAGCCAATATTTGCTCAAGGTTCTCATGTGGCATGATATTTTGTAATTTTCCTTTATATCGTGGATCCAGGAGGCAGGCCAACCAGTAATCGTCATCGGTCATCATTTTGATAATGCGGGGGTCCCTTTTTAGGATACGCAAGGCATACTCCGGCATGTGGGACAATGTTCCAGGTGTCAATTCACTGCTTGTGCTGGGTTGAGGAGCACTTTCTTGCAAATCAACATGTGCCCACCCCCACCGCCCATGGGCTCTCCCTCATTTTTTGGATAATCTAAGCAAAATAACAACCGTTATATGGTACTGTAAAACAAGGTAGAAGGTGTATATAAACTTGTTGAGAATTTAAATCTCCCTTTTTTGTTTGGGAGACTGAACCAAAACTCAGGCCCTGTGCATAAAACAACACAATGTAAGTGGCAGAAAGTGGCTGGCTGATATACGACAAACTAACAGGACTGAGGTATATCCACTTTGTGAGAATTTGAATCTCACTTTTTTTGGGGGGAGACTGAACCAAAACTCAGGCCCGGTGTATAAAACAACACAATGTGAGTGGCAGAAAGTGGCTGACTGACGTACGATAAACTAACAGGACTGAAGTATATCCACTTTGTGAGAATTTGAATCTCACTTTTTTTTTTGGAGACTGAACCAAAACTCAGGCCCAGTGTATACAACACAATGTAAGGGGCAGAAAGTGGCTGGAAGATATATGAAAAAATACAAGGACTGTAGTACAATTTCAATCTCCCTACAATGATCTCAGGACAAGTATGGCAGCAATAAAAAGGACTGCTGCACACAGAAGTGTGGACAAATAAACAAGATAACTACAGAAAGGAGCAACAGGATTTTTGCTTTTTAAAAAGCAGTTGGTTTGCACAGGAGCGTGCAAACAGCAATGCAGCTATCAGGGAGCCTTATAAGGCAGCCTAATAAGCTACAGAGCTGATGCACAAAAATATAGCCTCCACTGTCCCTGCAAAAAAAAGGTGTTGGACAGTGGAAATCGCTACAGCACAAGCAGTTTGGGGGTTAATCTTCCCTCCCTAACTATATCCCTTCTTCTGACGAAGCTGCAGCAATCTCTCCCTATGCTACGATCGGCAGAAGGTAGATGGCAGTCGGCGTGCACGCCCCTTTATAGCCCCTGTGACGCCGCAGAAAGCAAGCCAATCACTGTCATGCCCTTCTCTAAGATGGTGGGGACCGAGACCTATGTCATCACGCTGCCCACACCCTGCGTCCTTCATTGGCTGAAAAATGGCGCTGAAAGCGTCATACGAAACGCGACTTTTGTGCGCAGATCGGCGACCTCATGGCCGATCCCACACTAGGATCGGGTCGGGTTTCAGGAAACCCGACTTTGCCGAAAGTCGACGATTTTTGTATTTGTCCTATCTGTTTCGCTCAACCCTAGTGGTGGGGGGGCGGTATTATGTGGTAATGTGGTGGGGGGCGGGATTGTGTGGTGATGTGGTGGGGGGCGGGATTATGTGTTGTGGGGGGCGGGATTATGTGTTGTGGGGGGCGGGATTGTGTGGTGATGTGGTGGGGGGCGGGATTATGTGGTGGGGGCGGGATTATGTGTGGTGATGTGGTGGGGCGGAGCTACTGTGCAGGGGGCGGGATTAGCGAGCAATCACAATGCTATATATATATATATCAGCTGGTCTATGTCCAAGAACTCCGTTTACTAAATTTTACTGCGAAATACATTACCTCCACCCTATCAAAAATAGCAGTACTGGGACATGCTATATGTATGCACAAGAATAAGCATTTGTCGATTGGTCCTAGAAAGGTAATGCAGGTGTTAGATTCTCTTTAAGGAGAATCTGTCCGAAAGATAAACCCTCCTTGCACAACAGTGTTACCTGGCTATGGATGGAATTGCTGCTGTAGTTCCCCTGCACAGCAGAACTGCTGTAATGGAAATACCACTTAAGTGTTGCAACTCCTCTCTCCTCCATAGAACTACTATACGGGCTGATGCATTCGATGGTGCTGAATGCATTCGATGGTGGTGAATGTGCTCTTATAACTATCTGCTGGCTGATTTTCTGTCTCTGAATCTCATTGGGGGTTACACAACGCAGCTGCTTTGATAGTCATCTTTTCTGTGACAAAATGACTTTCAGTACTTTTCCTGTGATTGTTGATCTGTTTGATTTTTTTTTTCTTTTTACAAAACAAGAAAAAAAAAACATAGAATCCTCCTTCTCCCCTCCACACTTTGTTTACTTTTTCCAAGACCGTTTTCCTGTGCCCTAGCTCCCCTACTCCCCAAGATTCAGAAGACCCTGCTCTGTTCTCACTGCAGAGCCAGTACAAGTTGCTGGGATAACTGACACCATTGAGCTCTCATCTCTTGGCATTCCCTGAGGGGAGAGTTACAGCACAGGTGCTATACTATGAGAGGAGAAGAGCTGAAAGAAGGGTTTAGAATGTGCCCCACTATCTCAACATCAAATTAGTGTTCAAAGGTGTCTGTAACCACACTTATGTATGTTGTACTTACAGCAACTTGTACTCGCTCTTCAGTGAGAGCAGAGCAGGCTGTCATTACATCACACGGGAGTAGCCTATTCTCAGTTATAGTGGGGGCATGTTCTTATTTCTCGTTGCTGCCTGATGATGATTGGTTAACATCATATAGAGGGGACAAAGTACACTCCCCCAGAGAAAACTCTTTGGTATCACCCATTTGGACTTTAAGTGTAACCAGTGTTTTAATTTTTAGTTCAAACCAGTAGGAAGAATGATAATGTGTCAAGTAATTTTTAATATCTCTAATGGAAAGGTGAAATTTAAAAAACGTAAAGAAAAGTGTCACGGATTTACCACAGAGGGAGACTGCGGTGTCTGATTCCACATACTCCTGCACTAATTAGAAGCACTTCACCATCATATTAAACTGTGCAGGTTTCTGCTAGCAGTGCAGGGGTTAGATCTGTTCAGAATAGAGTCTCTGAAGCTTTCCTGCTTTGATGATCTCAGCTGTTCAGTGTTGGCTTTGCAATATATACTGGCCTCTGGCAATCAGGGAATGCCAGTGTCAGTTTCATACTGCCTGGTTCTGGAGTTGGAGGTGTTGTTTGTTTGAGGAGGCGTTTGGACTGTTATTCAGAAGACTTGCTTCGTGATTTATGTGTGTGCATATCCTTATCCTCTCCTATCTGGTTGTTCCTTCCTCTTACTCCCCGGAGTTCCACTCTGTTGCTTGTGAGTGCATATTTGTATGAGTGGTATTTTTATTTATCCCTGTATGTCTTCACTTGTTAGTTTGGTTTGTGTATTCTTATATACAACTACACCCCACTTCCCTGGGTGAAGAAGGGGACAAATAAGGGCTGATTCAGGGGTACAGCAAGGTAAGAGGCCCCAACATCTTCACAATTAGAAGTTATCCGGGGAGCAGGGATAGCTAGGGCGCCCCTAGCGTTACGAAGAGCCGTGACCCCGAGATATGAAACTACAGTCACGTGACAAAGATTGTGGATCAGTAGTATAAATTTACACCGTAGCCGTCCTGAAGTATATTGTCGACTGCACCAGATCTGTTCCCATCACATGTGTGACGTGATAGTTTATATAATCTGGGTGAGTGACAGCTCATTGTCTCACATTGTCAGTAGCGTTGCCTAGATTTAGCTTTGCAGCCTCTTGTCGGTTGCTATTTTAATTTCTCAAAAAAACCCCTGTAGAGAAAAGTTAAAGACACTTGTGTGGAATTTCTTCCTGAAATCCTTCTCGTACTTTACTGTACAGATGGGTTCCTACATATTACTTTTTACTCCTCACATCTGCTGATCAGATGTTCCACTCGTCCTGAGGTAAACAGCAAGATACGTATAAGGAGACAACGGCTGACAAGGAGCTGCTCCCAAAGTTGTGCAAACTATCTGTTGTGGCTCAGGAACTGTGAGAAATCTGTGCATGATGGACGATTACAAATACATCTATAAAATAGCTGCCAATTGACAAACTCTGATGGAAAAAGGTGGGGATGCAATGAATGATAACTTAAAGGGGTTGTCTGGCCTTAGACTACACATCACATCGCACGCTGCTCTCTGTAAGGATTCTTTGATGACGGTAAAAAGGGGTTATGTGACTGCAATTTGCATACTTCCAGCCAGATTTTGACTAGACTTGTACGACCTCACTCAACACACTTGCATTGAGTGAAGAAGCACATATCTAGTCATCACATGACTGCATGTACAGGGGCATGTTCTGGCACCCCTGGTCAAAATTACTGTTATTGTGAACAGTTAAGCATGTTGAGGATTAAATAATCTCTAAAAGGCCTAAAATTATAGATGACACATTTCCTTTGTAATATATGTATTCATTTTTTACATTTTAAAAATTACAAAAATGAAAATGGGCCAATACAAAAGTTTGGGCACCCTTGGAGATTTATGCTCTCTGATAACTGACCAAGGTCTTAGACCTTAATTAGCCTGTTGGGAAAAACCAGGTGATACAAATTTCCCAGCTTTATAAATAACCCAGCCTCCTCAAACTTTTTGCCAAAAACCGCAGCCATGGGTGGTTCTAAGCAGCTGCCGAGCACTCTGAAAATGGCGAAGGCCCACAGAGCAGGAGAAGGCTATAAGAAGATAGCAAAGCGTTTTCAAGTTGCCCTTTCTCAATTCGAAATGTAATTAAGAAATTGCAGTTAACAGGAACCGTGGAGGTCTAGTTAAGGTATGGAAGGCCAAGCAAAATTACAGTGAGAGCTGATCGTGGGATTGCTAGAGCTGCAAATTGGAACCCATGCTTGACTGAAAAAGATCTTCAGAAAGATTTAGCAGACTCTGGAGTTGTGGTACTACTGGTCAGAGACACCTGCGTATGGAAGAATCATCAGAAGAAAACCTCTCCTGTGTCCTTACCATAAAATTCAGTGTCAGTAGTATGCAAAAGAACATCTAAACAATCCTGATGCATTTTGGAATCAAGTCCTGTGGACCAATGAGGTTAAGATAGAACTCTTTGGTAATAATGATCAAAGGTATGTGTGGAGAAAAAGGCACAGAATTTTAGGAAAAGAAGATCTCACCAACTATTAAGCGTGGGGGTGGATCAATCATGCTTTGGAGTTGTGTTACAGCCAATGGCATGAGGAACATTTCACGGGTAGAGGGAATAACGGATTCAATTACTTTTCAACAAATTCCTCATGCAAATATAACATCATCTGTAAAAAAAAGCAGAAGTTGAAAAAAGGATGGCTTCTACAAATCAACACACAAATCTACAAATCTAAACACACATCAAACTCCACAATAGACTACCTCAAAAGGTACAAGCTGAAGGTTTTACAATGGCCCTCACAGTCCCCTGATCTGAACATCATTGAAAATCTATGGCTAGACCTCAAAATAGCAGTGCATGCAAGATGATCAAAGAATCTCACACAACTGGAAGAATTTTCCAAGGAAGAATGGATGAAAATCCCTCAAACAAGAATTGAAAGACTTGGGTGGCTACAAAAAGTGCTTATAAGCTGTGATACTTGCAAAAGGGGGCGCTACTAGGTACTAACCATTATTCACAGAAAAAGAAGGTAGGGGACTATTCGCATAAATTGAAAAATTCACCGAAACCAAAATACTCCAATGTGCTATCTAATATATAATTGCCTAGAATACTACTTCCTGCAATTTGTGCCAACTTCCGTGGCTTTGTCCGGAGATAATGTCCGGAGCTAATGTCCGGAGATAAGTGACGTCACCAGTGTCCTACACCCAGGCAGAGCACAGGGGCCCCAGGCAGCATATGGGGCTCCAGGCAGAGCACAGTGGCCCCAGGCAGCATATGTGGCCCCAGGCCGAGGGGCCCCGCCCACCAAATCGGAGGCCGAGGGTCCCCGCCCACCAAATCGGAGGCCGAGGGTCCCCGCCCACCAAATCGGAGGCCGAGGGTCCCCGCCCACCAAATCGGAGGCCGAGGGGCCCCGCCCACCAAATCGGAGGCCGAGGGGCCCCGCCCACCAAATCGGAGGCCGAGGAGCCCCGCCCACCAAATCGAAGGCCGAGTGGCCCCGCCCACCAAATCGGAGGCCGAGGGACCCCGCCCACCAAATCGGAGGCTGTGGGGCCCCGGGTGCAAAAGTAAGTGCGCCCCCGGGTGCAAAAGTAAGTGCGCCCCCGGGTGCAAAAGTAAGTGCGCCCCCGGGTGCAAAAGTAAGTGCGCCCCCGGGTGCAAAAGTAAGTGCGCCCCCGGGTGCAAAAGTAAGTGCGCCCCCGGGTGCAAAAGTAAGCGCGCCCCCGGCCCCGGGTGCAAAAGTAAGCGCGCCCCCCAGTCCCGTGTGTGAAAAGTGCTGCTGTAAAGCTGGTAGCGCTGTTCAAGCACCATGTATTTCCTTCAGGAAATGCCCATTTAATATATAATTGCCTAGAATACTACTTCCTGCAATTTGTGCCAACTTCCGTGGCTTTGTCCGGAGCTAATGTCCGGAGCTAATGTCCGGAGATAAGTGACGTCACCAGTGTCCTACACCCAGGCAGAGCACAGGGGCCCCAGGCAGCATATGGGGCCCCAGGCAGAGCACAGTGGCCCCAGGCAGAGCACAGGGGCCCCAGGCAGAGCACAGGGGCCCCAGGCAGAGCACAGGGGCCCCAGGCAGCATATGGGGCCCCAGGCAGAGCACAGGGGCCCCAGTCAGCATATGGGGCCCCAGGCAGAGCACAGCGATATTTTGGACCACTGTGCGGTGTTTCAGACCCCCTGTGTGATGTCTGGGGCCCTGTTCTTAAGTATATTAAAGATTAAAGTAACGTATATTAAAGTATATTATAGATCAAATTTGACACGTTTATGAGCACCATTGAGTGATATACTCAAGAATTACATAATTTTTCAACATTTTATGGTTTCAAACTGTAAACACTCAGAGTTTTTTTTGACTTCAACCAGAAAACCTTAACGGTTCATAAAAAACTTGACTGTTCAGGATATGATAAAAGTCATAGTATTCTGAATCTTTAACTTATAAAGATACCTTTACATGGGGTGATTATTGGTTCCAGAGAGGCTTTCGGCCGATAATCGTACACATGGCTGGTGACAGGACAATACAATATAAACGTTCAAAGGTAAACACTGATAACATTAAAATCTAATATATAATTGCCTAGAATACTACTTCCGGCAATTTGTGCCAACTTCCGTGGCTTTGTCCGGAGATAATGTCCGGAGATAAGTGACGTCACCAGCGTCCTACACCCGCTCAGGGTGGACAAAGATATATGCCTTCGTGGTGCGCGGCACTCTTCTGATTGGTTGCCGCCTGCCGCGAGCGACCAATCAGAAATGTGCCGTACTGTCATGAATTGTCAAGAGCTGGTGAGTGCAGCCATTTTTTGTTCTTTCTTACTATTATTTATTAATTGTATTATTCTTACATTTGAATAAATAAAGTATATATGGATTCTAGACTCCCGATTCTTTAGAATCGGGCTGCCATCTAGTATAAAATATAACTTTTCATATTGTTAATAAAATAAGTCAATATCGTGAATAAACCACCACCGATTTTTATATATATATAGTATCCAAAAAAAAGAAAAGCAGCACAAAATAATAGAAAAAAGTGGACTTTGCCTGAACGGCATGACAACGTTTCGGATACAAAATCCTTTTTCAAGCAGTGAACACATGAGTGAGACAACCCTTTATACACAACTCATACATATCCAATTACAAAATTCATTATGTGTAATAATATAAATACCGGTAAAATATATATTAATAATCCATAAAATAGTGCATCAATGTGACTTATAATATCCTCGTTAAATTCATTGCTAGTGAACACATTACATTACATGTTGCGTGATTATGCTTAAAATTTGCTCAATGAGCAATTAGTAATTACAAAAAACCAGGTGCCCCAATCCCTGAAAACATGATTACAGCGGGCTTACACATATAATGTTTTCATGCATGCCACGGTCTCCGGCGTCCTACTGCGCATGTCAGTGAGGTCAATATCAAAAGACCCATACTGCACAAGCTCACAGTTGCGCAGAACCACTATGAAGACCGCGGCGCCATTTTGATTAAGGGAAAAAATGCCATCTGAAGTGCCGAATCTCCACAACATCAGAATTAAAGAAAAAAAAGAAAAAAAAAAGAATAAAAGTGTGCCTAATCAACATCCCCAGATTCTTATTTAGCCGAAAAACAAAAACGCAACACCAGGAAGCAATAGAAAAAAACTTCTCATACTTCTATTGGGGCAAATTCAGATGTGCCGCATGCAGGATTTAAAGGGCCAGGGCATAAGCCCAAAGAGTCATAAGGTCTGGGAAACCCTCCCCAATTAAGTGGGGCATCCCATTCCTCAATATGAATACAGAGACATTTGGGGGCGGAAAACCCCCCGCATATCTCCAATCCATTCAATGACATTACACGACCCATATCCATGGCTACATCATTTGTATCCCATTAAAGATAAATTCCAAACAAGGACAAAACTATAATTGCTCCCAATATTCAAAATTTATTGTTCTTTTATACTTATATTTATTAGTTTTTCACACATATATCAAATACAAAGGCAAAAGAATCAGGAGATGCGGAGGCCAGTGAAATATATAAATATCCGTGAAAAAAATGTATATAAGAAGAGAGAATCAACCACTTCATGGGCAAAAAATTTTTTTTCGACAACATTCAATTCACAGAATGGGACACCTGGAATAGAGAAAAGGGAAAAGGTTATTCCCTATTTTTATATAGAATGCATCAAATGCTTAATCAATAAGATCATATATTACGAGAAAGGATAGTGACCAGACTGTGCATTACATAACTTGACTAAGCTTAAAGTCTACATTAAGACCATACGGTTTCAGAGTATTCAATCTTTTTATCCACTCCAATTCTCTTCTCTTAAGCAATCGCACACGATCACACCCTCTCCTTTGAACAGGTATCATATCTATAATACGAAAACGCAACTCCCTTTCAGTGAGATTTTTCCACAAAATGTTTGGAAACAGGTAAGTCCATACGTTTTTTCCTTATGGCATGTCGGTGTTGATTGATTCTTGTTTTAAAATCACACGTAGTCTCACCGACATACCATAAGGAACAAGGACATTGTAGTAAGTAGATAACAAACTCTTAGTCACATGTCAAAAAATGTTGAATTTTAAACTCCTCATTAGTAATAGGATGGAAAAAATTGGAACCCTTAAGTATCAGGCTGCAATTAACACAAGACAGACATGGATAAAGGAACCTATATCTGATTTAATCAGAGTGGAGGCTATAGTGCAATTTCGTTTATATGAAAAAATTGGAGGTTTAGAAAATTCCTTCACCTGGGGAAAACAATTGTGTAGCATCCCCCAGTGTTTGCATACAATATCAGCGATCTTGCTGCTTTCCTCACAAAAAGAGGTCACAAAAGGAATACGATCAAGTTCCTTTAATTTTGACTTTTTTTGAAATAGGTCCTTTCTTGGTATTGTATCAACCTTATTTTTTTGTCTTTGCAAAAGATTTTTCAGATAACCTCTGTCGGGAAATTTATTTAACATCACTTCAGTAGATTTTGCCAGAGAGTCTCCATCACTCTCAATTCTTTTTATTCTTTTTATTGACTATATGGAATAGACTCTTTTGTTTTCCGTGGGTGTTGACTGTTAAACAACAATAGATCATTTTTGTCAGTGATTTTTCTATAGAGTTGAGTGACCAATTTGTCACTCTCAATTCGGACATTCACGTCTAAAAACTGTATACTTGTATCCGAGTATACCAGGGTGAATTTAATTGTTTCATCAATCATATTCAAATAATCATGAAATTCACGTAGCAAGTCTTCAGTCCCAGTCCAAATGAGGAAGACATCGTCTATGTATCTCCACCACGCAGCCACATGGCAAAAGTGGTGGGACACAGACGAGGTCCTCCTCAAGGACACTCATAACAATATTTGCATACGTGGGCGCCATGTTCGCGCCCATGGCGGTCCCTCGTAATTGCAAATAAAAAGTATCTCCAAACAAAAAATAATTTTTAGTCAATACTAATTCCAAAAGTTGAACTATAAACTCTCTAGCTTCCACGGAGTAGTGTGTGGTCAATATTTTTTTTTATTTATTGCATCCAACCCTCGGCTATGATCAATAGACGTGTAAAGCGATGTGACATCAAAAGATGCCAACATCACCTCACCTTTCAACTCAATACCACTTATTTTTTCAAGGAAGTCTGTAGTGTCCCGAATAAAAGACTGCACGGCTAGCAATCAGATTAAGAATTTTGTCAAGAAAAATCCCAATCTTAGAAAAAATGGAATCACAGCCTGACACAATCGGTCTACCCGGAGGGTGTACGAGAGACTTATGAATCTTTGGTAATGTATATATCACTGGAGTGATTGGAAATTTGACAGTCAAAAAATCATATACATCTTGATCAATAATCTTTCTATCCAAAGCACTGTCCAAAACAATTTTAATCTCTCTGGCAATAGCAAATTTAGGATCACAAGATAACCTCTCGTACACCCCCGGGTCTGCCAACTGTCCCTTTATTTCTTCAATATATTCATTCTTATTGAGAACCACCGCACCACCTTTATCAGCTTTTTTTATAATAATATCCCCATCATGTGCCAAATCGTATAGGGCTTCAATTTCACCCGCTGTCATATTAGGGTGATTCAATTTTTTGGGGGAATTTTCTCTCAATTTCTCAATATCGCCACACACAGCAGAAATGAAAGCATCAATTACTGGAGAATTTTCAGACGGAGTAAAATTACTTTTTTTCTTTAAAGTCAATTGTTTTAGATCAAGTTCACTGGTGGAAATTTTTTCTGTACTTGCATTATAAAAAAAAACACTCTCTTAGATTTATTGATCTAAAAAAATACTGCCAATCCATATTTAACTGAAAATGATCTCCTTGTCCATTTCGCATATGTCCTAATAAAGTCTTATCTGTTTTATCGGGCTTGGTGAGTGCAAATCATTTTTTTCTTTTTCTCTGGATTTCACTTTTTTGGTTATGCACCCGAAGAAAGCGGCAGTGCGGGTATATAATTTTTTTTCTTTTTTCTTAACCCCTTAAGCCCCGAGGGTGGTTTGCACGTTAATGACCGGGCCAATTTTTACAATTCTGACCACTGTCCCTTTATGAGGTTATAACTCTGGAACGCTTCAACGGATCTTGGCGATTCTGACATTGTTTTCTCGTGACATATTGTACTTCATGATAGTGGTAAAATTTCTTCGATATAACTTGCGTTTATTTGTTAAAAAAAGGGAAATTTGGCGAAAATTTTGCAATTTTCCAACTTTGAATTTTTATGCCCTTAAATCACAGACATATGTCACGCAAAATACTTAATAAGTAACATTTCCCACATGTCTACTTTACATCAGCACACTTTTGGAACCAAATTTTTTTTTGTTAGGGAGTTATAAGGGTTAAAAGTTGACCAGAAATTTCTCACTTTTACAACACCATTTTTTTTTAGGGACCACATCTCATTTGAAGTCATTTTGAGGGGTATATATGACAGAAAATACCCAAATGTGACACCATTCTAAAAACTGCACCCCTCAAGGTGCTCAAAACCACATTCAAGAAATTTATTAACCCTTCAGGTGTTTCACAGGAATTTTTGGAATGTTTAAATAAAAATGAACATTTAACTTTTTTTCACACAAAATTTATTTCAGCTCCAGTTTGTTTTATTTTACCAAGGGTAACAGGAGAAAATGGACCCCAAAAGTTGTTGTACAATTTGTCCTGAGTACGCTGATACCCCATATGTGGGTGTAAACCATTGTTTGGGCGCAGGGCAGACCTCGGAAGGGAAGGAGCGCCATTTGACTTTTCAATGCAAAATTGACTGGAATTAACCCCTTCACCCCCAAGGGTGGTTTGCACGTTAATGACCGGGCCAATTTTTACAATTCTGACCACTGTCCCTTTATGAGGTTATAACTCTGGAACGCTTCAACGGATCTTGGCGATTCAGACATTGTTTTCTCGTGACATATTGTACTTCATGATAGTGGTAAAATTTCTTCGATATAACTTGCGTTTATTTGTGAAAAAAACGAATATTTGGCGAAAATTTTGAAAATTTCGCAATTTTCCAACTTTGAATTTTTATGCCCTTAAATCACAGACATATGTCACGCAAAATACTTAAGAAGTAACATTTCCCACATGTCTACTTTACATCAGCACAATTTTGCAACCAAAATTTTTTTTTGTGACAGAGTTATAAGGGTTAAAAGTTGACCAGCAATTTCTCATTTTTACAACACCATTTTTTTTAGGGACCACATCTCATTTGATGTAATTTTGAGGGGTCTATATGATAGAAAATACCCAAGTGTGACACCATTCTAAAAACTGCACCCCTCAAGGTACTCAAAACCACTTTCAAAAAGTTTATTAACCCTTCAGGTGTTTCACAGGAATTTTTGGAATGTTTAAATAAACATAAACATTTAACTTTTTTTCACACAAAATTTATTTCAGCTCCAATTTGTTTTATTTTACCAAGGGTAACAGGAGAAAATAGACCCCAAAATTTGTTGTACAATTTGTCCTGAGTACGCTGATACCCCATATGTGGGGGTAAACCACTGTTTGGGCGCATGGCAGAGCTCGGAAGGAAAGGAGCGCCATTTGACTTTTCAATGCAGAATTGACTGGAATTGAGATGGGACGCCATGTTGCATTTGGAGAGCCCCTGATGTGCCTATACATTGAAACCCCCCACAAGTGACACCATTTTGGAAAGTAGACCCCCTAAGGATCTTATCTAGATGTGTGGTGAGCACTTTGACCCAACAAGTGCTTCACAGAAGTTTATAATGCAGAGCCGTAAAAATAAAAAATCATATTTTTTCACAAAAATAATCTTTTCGCCCCCAATTTTTTATTTTCCCAAGGGTAAGAGAAGAAATTGGACCCGAAAAATTGTTGTGCAATTTGTCCTGAGTACGCTGATACCCCATATGTGGGTGTAAACCATTGTTTGGGCGCAGGGCAGAGCTCGGAAGGGAAGGAGCGCCATTTGACTTTTCAATGCAAAATTGACTGGAATTGAGATGGGACGCCATGTTGCGTTTGGAGAGCCCCTGATGTGCCTAAACATTGAAACCCTGTACAAGTGACACCATTTTGGAAAGTAGACCCCTTAAGGAACTTATCTAGATGTGTGTTGAGCACTTTGACCCAACAAGTGCTTCACAGAAGTTTATAATGCAGAGCAGTAAAAATAAAAAATCATATTTTTTCACAAAAATGATCTTTTTGCCCCCAATTTTTTATTTTCCCAAGAGTAAGAGAAGAAATTGGACCCGAAAAATTGTTGTGCAATTTGTCCTGAGTACGCTGATACCCCATATATGGGTGTAAACCATTGTTTGGGCGCAGGGCAGAGCTCGGAAGGGAAGGAGCGCCATTTGACTTTTCAATGCAAAATTGACTGGAATTGAGATGGGACGCCATGTTGCGTTTGGAGAGCCCCTGATGTGCCTAAACATTGAAACCCTGTACAAGTGACACCATTTTGGAAAGTAGACCCCTTAAGGAACTTATCTAGATGTGTGTTGAGCACTTTGACCCAACAAGTGCTTCACAGAAGTTTATAATGCAGAGCCGTAAAAATAAAAAATCATATTTTTTCACAAAAATGATCTTTTCGCCCCCATTTTTTTATTTCCCCAAGGGTAAGAGAAGAAGTTAGACCACAAAAGTTGTTGTGCAATTTGTCCTGAGTACGCTGATACCCCATATGTGGGTGTAAACCATTGTTTGGGCGCAGGGCAGAGCTCGGAAGGGAAGGAGCGCCATTTGACTTTTCAATGCAAAATTGACTGGAATTGAGATGGGACGCCATGTTGCGTTTGGAGAGCCCCTGATGTGCCTAAACATTGAAACCCTGTACAAGTGACACCATTTTGGAAAGTAGACCCCTTAAGGAACTTATCTAGATGTGTGTTGAGCACTTTGACCCAACAAGTGCTTCACAGAAGTTTATAATGCAGAGCAGTAAAAATAAAAAATCATATTTTTTCACAAAAATGATCTTTTTGCCCCCAATTTTTTATTTTCCCAAGAGTAAGAGAAGAAATTGGACCCGAAAAATTGTTGTGCAATTTGTCCTGAGTACGCTGATACCCCATATATGGGTGTAAACCATTGTTTGGGCGCAGGGCAGAGCTCGGAAGGGAAGGAGCGCCATTTGACTTTTCAATGCAAAATTGACTGGAATTGAGATGGGACGCCATGTTGCGTTTGGAGAGCCCCTGATGTGCCTAAACATTGAAACCCTGTACAAGTGACACCATTTTGGAAAGTAGACCCCTTAAGGAACTTATCTAGATGTGTGTTGAGCACTTTGACCCAACAAGTGCTTCACAGAAGTTTATAATGCAGAGCCGTAAAAATAAAAAATCATATTTTTTCACAAAAATGATCTTTTCGCCCCCAATTTTTTATTTTCCCAAGGGTAAGAGAAGAAATTGGACCCGAAAAATTGTTGTGCAATTTGTCCTGAGTACGCTGATACCCCATATGTGGGTGTAAACCATTGTTTGGGCGCAGGGCAGAGCTCGGAAGGGAAGGAGCGCCATTTGACTTTTCAATGCAAAATTGACTGGAATTGAGATGGGACGCCATGTTGCGTTTGGAGAGCCCCTGATGTGCCTAAACATTGAAACCCTGTACAAGTGACACCATTTTGGAAAGTAGACCCCTTAAGGAACTTATCTAGATGTGTGTTGAGCACTTTGACCCAACAAGTGCTTCACAGAAGTTTATAATGCAGAGCCGTAAAAATAAAAAATCATATTTTTTCACAAAAATGATCTTTTCGCCCCCATTTTTTTATTTCCCCAAGGGTAAGAGAAGAAGTTAGACCACAAAAGTTGTTGTGCAATTTGTCCTGAGTACGACGATACCCCATATGTGGGGGTAAACCACTGTTTGGGCGCATAGCAGAGCTCGGAAGGGAAGGAGCGCTATTTTACTTTTCAATGCAAAATTGACTGGAATTAAGATGGGATGCCATGTTGCGTTTGGAGAGCCCCTGATGTGCCTAAACATTAAAACCCCCCCACAAGTGACCCCATATTGGAAACTAGACCCCCCAAGGAACTTATCTAGATGTGTTGTGAGAACTTTGAACCCCCAAGTGTTTCACTACAGTTTACAACGCAGAGCCATGAAAATAAAAATCCTTTTTTTCCCCACACAACTTATTTTTTGGCCCCCAGTTTTGTATTTTCCCAAGGGTAGCAGGAGAACTTGGACCCCAAAAGATGATGTCCAATTTGTCCTGAGTACGCTGATACCCCATATGTTGGGGTAAACCCCTGTTTGGGCACACGGGAGAGCTCTGAAGGGAAGGAGCACTGTTTTCCTTTTTCAACACAGAATTGGCTGGAATTCAGATCGGATGCCATGTCCCGTTTGGAGAGCCCCTGATGTGCCTAAACAGTGGAAACCCCCCAATTATAACTGAAACCCTAATCCAAACACACCCCTTACCCTAATCCCAACAGTAACCCTAACCACTCCTCTAACCCAGACACACCCAACCCTATTCCCAACCGTAAATGTAATCCAAACCCTAACCCTATCTTTAGCCCCAACCCTAACTGTAGCCCCAACCCTAGCCCTAACCCTAGCCCTAGCCCTAACCCGAGCAATAACCCTAGCCCTAACCCTAGCCCTAACCCGAGCAATAACCCTAGCCCTATCACTAGCCCTAACACTAGCCGTAACACTAGCCCTAACCCTAGCCCCAACCCTAGCCCTAACCCAACCCTAACCCTAGCCCTAACCCTAGCCCCAACCCTAGCCCCAACCCTAACCCTAGCCCTAACCCTTGCCCTAACCCTAACCCTAGCCCTAGCCCTAACCCTAGCCCTTACCCTAGCTCTAACCATAGCCCTAACTCTAGTCCTAACTCTAGCCCTAACCCTAACCCTAATGGGAAAATGGAAAAAAATACATTTTTTAATTTTTTAATTTTTCCCTAACTAAGGGTGTGATGAGGGGGGGTTTGATTTACTTTTATAGCGGGTTTTTTAGCGGATTTTTATGATTGGCAGCCGTCACACACTGAAAGACGCTTTTCATTGCAAAACATATTTTTTGCGTTACCACATTTTGAGAGCTGTAATTTTTCCATATTTGAGTCCACGGAGTCATGTGAGATCTTGTTTTTTGCGGGACGAGTTGACGTTTTTATTGGTAACATTTTCGGACACGTGACATTTTTTGATCGCTTTTTATTCCGATTTTTGTGAGGCAGAGTGATCAAAAACCAGCTATTCATGAATTTCTTTTGGGGGAGGCGTTTATACCGTTCCGCGTTTGGTAAAATTGATAAAGCAGTTTTATTCGTCGGGTCAGTACGATTACAGCGATATCTCATTTATATCATTTTTTTTATGTTTTGGCGCTTTTATACGATAAAAACTATTTTATAGAAAAAATAATTATTTTGGTATCGCTTTATTCTCAGGACTATAACTTTTTTATTTTTTTGCTGATGATGCTGTATGGTGGCTCGTTTTTTGCGGGACAAGATGACGTTTTCAGCGGTACCATGGTTATTTATATCAGTCTTTTTGATCGCGTGTTATTCCACTTTTTGTTCGGCAGTATGATAATAAAGCGTTGTTTTTTGCCTCGTTTTTTTTTTTCTTACGGTGTTTACTGAAGGGGTTAACTAGTGGGGCAGTTTTATAGGTTGGGTCGTTACGGACGCGGCGATACTAAATATGTGTACTTTTATTGTTTTTTTATTTTATTTAGCAAAAGAAATGTATTTATGGGAATAATAATTTTTTTTTTTTCTTTATTTAGGATATTTTTTTTATTTATTTTTTTACACATGTGGGGAATTTTTTTTTAACTTTTTTACTTTGTCCCAGGGGGGGACATCACAGATCATTGATCTGGCAGTGTGCACAGCACTCTGCCAGATCTGCGATCTGCTGTGCAGGGCTGCAGGCTTACCAAGTGTCTGCTCTGAGCAGGCACTCGGTAAGCCACCTCCCTCCCTGCAGGACCCGGATGCCGCGGCCATCTTGGATCCGGGACCTGCGGCGAGGAGGGAGGTAGGAGACCCTAGGAGCAACGCGATCACATCGCGTTGCTCCGGGGGTCTCAGGGAAGCCCGCAGGGAGCCCCCTCCCTGCGCCATGCTTCCCTATACCGCCGGTACACCGCGATCATGTTTGATCGCGGTGTGGCGGGGGTTAATGTGCCGGGGGCGGTCCGTGACCGCTCCTGGCACATAGTGCCGGATGTCAGCTGCGATATGCAGCTGACACCCGGGCGCGATCGGCCGCGCTCCCCCCGTGAGAGCGGCCGATCGAGTATGACGTACTATCTTGTCGGTGGTCATACGGGCCCACCCCACCTCGACGGGATAGTACGTCTGATGTCAGGAAGGGGTTAAGATGGCACGCCATGTTGCGTTTGGAGAGCCCCTGATGTGCCTAAACATTGAAACCCCCCACAAGTGACACCATTTTGGAAAGTAGACCCCTTAAGGAACTTATCTAGATGTGTGTTGAGCACTTTGACCCAACAAGTGCTTCACAGAAGTTTATAATGCAGAGCCGTAAAAATAAAAAATCATATTTTTTCATAAAAATGATTTTTTCGCCCCCATTTTTTTATTTTCCCAAGGGTAAGAAAAGAAATTAGACCACAAAAGTTGTTGTGCAATTTGTCCTGAGTACGACGATACCCCATATGTGGGGGTAAACCACTGTTTGGGCGCATAGCAGAGCTCGGAAGGGAAGGAGCGCTGTTTTACTTTTCAATGCAAAATTGACTGGAATTAAGATGGGACGCCATGTTGCGTTTGGAGAGCCCCTGATGTGCCTAAACATTAAAACCCCCCAAAAGTGACACCATTTTGGAAAGTAGACCCCCTAAGGAACTTATCTAGATGTGTTGTGAGAAGTTTGAACCCCCAAGTGTTTCACTACAGTTTATAACGCAGAGCCGTGAAAATAAAAATTCCTCTTTTTTTTCACAGAGATGATTTTGTAGCCCCCAGCTTTGTATTTTTACAAGGGTAACATAATAAATTGGACCTCAAAAGTTGTTGTCCAATTTGTCCTGAGTACGCTGATACCCCATATGTGGGGGGGAACCACTGTTTGGGCGCATGGCAGAGCTCGGAAGGGAAGGAGCGCCATTTGGAATGCAGACTTAAATGGATTGGTCTGCAGGCGTCACGTTGCAGTTGCAGAGCCCCTGATATACCCAAACAGTAGAAACCCCCCACAAGTGACCCCTAATTGGAAACTAGACCTCCCAAGGAACTTATCTAGATGTGTTGTGAGAACTTTGAACCCCCAAGTGTTTCACTAGTTTATAACGCAGAGCCGTGAAAATAATTTTTTTTTTTTTTCACAAAAATGATTTTTTAGCCCCCCGTTTTGTATTTTCACAAGGGTAACAGGAGAAATTGGACCCCAAAAGATGTTGTCCAATTGGTCCTGAGTACGCTGATACCCCATATGTTGGGGTAAACCCCTGTTTGGGTGCACGGGAGAGCTCTGAAGGGAAGGAGCACTGTTTTACTTTTTCAACGCAGAATTGTCTGGAATTCAGATTGGATGCCATGTCCCGTTTGGAGAGCCCCTGATGTGCCTAAACAGTGGAAACCCCCCAATTATAACTGAAACCCTAATCCAAACACACCCCTTACCCTAATCCCAACGGTAACCCTGACCACACCCCTAACCCTGACACACCCCTAACACTAATCCCAACCCTATTCCCAACCGTAAATGTAATCCTAACCCTAACTTTAGCCCCAACCCTAACTGTAGCCTTAACCCTAGCCCCAACCCTATCCATAACCCTAGCCCTAACCCTAGCCCTAACCCTAGCAATAACCCTAGCCCTAACCGTAGCCCTAACCCTAGCAATAGCCCTAGCAATAACCCTAACCCTAGCCCTAACCCTAATGGGAAAATGGAAATAAATACTTTTTTTTATTTTTCCCTAACTAAGGGGGTGATGAAGGGGGGTTTGATTTACTTTTATAGCGGGTTATTTAGCGGATTTTTATGATTGGCAGCCGTCACACACTGAAAGACGCTTTTTATTGCAAAAAATATTTTTTGCGTTACCACATTTTGAGAGCTATAATTTTTCCATATTTGAGTACACAGAGTCATGTGAGGTCTTGTTTTTTGCGGGACGAGTTGACGTTTTTATTGGTAACATTTTCGGGCACATGACATTTTTTGATCACTTTTTATTCCGATTTTTGTGAGGCAGAATGACCAAAAACCAGCTATTCATGAATTTCGTTTGGGGGAGGCGTTTATACCGTTCCGCGTTTGGTAAAATTGATAAAGCAGTTTTATTCGTCGGGTCAGTACGATTACAGCGATACCTCATTTATATCATTTTTTTATGTTTTGGCACTTTTATACGATAAAAGCTATTTTATAGAAAAAATAATTATTTTGGTATCGCTTTATTCTCAGGACTATAACTTTTTTATTTTTTTGCTGATGATGCTGTATGGTGGCTCGTTTTTTGCGGGACAAGATGACGTTTTCAGCGGTACCATGGTTATTTATATCAGTCTTTTTGATCGCGTGTTATTCCACTTTTTGTTCGTCGGTATGATAATAAAGCGTTGTTTTTTGCCTCGTTTTTTTTTTTCTTACGGTGTTTACTGAAGGGGTTAACTAGTGGGGCAGTTTTATAGGTTGGGTCGTTACGGACGCGGCGATACTACATATGTGTACTTTTATTGTTTTATTTTTTTTATTTAGATAAAGAAATGTATTTATGGGAACAATATATATATTTTTTTCTTTATTTAGGAATTTATTTTTTATTTATTTTTTTACACATGTGGAAATTTTTTTTTTTTACATTTTTACTTTGTCCCAGGGGGGGGGGGGGGGGGACATCACAGATCATTGATCTGACAGTGTGCACAGCACTCTGTCAGATCTGCGATCTGCTGTACAGGGCTGCAGGCTTACCAGCGCCTGCTCTGAGCAGGCACTCGGTAAGCCACCTCCCTCCCTGCAGGACCCGGATGCCGCGGCCATCTTGGATCCGGGACCTGCGGCGAGGAGGGAGGTAGGAGACCCTCGGAGCAACGCGATCACATCGCGTTGCTGCGGGGGTCTCAGGGAAGCCCGCAGGGAGCCCCCTCCCTGCGCGATGCTTCCTTATACCGCCGGTACACCGCGATCATGTTTGATCGCGGTGTGCCGTGGGTTAATGTGCTGGGGGTGGTCCGTGACCGCTCCTGGCACATAGTGCCGGATGTCAGCTGCGATATGCAGCTGACACCCGGCCGCGATCGGCCGCGCTCCCCCCGTGAGCGCGGCCGATCGCGTATGACGTACTATCCCGTCGGTGGGAATTAAGGCCCACCCCACCTCGACGGGATAGTACGTCATATGGGATTAAGGGGTTAACCAAAGATCCATTTGAACCCCTGTCATCCATGAGTATAAAAAACCTTACCCTTAGAACTGTCTTTCTCGTAAGCAATTACTACCACTTGACATGTAAGGGATCTGCAGGCCCTATCAATACAGGAGCCCTACTTAACAGTTACTGCAGATAGCATTATTCTCCGATTAGATCTCCCTTTATGACTAGTCTCGGACTTTCATAGAGGTCAGGATATTGTGCTACCCTCATTCTGTCCAGATCCTTCTAATTCGAAGGAAGAAGCCTTTCACACCCTTTATGTTCGCAGGGTGGTTCTCTACTACCTCCAACAAACAACAAAGGCCTGGAGGATTGACCAAAACTTATTCATTCAGCCCTCAGGAGGAAAGAAGGACAAGAAGGTGGCTAAGAATACGATCGCCAATTGGATCAAACAAGCTATCGGCCTGGCATACTCATCACAGAGTCAATCTCCTCCTGCATCACTGAAGGCTCATTCTACACATTCAGTATCAGCAACGTGGGCAGAGAGAGGGGACGCATCTACTGAGCAGATATGTAGAGCCGCCACCTGGTCTTCTTCTGTCCAGACGTTTACCAGACACTACAAAGTTTTAAAGGGAACCTGTCACCACGTTTTTGGAAGATGGGATAAAAATAGCGTTAAATAGTGGCAGAGGTGGGCGTTACATTAGTGTGTGTGTTATGCGTTTATTACCCACCTAAGTTGCCGAAATAACTTTGCAAAGTCTCCGTTTTCGCCTGTCAATCAGGCTGGTCAGGTCGCATGGGCGTTGTCTTCCCCCAGATTTGGCGTAGTTTTCCGTTGGTGGCGTAGTGGTGTGCGCATGCCCAAAGTCCGGAATCCTCTTCCAGGGGATTTAAAATAGCGCGGTGTTCGTTATTGCATTGGTGATCGGTGGGCGCGGCCATCTTCCTTTGGCCGCGCGTGCGCAGAAGCGGCGCTCTGCTGGCCGCGGCTTCAGGAAAATGGCCGCCGCGATATCCATCTGCGCACGCGCGGCATCCCGCGGCCATTTTCCTGAAGCCGCGGCCAGCAGAGCGCCGCTTCTGCGCACGCGCGGCCAAAGGAAGATGGCCGCGCCCACCGATCACCAATGCAATAACGAACACCGCGCTATTTTAAATCCCCTGGAAGAGGATTCCGGACTTTGGGCATGCGCACACCACTACGCCACCAACGGAAAACTACGCCAAATCTGGGTGAAGACACCACGCCCATGTGACCTGACCAGCCTGATTGACAGGCGAAAACGGAGACTTTGCAAAGTTATTTCGGCAACTTAGGTGGGTAATAAACGCATAACACACACACTAATGTAACGCCCACCTCTGCCCCTATTTAACGCTATTTTTATCCCATCTTCCAAAAACGTGGTGACAGGTTCCCTTTAATAGGGATTTAACATTCGGCAGACGAGTTCTGCAGGCTGTAGTCCCTCCCTAAGAAATTAGTTGTTGGTATTACTCCGATGCTGCTGTCATGGAAGGTGACTAGAGCAAATAGAATTAGACTTACTGGTAATTCGGTTTCTAGGAACCTTCCACGACAGCACTAATTTCCCTCCCTATCTGATTTTCTTATTGGATGATTCCTGCACTTTGGTGGTAACTACTCATGCTAGTGTGTCCAGAAGAAACACTGGTGGTTGCAGGAAGGGGAGGGGTATTTAACCTCTTTGTGTTTCCTGTCCCCCATTAGGGCGGGGAGACAACCTCCGATGCTGCTGTCGTGGAAGGTTCATAGAAACCAAATTACCGGTAAGACTAATTCTATTTTTTTTTCCTAAAATATGAAAGAAATGTCATCTTTCCATTTAGACCAGTACCAGGGGGACAATTGTCCCGGGCCCCGTGCTCTGAGGGGGCCCACCCAGAGCTACGCTACTGTAGCTGTATTGGCATGCACAGCGCAGATACATTTACATTCTATGGCAGAGCAGGAAGAATCGATCTCCCTGCACTGCTGCTTTGGGGCCCCTGAGCAGGCCTGGGGGGCCCGGTGCCAGCAGTGGGCCCCCTTGCCCATCATCGCAAGTGCAACTGTATCAGCTGCATGCCTATACAGCTGACCACATTGAAAGGAGAGCGAGTGCTACGCTAGCTCACCCATCATCCCTCAATGTCATATCACTGACGCAGACACTGACGGTGTCGCGATGAGGTCACTAATCGGCACCCGTTGTCCGGAGATGTGCAGGTGCTCAGAGCAGTGGAGGAAGGACAAGAAGTGACTCAGGTGAGTATTGTATTTTTTTTTTATAGGGGCTGAATTATACTATATAGAATCTGCCTATGGGGGGTTGCCTCATACTATACAGAGTCTGCCTATGGGAGCTGCCTTATACAGGGTGGGCCATTTATATGGATACACCTAAATAAAATGGGAATGGTTGGTGATATCAACTTCCTGTTTGTGGCACATTAGTATATGGGAGGTATAAAACTTTTCAAGATGGGTGGTGACCATGGCGGCCATTTTGAAGTCCACCATTTTGGATCCAACTTTATTTTTTCCAGTGGGAAGTGGGTCATGTGACACATCAAACTTATTGAGAATTTCACAAGAAAAACAATGGTGTGCTTGGTTTTAACCAGGTATTTTTGTGCAAGTTTCTCACATTGCACACGCAAGTGTGACCCCGGTTTAAAAGGCAGGCTCTATAATATAAGGCAGCCCCATAGGCAGACTCTGTATAGTATAAGGCAGCCTGTACAGTATAAAGTACTCCCCATAGGCAGACTGTATAGTATAAGCCAGCCCTCATAGGCAGACTGTATAGTATAAGGCACTCCCCATAGGCAGACTCTGTATAGTATAAGGCAGCCCTCATAGGCAGACTCTGTATAGTATAAGGCAGCCCTCATAGGCAGACTCTGTATAGTATAAGGCAGCCCTCATAGGCAGACTCTGTATAGTATAAGGCAGCCCTCATAGGCAGACTGTATAGTATAAGGCAGCCCTCATAGGCAGACTCTGTATAGTATAAGGCAGCCCTCACAGGTAGACTCTGTATAGTATAAGGCAGCCCTCATAGGCAGACTCTGTATAGTATAAGGCAGCCCCATAGGCAGACTGTATAGTATAAGGCACTCCCCATATGTAGACTCTGTATAGCATAAGGCAGCCCCCATAGGCAGACTGTATAGTATAAGGCACACCCCATAGGCAGACTCTGTATAGTATAAGGCAGCCTCCATACGCAGACTATAGTATAAGGCAGAGGTCCCCAACCTTTTTTGCACCAGGGACCGGCTTTAAGCAAGACCAGTTTTCCATGGCCCGGTGGGGGTGGGGCAGGGGCAGGGCTTTGGTCATATGGGGGTGGGGTTATGGAGGGATGGAGCTTAGTGCATACTTATCATATAATTATGACATTTATAATGAGAATGTGATTCAACTTACCATAGGTTCAGAATGAGTGGGAGCACCATGCTTGTTTCCCTGGTGCTCTGCACCATTATTGCCCCATAGCTGTGCCATATAGTGCTCTGCACCATTATTGCCCCATAGCTGTGCCATACAGTGCTCTGCACCGTTTATTATTGCCCCATAGCTGTGCCATACAGTGCTCTGCACCGTTCATAATTGCCCCATAGCTGTGCCATATAGTGCTCTGCACCGTTCATAATTGCCCCATAGCTGTGCCATATAGTGCTCTGCACCATTATTGCCCCATAGCTGTGCCATACAGTGCTCTGCACCATTATTGCCCCATAGCTGTGCCATATAGTGCTCTGCACCATTATTGCCCCATAGCTGTGCCATACAGTGCTCTGCACCATTATTGCCCCATAGCTGTGCCATACAGTGCTCTGCACCATTATTGCCCCATAGCTGTGCCATACAGTGCTCTGCACCATTATTGCCCCATAGCTGTGCCATATAGTGCTCTGCACCATTATTGCCCCATAGCTGTGCCATACAGTGCTCTGCACCATTATTGCCCCATAGCTGTGCCATATAGTGCTCTGCACCATTATTGCCCCATAGCTGTGCCATACAGTGCTCTGCACCATTATTGCCCCATAGCTGTGCCATACAGTGCTCTGCACCGTTTATTATTGCCCCATAGCTGTGCCATATAGTGCTCTGCACTGTCCATTATTGCCCCATAGCTGTGCTGCTGCTGCAATAAAAATAATAAATTACATACTCACCTAGTCACCTCTCTTGCTTGCAGCTCCTCAGCGTCCCGTCCCGGCGTCTGTCTGCACTGACTGATCAGGCAGAGGGCGGCGCGCACACTATATGCGTCATCGCGCCCTCTGACCTGCACAGTCAGTGCGGAGAGACGCCGGGAAGATGGCGCGGCGCCCGGCGTGTGGAACGAGGACAGGTGACTATGTAATACTTACCTGCTCCCGGCGTCCCGCTCCTTCCCCCGGACAGCTGGTCTTCGGTGCCGCAGCCTCATCCTCTGTCAGCGGTCACCGGCACCGCTGATTAGAGAAATGAATTATGCGGCTCCGCCCCTATGGGAGGTGGGGCAGCCTATTCATTTCTCTAATGAGCGGTCCCACGTGACCGCTGTACAGGGGAAGAGCTGCTGCACCCGGAGACCGTGGGACGGGCAGGGGGAGCGTCAGGATCGCCGGGACTAGGTAAGTATGCCTCAGCGCCCTCTCCCCCTCACCCGCCGACCGGGACTCGAGTATAAGCCGAGGGGGCACTTTCAGCCCAAAAATTTGGGCTGAAAATCTCGGCTTATACTCGAGTATATACGGTAGCTGTCAGCGGCGCCGCGGAACGGCTGAAAAACCCCAACGGGCCGGTCCTGGTCCGCGGACCGGCGGTTGGGGACCTCTGGTATAAGGCACTCCCCATAGGCAGACTTTATAGTTTAAGGCAGCCCTCATAGGCAGACTGTATAGTTTAAGGTAGCCCCCATAGGCAGACTGTATAATATAAGGCAGCCCCCATAGGCAGACTCTGCATAGTATAAGGCACTCCCCATAGGCAGACTCTATAGTATAAAGGCAAAAATTAAGAGACCACTGCAAAATGTTCAGTTTGATTTTTCTCTTTATAGGTATATTTTGAGTAAAATGTAAATTGTTATTTTATTCTATAAACTTCTGACATAGCTCCGAATTTCCAAGCAATACATTTTTTTTTTTTTCCTGAAAAGAAATGGTCAAAATTACAAAAAAAAACCCAGTGCTTTCAGACCTCAAATAATGCAAAGAAAACAAGTTCATAATCATTCAGAAACAACAATACTAATGTTTTAACTCAGGAAGAGTTCAGAAATCAATATTTTGTGGAATAGCCATGATTTTTAACCACAGCTTTCATGCGTCTTGGCATGCTTTCCACCAGTCTTTCACACTGCTTCTGGCGCAAACATTTAAGCAGTTCTTCTTTGTTTGATGGCTTGTGACTATCCATCATCCTCTTGATTACGTTCCAGAGGTTTTCAATGGGGTTCAGTTCTGGAGATTGGGCTGCCCATGACAGGGTTTCAATGTGGCGGTCTCTAATTTTTGCCAGAGCTGTATATGGTCTGTATGACTGGTATCTACCACTGACCATACGGCGGTAATATCCATGTTGGTCTTTGCATAGAGATTATCTTCAGTAACCGCAAGGTCATCTGCTGAGGTTCTCCTCCACTATTAGGGGGGTGTCACCCAGTTATAATCAAGGTTACCTGGTTAGGGGCCCACTCAGAAGTTTTGCTGCCCCTGAACAGACACACTAGCTACGCCTCTGATTTAGACCTTTTTTTAGAGATCATTTCATCTTCAACCAACTTGCTTAATTGTTCACAATAACAGTAATTTTGACCAAGGGTGCCCAAACTTTTACATGCCACTGAATGAAAATTGCATACTTACAGTCATGTGCCCCATCCCGGAGGATCCTCACAGTGCGCGTGGTGTAAGGATTCACAACTCTGCATATTTGTAGTCTCAGGCCGGACCACTTAACTGGTGGTATTCCTGTGCTGCTTGTGTTACCTTCATGTGTAACAACTTTTACATTTTTTTAGGGTATGTGCACACATTGCGGATTGGCCGCTGCAGATTTGCAGCGGTTTCCATGCGTTGTACAGTACCATGTTAACCTATGGAAAACCAAATCCGCTGTGCCCATGGTGCGGAAAATACTGCGTGAAAACGCTGCAGATTATTTTCCGCAGCATGTCAATTCTTTGTGCGGATTCCGCAGCGGTTACCCCTGCTCAATAGGAATCCGCAGGTGTAAAACCGCAGGAAATCCGTGGGTCATCCGCAGTGCATTTTACCTGCGGATTTTTCAAAAACTGTGCGGAAAAATCCGCACACAAATCCAAAACGTGGGCACATGGTCTCAAGAATAAAACGTGTGGCCTGACATTACTGTGCACCTTTACCATGACATGGTAACATAACATACATAACATACATCTGGCTCATGCCATGCACCTCTACCACTGCAATTTTCAATACTGTTGAAGCTGCAGAATCCCAGTCTTGACCATTGAATCAGCAAGATATATCCATTAGTGACCTAAGAGATCTTTATCTGGTTACATCCATTTGTAACATGAAGACTTAGGGTACCGTCACACTCAGCAACTTTCCAACGATCACGACCAGCGATACGACCTGGCCGTGATCGTTGGAAAGTCCTTGTGTGGTCGCTGGGGAGCTGCCACACAGACAGCTCTCCAGCGACCAATGATGCCGAAGTCCCCGGGTAACCAGGGTAAACATCGGGTTACTAAGCGCAGGGCCGCGCTTAGTAACCCGATGTTTACCCTGGTTACCAGTGTAAATGTAAAAAAAAAAACCACATACATTCCGGTGCCCGGCGTCCGCTTCCCTGCACTCCTCCTGCATCCTGTGTAAGCGCGGCCGTAAAGCAGAGCGGTGACGTCACCGCTGTGCTCTGATGTACGGCCGGCCGGCGCTGACACAGGATGCAGGAGGAGTGCAGGGAAGCAGACGCTCGGGGACGTGACAGGCACCGGAATGTAAGTATGTAGTGGTTTTTTTTTTTTTTTTACATTTACAATGGTAACCAGGGTAAACATTGGGTTACTAAGCGCGGCCCTGCGCTTAGTAACCCGATGTTTACCCTGGTTACAAGCGAACGCATCGTTGGATCGGTGTCACACACAACGATCCAGCGATGTCAGCGGGTGATCCAGCGACGAAATAAAGTTCCATACGATCTGCTACGACGTACGATTCTCAGCGGGGTCCCTGATCGCAGTAGCGTGTCAGACACAGCGAGATCGTAACGATATCGCTGGAACGTCAAGGATCGTGCCGTCGTAGCGACCAAAGTGTCACTGTGAGACGGTACCCTTAAAGGGAACTTGTCATGTAAAAACACACCATGTGGCCGCCACAGTGAGAGCCCCATTGCCGGAAGCAAATGCACCTTATTGCAGGCTTAGCTGCTGCGGCTTTACTCACTGCTAGTGCATAGAGCTTGGTGGCGGTATCCCCGACACTGACTGACAGCCAGGCCTAATGCTGCTCCTGCTGTCAGTCAGTGCGGGGGGTGCGACTACAGCGGCTGCTCTTTGTACACAGAGCGGTGACTGCAGCAGCACCGGTGACGCGAGAAATAAAGTTAGTGTCCCCCCGGCTCTCACTGCAGTGGCCACAGGGTGTCAGAACGCTAGCGACCCAATATCTGCAGGTTATCTTTTTACAAATTTTCATGTTTTTGGATTTTATTTTAATTATGATCATAAAAGGGTTGTCCAAATCGATAAGGTTACAGTCCCGCTGTATGCCATTGGCATAGATGCCATCACGTGCCGATTAGACGGATTATGTGACCTTGCTCAATGCCAGCGTTGTGCGCCAGGCCGGACATGTCTAGTTGGAATGCGACCGGAAGTATGCACATTGTATACATGTGGTAACATAACCGCCCGCTCCCAGCAACGCAGAGTCTTCACAGTGTGCACATAGTGGCTGCAGACTTGTACCCTTAGACTTCTTTCACACTTGCGTCGTGTGACGTCCATCGCAATGCGTCATTTTGGGGAAAAAACGATCCTGCGAATGTGCCCGTAGGATGCATTTTTTTTCCAATAGACTTGTATTGCCGATGGATCGCCGTCGTGCACTGGATGCATCGTGTTTTGGCGGACCGTCGTCACAGAAAAACGTTCAAGGGAACGTTTTTTCGTACGTCGTGCCATTTCCTACCGCTCATGCGCGGCCGAAACTCCGCCCCCTCCTCCCCGGAACTTTACAATGGGCAGCAGATGCGTTGAAAAACTGCATCCGCTGCCCACGTTGTGCCACATTTTCACGTGCGTCGGTACGTCACGCCGACGCATAGCAACAGCCCCGTACCGACGCAAGTGTGAAAGAGGCCTTACCCCAGCCATCCCTTTAACATTGAGTACACTATGCTTGATGGTTGCCTTCAGCTAGGTTATTTGCAGTGGAGCCTCTGCACACAAAAAAAAAATGGCCACCATAACAAAAACCATGTCTATGGAGCATGGGGGTCTGTCCTATAGTGGAGCAGACCCTACACTACAGCAGTCTCCGTGCTGTCTGCCAGAGAACAGGGACGGTGGAGAATGTATCCAGAGTACATCCGGGACCCTTCTCTGCTGCCCGGCACATGAGTAATCAGTGTGTGCTCAGCAGTGCATCGGCACTGTGCGGTAATCCCCGCAGTACACACTGGCGCTATGCTGCGGTATCGCACGACGGGGCTCCCGGACGGTTCCGACCTCTCCAAGCGCCGCGGAGCTCTGACTGACACGATCAGCGCCTTCCAGCAGCATGACGTCACTGCTCCGCAGCCAATCCGCCGGCGGCCTGACAGAGTATGTCCATATAAGGAGATGCTGCGCTGGGCTTCTGCACGTTACCTTACATGGCAGGGAAGCTCCCGCAGCCTCCCCCGCCCCGCCCTCTGCGCGCGCTGCAAGGCTTGTGAAAAAAAAAAAACCCGGGAAGCAGCGAGGTCACGTGTGCGACAGCGCCGCTCCATACATTACCTCATAGTCATACACACCTGTGAGGGCAAACTGGGCGTTATACATGAGTGTGCAGCTGGCTGCAACTATGACATAGTGTGCACAGGGGCTAATCTGTACACCGCACACTGTCCATGTGGACAACAGGGGCATAGCCAACATGCCAGGGTCTCCCCTGACAGGTGTGGGTGGCAGGACCCCTATACACATTAAGCGCTCTTTGCAGCTTACTGATTGGACAGTGCTTATTTTGGAGCAAATTCCATCAGTCGCTTTAAAGAAGTAATACAGACTATTTTTTTTTCCCACCAGGTGTTTTTCAAAACCCTGTCAGAAAAAAAAGTAAAAAAACTCGTCTAAAAAGCAAAGTGCATTTCCTATAGAAATGAACAGCAAGAGGTTGTTTTCCAAGTGTTTTTGAGGAGGATTTTGGAGTGGCTATGCCTTTTGGGTCTGTTCAGACAGGGTTTTTTTTACGTGTATTTTTTTCTGGCTGAAAAATTGACACCTAAAAATGCTTTTAGAACACACAGTTTTTAGCGCAGTTTTTTTATGTTCACTACTTGATTTTAGTTATAATAGGGTTTGTGTTTTTTTGCCCTTTTCTGCTTCAAAAAATCTTGCCAAAAACAACATAAACCATATCAATAAGAACTTGATTAAAACAGACATTTTACCGTAATTTATTTTAATGAATATGCCCCGAATATTGGACGCATATTGTTATCTTTTCAACACGTTAAAAAAAAAAAAAAAAAACAACCCCAACATGTACAGTCACCATAGGTTTCCTTACTCAAAGGAATTTGGAGCTTGTAGCAGATCTTAAGCATTTTTCTGATGAGGATTTTTGCGCAGAATGTGTGCGAAGAAGCCATGTGAAAAAGCTGTGTGCACAGCCTAGGGGTACGTGCACATAGGGTTTTTTTTAGGGATTTTTTTTTTTTTTCAGAGGGACTATTGAAAAAACTATTGCTATCCAACACAATTGTAAAACGACTTGCTGGTCATAGGTTTAGCCTTTTTTTTGTGGGGGGAGCCTTATTTTACATTTCTAACGTGTTTTTCATATTTCATAAAAATGCTTATAAGAAAACTCTCAAAAAAATACACCAAACTTGAAAATCGCACCGTGCATAGTACATTTTATATATTTTATTACTGACTTTTGTCTGCAGCTATTTTTTTTTTTTTTTTGCAAAAATAATAAGTAAAAATGACAAAAATACATTCAGTGCTTTTGTTAAGAAAATGCTATGTGTGAAACCGGCCTAAAACATACAGAGTCACAATGCACTTAGGAAGGTAAAAAGAAGAGGCATAATCCAGGGGAGATGAAATTGTCGATCTTACTGAGAATAACGATATTCTTTCAAAAATATTTGGAATTGAGAGTCCTCAATGGCTGATACCTTTTAATGGCTAACTGAAAAGATGGTAACAAATTGCAAGCTTTCGAGACTACTTAGGTCCCTTCATCAGGCATAGACTAATACATATTCTGACAAAACACATATTTATGCACAACACAGCACAGAATAATGCCATAGATAAGACAGGTGACGTGAAGCAGAAACACCATTATGTGAGTGATAAACAGTTATGTCCATAAATATTGGAAAGTTCATAGATAAGGAATGTTTTATTGTCCTCTGATTGGGGTCTGGTTCTGTGTTATTCGTTACCCCACATGGTCTGAGGAGCAAATTCCTTAGTTGATGCAAAAAGACATACTGTAAATCCATGCAACACATTCATTCCTGCACTGAGAGTGTCAAAGGTCATCATCAGCTTATACTCACAGACTCTTCTGTCTCTCTGAGATTTGCAATTGCCTTTTAATACAAGTAATTTCATGTCCATAATGCTATGATCAGGGAGACAAAAAAGTGTTTTGCTACTAGTGATGAGCGAGTGTACTCGTTGCTCGGGTTTTCCAGAGCATGCTCGGGGGTCTCCGAGTATTTGTAACTGCTCGGAGATTTAGTTTTTGTTGACGCAGCTGCATGATTTACGGCTGCTAGCCAGCCTGAGTACATGTGGGGTTTGCTTGGTTGCTAGGGAATCCCCACATGTCTTCAAGCTGTCGATCAGCTGTAAATCATGCTGCTGAGGCAATAAAAACTAAATCTCCGAGCAGTTACAAATGCTTGGAGACCACCCGAGCGTGCTCTGGAAAACCGGAGCAACGAGTATACTCGCTCATCACTAATTGCCACAGGTAGATCCATTCTTTTTTCTCTTATTGTATAGTGATGAGAGTTCATTCTTGTTTTCAGTTTTTGCCCTGTCTCCCCCACATACAGACCCCCAGTTGGACATGTAGTACAAATAATTAAGTACACCACATTAGATGTGATGCAGCTGAAAGTACCTGGGATCTTGTAGTCCTGATGTGAATTGGGGATTGTGATGGTGTGATATGCTATGTGGGTATCATTTTGTGTATATTTCTATTTTACTTATTTTCATGGTGTGGAGTTGTTATTTGCCATTTGATATTCTCCCCACAGTTCTGTATTGTTATCTCTCCACAGGGTCAGTGAATAATGTTGTTTGCTAATATGCTAATGACATGTTGACCTAGCTTGTTGAAACAATGAGACCCTGTGACCCACCCCCCTAACCTGTGAATGGGGAGGTGAGACACAGATCAGTCTTGTTTGGAACTATGAAGTGAACACAGCACTTCAGAGAGAGAAAGAAGGGAATATGGACTGTTATCCTCTGGGCTGGATTGTTGGATTTTTATCCTGTAACTGAACTGCATTTGTGTTCTGGAATATTTGTATCCTTTGTGTGGTGGATCGTATATGGACCTTTCGTACTTTTGCCTAAATAAAGGTTTTGGGATTGTTCACTCTTCGCTGGCTCTGTTGATTGTGTGGTACCAGAGAAGGAACCTGTGAGAACTGGTGGCAAGCAGCGGGATCAACAGAGCGTAACCTAATGGAGAACCACACACAGAGTGAGTACAGAAATTGGACTGTATCCAGTTTACAGGAGAGAGACAGAGACCTGGGCCTGAACTACCAGGGACTGACTAAAGAGGCCTTAATTGATCTACTGGTGGGTGCTAGCCAGACCACCTACTCCCATATTTCTGAAGGACGACCACTGGAGACGAGGACCCCCACCCCAAAAAGCCAGTGGGTGGTGTGGTACGAAGAAGAGATGGCGGTTCTGGGCCCAGACGTCTCTCGGGAGTACAAGGAGGAGGCTGCCCGCCGGGCACAGCGGAGACAAGAAGCAATGGAGCTTGAAAGAGGGAGTAACGCAATGTGGAATGTAAACCCAACGATCCGGGGGCCCGTACGGATCACCCGGACAGAGTGTAAGCCATTTGATGAGGCTTCCGGAGATGTGGAGGGGTTCTTCAAGGACTTTGAGCAGCAGTGTGCTGTGATGGAGGTGCCCCACTCTGACTGGATGCGTTTGTTAGTGGGACTTCTGAACGGTAGCCTGGCGGAGGCTTACCGAA
The DNA here is from genome assembly GCF_051348905.1 of Ranitomeya variabilis. Classification (NCBI taxonomy): domain Eukaryota; kingdom Metazoa; phylum Chordata; class Amphibia; order Anura; family Dendrobatidae; genus Ranitomeya; species Ranitomeya variabilis. The sequence continues at coordinate 659,365,637 of NC_135232.1, read as the reverse complement.
CCATTGACTCACAGCAGAATCGGGATTATAACATTGTAAAGCAGACTATCCTGGATTACCATGCTATCACCCCAGACTCATATAGGGCCAAGTTCCGAGACCTCCCATGCACTACGGGGGGATCGTTTAGGATGTATGCACATAAGATGTCCCAGGCATGTTGGAGATGGCTGGAAGCAGAAAACGCCTTTACTGTGGAAGATGTTATACAGGCGTTCCTTATAGAACAATTTCTTGCCAAGTGCCCTGCAGAGGTACGGGAATGGGTCCGGGAGCGCACGCCGTGCACCGTGGATAGAGCTGCAGCCCTGGCCGATGAGCCCTTACTATCCGACCACAATGGAGGAGGCTTCTAGACAATGAACCACGGCCTTCTCCCATGCCCCGTCCCCCTCCGATTATATCTGCCCCTCCACCCAGCCACAGGCCGATGACAATCACAGCTCATAATCCTGGGCCCCAACAGTTCCGACCACGACCTGGGGGTATTACAGAGAGGAGATGTTACGGGTGTGGGCAACCTGGACATTTGCAGTCTGGTTGTCCCTCAAGGATTGGGAGGGAGCCCCACGCAGCCCCAGCTCGTCCAGTGCATCTTGTGCACTCCATCTCGCCTGAGGAAGAGCTACCACCACCCCCACCAGAGTGGACATCCGACCATGGCACCAGAGATGCCCCTCCTGGAGTGTACGGACTCCGTCCTTTGTCCATCAGAAATACAGAGCAACGGCATTGCCACCTGCAGGATGTCTTAATTGATGGATACAAAGTGTCGGGATTTAGAGACACGGGGGCATTCCTGACTATCGCTGACCCCCGTGTGGTTCGACCCGAGGCAATTCACCAGGGTCCGGGAATTCCAATTGTCCTGGCGGGGGGTGTCTGCAAATATATACAGCGAGCTTTGGTATGTTTGGATTATAGTTTTGGAGACAAACTGTGTTGGATTGGCGTTATGGGAGGACTTCCTGCAGATATCCTTCTTGGAAATGACATTGGGGAGTTACAAAGTCATTTTGTGGGAGCAGAAGGTCCAAGGGCCTCTCACTCTTCTGAAAGAACAATTGGACGGAGATATCGCAGATACCGGAACGCCCATCATTCCCTACGTTCTAGAGTTCAGAGACTGTCTCGCCCAGCTAGCTACCTTGGCTTATGAACATCAGCGAACGGCCCAGTCCAGACAAAAAAACCTGGTATGACCATAAAGCCAGGACCCGGGAATTTATGGACAACAAGTGCTCATGATTATTGCAATCCCTGCCACTGTAAAAGGAACTATAAACAGTGGAGCAAAGTTGACTAAAGTGAGCAGGCCAGAGGTCTGTGTAGACCTAATGGCGTGCTCACTTATTATGAGGGGGGAGAGGTTGTGGTGGTGTGATATGCTATGTGGGTATCATTTTGTTTATATTTCTATTTTACTTATTTTCATGGTGTGGAGTTATTTGCCATATGATATTCTCCCCACAGTTCTGTATTGTTATCTCTCCACAGGGTCCGTGAATAATGTTGTTTGCTAATATGCTAATGACATGTTGACCTAGCTTGTTGAAACAATGAGACCCTGTGACCCACCCCCCTAACCTGTGAATGGGGAGGTGAGACACAGATCAGTCTTGTTTGGAACTATGAAGTGAACACAGTATGTCAGAGAGAGAAAGAAGGGAATATGGACTGTTATCCTCTGGGCTGGATTGTTGGATTTTTATCCTGTAACTGAACTGCATTTGTGTTCTGGAATATTTGTATCCTTTGTGTGGTGGATCGTATATGGACCTTTCGTACTTTTGCCTAAATAAAGGTTTTGGGATTGTTCACTCTTCGCTGGCTCTGTTGATTGTGTGGTACCAGAGAAGGAACCTGTGAGAACTGGTGGCAAGCAGCGGGATCAACAGAGCGTAACCTAATGGAGAACCACACACAGAGTGAGTACAGAAATTGGACTGTATCCAGTTTACAGGAGAGAGACAGAGACCTGGGCCTGAACTACCAGGGACTGACTAAAGAGGCCTTAATTGATCTACTGGTGGGTGCTAGCCAGACCACCTACTCCCATATTTCTGAAGGACGACCACTGGAGACGAGGACCCCCACCCCAAAAAGCCAGTGGGTGGTGTGGTACGAAGAAGAGATGGCGGTTCTGAGCCCAGACGTCTCTCGGGAGTACAAGGAGGAGGCTGCCGGCCGGGCACAGCGGAGACAAGAAGCAATGGAGCTTGAAAGAGGGAGTAACGCAATGTGGAATGTAAACCCAACGATCCGGGGGCCCGTACGGATCACCCGGACAGAGTGTAAGCCATTTGATGAGGCTTCCGGAGATGTGGAGGGGTTCTTCAAGGACTTTGAGCAGCAGTGTGCTGTGATGGAGGTGCCCCACTCTGACTGGATGCGTTTGTTAGTGGGACTTCTGAACGGTAGCCTGGCGGAGGCTTACCGAACCATTGACTCACAGCAGAATCGGGATTATAACATTGTAAAGCAGACTATCCTGGATTACCATGCTATCACCCCAGACTCATATAGGGCCAAGTTCCGAGACCTCCCATGCACTACGGGGGGATCGTTTAGGATGTATGCACATAAGATGTCCCAGGCATGTTGGAGATGGCTGGAAGCAGAAAACGCCTTTACTGTGGAAGATGTTATACAGGCGTTCCTTATAGAACAATTTCTTGCCAAGTGCCCTGCAGAGGTACGGGAATGGGTCCGGGAGCGCACGCCGTGCACCGTGGATAGAGCTGCAGCCCTGGCCGATGAGCCCTTACTATCCGACCACAATGGAGGAGGCTTCTAGACAATGAACCACGGCCTTCTCCCATGCCCCCTCCCCCTCCGATTATATCTGCCCCTCCACCCAGCCACAGGCCGATGACAATCACAGCTCATAATCCTGGGCCCCAACAGTTCCGACCACGACCTGGGGGTATTACAGAGAGGAGATGTTACGGGTGTGGGCAACCTGGACATTTGCAGTCTGGTTGTCCCTCAAGGATTGGGAGGGAGCCCCACGCAGCCCCAGCTCGTCCAGTGCATCTTGTGCACTCCATCTCGCCTGAGGAAGAGCTACCACCACCCCCACCAGAGTGGACCTCCTACCATGGCACCAGAGATGCCCCTCCTGGAGTGTACGGACTCCGACCTTTGTCCATCAGAAATACAGAGGAACGGCATTGCCACCTGCAGGATGTCTTAATTGATGGATACAAAGTGTCGGGATTTAGAGACACGGGGGCATTCCTGACTATCGCTGACCCCCGTGTGGTTCGACCCGAGGCAATTCACCAGGGTCCGGGAATTCCAATTGTCCTGGCGGGGGGTGTCTGCAAATATATACAGCGAGCTTTGGTATGTTTGGATTATAGTTTTGGAGACAAACTGTGTTGGATTGGCGTTATGGGAAGACTTCCTGCAGATATCCTTCTTGGAAATTACATTGGGGAGTTACAAAGTCATTTTGTGGGAGCAGAAGGTCCAAGGGCCTCTCACTCTTCTGAAAGAACAATTGGAGGGACATATCGCAGATACCGGAACGCCCATCATTCCCTACGTTCTAGAGTTCAGAGACTGTCTCGCCCAGCTAGCTACCTTGGCTTATGAACATCAGCGAACGGCCCAGTCCAGACAAAAAAACCTGGTATGACCATAAAGCCAGGACCCGGGAATTTATGGACAACAAGTGCTCATGATTATTGCAATCCCTGCCACTGTAAAAGGAACTATAAACAGTGGAGCAAAGTTGACTAAAGTGAGCAGGCCAGAGGTCTGTGTAGACCTAATGGCGTGCTCACTTATTATGAGGGGGGAGAGGTTGTGGTGGTGTGATATGCTATGTGGGTATCATTTTGTTTATATTTCTATTTTACTTATTTTCATGGTGTGGAGTTATTTGCCATATGATATTCTCCCCACAGTTCTGTATTGTTATCTCTCCACAGGGTCCGTGAATAATGTTGTTTGCTAATATGCTAATGACATGTTGACCTAGCTTGTTGAAACAATGAGACCCTGTGACCCACCCCCCTAACCTGTGAATGGGGAGGTGAGACACAGATCAGTCTTGTTTGGAACTATGAAGTGAACACAGTATGTCAGAGAGAGAAAGAAGGGAATATGGACTGTTATCCTCTGGGCTGGATTGTTGGATTTTTATCCTGTAACTGAACTGCATTTGTGTTCTGGAATATTTGTATCCTTTGTGTGGTGGATCGTATATGGACCTTTCGTACTTTTGCCTAAATAAAGGTTTTGGGATTGTTCACTCTTCGCTGGCTCTGTTGATTGTGTGGTACCAGAGAAGGAACCTGTGACAGGGATCTTTATCTTGTCTGTGATCATTATAAATGGACAGGTTTTACATGTTTTCTGGTTGCAAGGAAAGGTTCCTGCAGCTGTTGGAGAGGACAGCGAGCTTCTGACAATGATACTTCTTAGATTTGGGGGCTGCCTAAAACACAGTAGTGGGGGGTCCGGAAAAATGGATTGTAAGCGGGCATCTTTTTGTAGTAAAGGTTGTAATTTCCGTGCCGCTCCCCTTAGCACTTCCAGATTTAGATTGTAGGTGACTACTAGAGGCACCCGGTTGTTTTCTTCTTTAGCTTTTGAATGTAGCAGGTGATTCCATGATTATTCTAGTTGCTCTTGTAATTTGGTTTTGAATCGTTCTTGGATGGTAGCCCTGATTCAAAAAGGTCTTTCTGAGGTGACCAAGGTGTTCATCCCTATCCATGGGGTTGGAACATATACTTTACTTGGCCCAAGGCTACAAATACCAGCAAAAAGAAAAGTCCAGCTCACCATAGTCGTGGTCCCAAGAAACTCGGAGCATGGAAACGCTGTGTCAAGGTGTGAAGAAACCAAAAATGAAGAAAGAATTCCAGCTCAACGAGACGGTGAAAAAGTAAAAACTGGGTACTTTATTCACTTCATATCAGAAGCAGAGGATAAAACATAAGCACAATGTAATAAAAACACTATCTACAGATTGTAGATAGTGTTTTTATTACATTGTGCTTATGTTTTATCCTCTGCTTCTGATATGAAGTGAATAAAGTACCCAGTTTTTACTTTTTCACCGTCTCGTTGAGCTGAAATTCTTTCTACAAATACCAGCCCCCAGCCGCCCCAGAAATGGCGCATCTGTAAGATGCACCAATTCCGGCACTTAGCCCCTCTCTTCCTACTCTTGAGTAGCGGTGGGATATGGGGTAATAAGGGGTTAATGTCACCTTGCTATAAGACGCCTATCCATTACTAATCCTATAGTAGTGAAAGGGTTAAAAAAATAGACACAGCCAGAAAAAAGTATTTTAATATTCTTAATTTCACCATACTTACCATACTCAATCGCATGCCAAAAAATTAAAATAATAAACCAACCGTATACTACCTGTCCGCCGTAGTCCAATTAATAACGAGTGTCCCATGACGATCTCCCCTATAGAACAGTGACATCGGGTGATGTCACTGCTCTATAGGCCTCCAGTGACACACTGACAGGAGACAATCGCTCCTGCAGCGCATCACTGAAGAGGTTACCTGAGTTCAGGGTCTCACTTTATGGCAATGCTGCGGGGGAATTTTCCCACACAGCAGTGCCACAAGTGAGACTAGGGACTATTTCTCACAGGGGCTCCAGGAATACATTGCGGAAGGATACCTTCCGTCATTGTATTCCTGGAGCCCCTGGAGAGCAGTCGCCTCAGCTGATGCTGCTGCTCTCCATGGGAGATCGTCGTGGGACACTCATTTTTAATTGGATATCTGCGGATCAGGCAGTATAGTGTTTGTTTATTATTTTAATATTTTACAGGTGACAATGGCTTCCGGGATCAAGGTGACAAGGTGATGGTGAGTATGTACTCTATGTTGTATGTACTTTGTCTATATGTATGTTGTATGTATGTACAGTATTTATGTACTGTATGTTGCATGGTGCATGTTGTATGTACTGTACATGGTGTGTTTTTGTTTGTTTTTTTACATTCAACACATTAGCCGGATGATGGGACTACTACTGTCCCATCATTGGCTAATGTGTCAATCACTGTCACTGTATACTACCCAGTAGATGGCACTCATAGCAGGTGAGTTAATCTGCTATATAGAGGTGATCTGAACATCGCCCCTATGTAGCAGGCCGATCGGGCTGTGGCAGCTTCTAGTCTCCTATGGAGACTATTGAAGCATGCCAAAATTAAAAGAAAAATGCTTTTAAAATTTTAAAAAAATAAATAAAGTTCAAATCACCCCCCCTTTCGCCCTATTCAAAATAAAAGAATAAAAATAAAATCAAACATACACATATTTGGTATCGCCGCATTCAGATCGCCCGATCTATCAATAAAAAAAAAGGATTAGCCTGATCGCTAAACGGTGTAGTGAGAAAAAGTAAAAACGCCAGAATTACGTTAGTTTGGTCGCTGCGACATTGCATTAAAATGCAATAATGGTCGATCAAACGATCGTATCTGCACGAAAATGGTATCATTAAAAATGTCAGCTCGGCACACAAAAAATAAGCCCTCACCCAACCCGAGATCACGAAAAATGGAGATACTATGGGTATCAGAAAATAGCACAATTTTTTTTTCACTACTTAGCTAACAAAGAACCTAGAGATGTTTGCTGTCTATTAACTCGTAATGACCTGGAGAATTATAATGGCCGGTCAGTTTTAGCATTTAGTGAACCTAGTAAAAAAGCCAAACAAAACAAGTGTGGGATTGCACTTTTTTTTTGCAATTTCACAGAGCTTGGATTTTTTTCCCTGTTTTCTAGTACACGACATGGTAAAACCAATGGTGTCATTCAAAAGTACACCTCGTACTGCAAAAAAACAGGCTCTCATATGGCCATATTTATGGAAAAATAAAAATTTTATGGCTCTGGGAAGAAGGGGAGCTAAAAACGAAAATGCAAAACTGAAAAAAGCTCAGGGGATTAAGGGGTTAATATTCTGGGAAGGAGCCAATAGCCATAAAGGTTCCCAGGCTATTAATATCAGCTCAACGCTGTTTGCTTAGCATTTGATGGCTATTTTACAGGGGAACCCCAGGAAAAAATTGACATAGGGTCTCCCTATAAAATCGAACCAGCAATGGCTACTAACACAGCTGCGGGCTGATATTAATAGCCTGAGAAGGGGCCATGGATATTGGCACCCCCCAGGCTAAAAACATCAGCTCTCAGCTGCCCCAGAAATGGCACATCTTATAAATCCACCAGTTCTGGCACTTAGCCTTGCTCTTCACACCCTGTAGCGGTGGCAAGTGGGGTTCATATTTGTGGTGTTGATGTCACCTTTGTATTGTCAGGTGACATCAAGAGCAAAGGTTAGTAATGAAGAGGCATCTATAAGACACCTACCTATCCATTACTAACCACATAGTTACATGATAAAGACACAGCCTGAATAAAGTCCTTTATTTGAATTAATCACACACTCCTTTATTGAATCTTAATTAACCATACTTACTGAATGCCTTATCCCCGGTGCCATCGTCTCCTGCAACAAAAATAAAATAATAAACCAATATATAATACTAGCCTGTCCGATGTAGTCCATTTAATACCGAGTGTCCCATGACAATTTCACGTGTAGAACAGTCACATTGGGAGATGTGACTGCTCTACCAGGCCTCTGGCGATACACTGCGGGAGCGATTACCTCCTGTTAGTGTATCACTGAGAGTTCACCAGAGTTCATCAGCTCAGGTGCTGTCACTTATGGCACCGCTGTGTGAGAAGTTTGCTATACAGCGGTGCCGTAAGTGAGAGCACCGGAGTTAATCAGCTGATGAACTGCTGTGAACTCTGCGGCGGCACAGTGATACCCTGCAGGAGCGATTATCTCCTGTCAGTGTATTGCCAGAGGCCAGGTAGAGTGGTCACATCTCCCGATTATTATTATCTATTATTATAGCGCCATTTATTCTATGGCGCTTTACATGTGAGGAGGGCTATACATAATAAAAGCAAGTACAATAATCTTAAACAATACAAGTCACGACTGTAACAGTAGGAGAGAAGACCCTGCCTGCGAGGGTTCACAATCTACAAGGGATGGGTGAGAATACAGTAGGCGAGGGTAGAGCTGGTCGTGCAGTGGTTTGGTCGATCGGTGGTTACTGCAGGTTGTAGGCTTGTCGGAAGAGGTGAGTCTTCAGGTTCTTTTTGAAGGTTTCGATGGTAGGCAAGAGTCTGATATCATGTTTAGAGTCATGGTTAGAGTTGTGTACTGGAGTCTCTGGAGCCAGTGAAGAGATTGACAGAGGGCAGCAGAGCTTAGAATAGATTGGAGGGGTCTGAGAGTGTTCGAGGGGAGGCCGCAGAGCAGAAGGTTGCAGTAGTCAAGGCGGGAGATGTTGAGGGTATGGACTAGGGTTTTTGCAGATTCTTGGTTTACGAATGTACGGATCCGTGAAATAATTTTGAGTTCAAGGCGGCAGGAAGTGGAAAGGGCTTGGATATGTGGTTTGAAGGAGAGATCAGTGTCAAGGATTACACCAAGGCAGCGAGCTTGTGGGACTGGGGAGAGTGGGCAGCCGTTTACTGTCATGGATAGGTTCGTTGGGCGGGGGGGGGGGGGTCGCGTGAGATGGGGGATAGATGATAAATTCAGTTTTTTCTATGTTTTAGAAATCTAGCGGAGAAGGATGACATAGTGGACAGACATTGAGGAATTCTGGTTAGTAGGGTGATGATATCTGGTTCAGAGATGTAGATCTGTGTATCATCAGCATAGAGGTGATACTGAAAGCCGTGAGATTCTATGAGCTGTCCCAGGCCAAAGGTGTAAATGGAGAAGAGCAGAGGCGCTAGGACTGAACCTTGTGGGACTCCGACAGATAGGGGGCGAGGTGAGGAGGTGGTGTGTGAGTGGGAGATGCTGAATGCCGGTCTGTTAGGTATGACGAGATCCAAGATAGGGCCAAGTCTGTGATGCCAGGGGATGAGAGGGTCTGTAGTAATAGGGAATGGTTCATTGTGTCAAAGGCAAAGGACAGGTCTAGAAGGAGGAGGACAAAGTAGTGTTGCTTGCTCTTGGTGGTTAATTGGTCATTGGTGACCTTAGAGGCAGTTTCAGTGGAGTGGTATGACCAGAAGCCAGATTGTAAGCGGTCGAAGAGGGAGCAGGAAGAGAGATGGGAAGACAGTTCAAGATGGACGTGTTGTTCCAGTAATTTTGAGGCATAGGGGAGAAGTGATATAGGGCGATGGCTAGATACAGAGGATGGGTCAAGAGAGGGCTTTTTGAGGATACATGTGATTGAGGCATGTTTAAATCATGAGGGGAAAACAGTTGTTAGTGATAGGTTGAAGAGATGGGTTAGGGTTGGGATGAAGACTGTGGCGAGGTTTGGGATGAAGTGGGATGGGATCGGGTCAAGTGCACAGGTGGTGAGATGCGATCTTGAGAGTAGAGTGAAGAGTTGATCTTCTGTAATGGTGAAGTTGGTTTTGGAGGCGGAGGGCTGGTCAGTTGTGAGGAAGGGCTCTGAGGGTTGTCGACCAAAACTGTCTCTGATGTTATCCCGATGTGACTATTCTACACTTGACATCTTCGTGGGACACTTGGTAATCAGCTACGGCGGACAGGGAGCATATGTTGGTTTATTATTTTATTTTTGTTGCAGGAGACGTGGGCGTCGGGGATTAGGTGTTTGGTGAGTATTAGTGATAAGCGAGTATACTCGTTGCTCGGGTTTTCCCGAGCACGCTCTGGTGTTCTCCGAGTATTTGTTAGTGCTCGGAGATTTCGTTTTTGTCAGGGGCACCTCCGTGATTTATGGCTGCTAGACAGCTTGAATACATGTGCATGTACTGTACAGGCAACCCCCACATGTACTCAGGCTAACAGCCATAATATAAATCATGCTAGACAGCTTGAATACATGTGCATGTACTGTACAGGCAACCCCCACATGTACTCAGGCTAACAGCCATAATATAAATCATGCAGCTGCGTGTCGACAAAAACTAAATCTCCGAGCACTAACAAATACTCAGAGACCACGCAAGCGTGCTAGGGAAAACCCGAGCAATGAGTACACTCGCTCATCACTAGTGAATATGTATTGTGTATGTAATTATGTAAATGTTTGTTTTTTTTACAATTGAATATAGGTGCCGGATGATGAGACTACTCTCCCATCATTGGCTTGACAGCAGACATAGCTGGATGGGAGTAGTAGTCCCATCAGACGACACCTGGGTACACTCACCCGCAGACACCTGCTACACCCGCAGACAGACCCGCACATATTCTCCGCTCACACAGTCTCTGCCCACGCACATATTCTCCGCCCACACACTCTTCCTCCTTCTGACATTTCCTTTCTGTAGCGTTTTTGGCACGCAGATCCTCAGCAAATCTGCATATCTTTTTACACTTGCGCTTTTGCTGCAGATTTGATCGACTCAATGGAAGTCAATGGGTGCAGAAACGCTGGAGATTCACAAAAAGAATTGACATGCTGCGGAAAATAAAACGCTGCAAATAAGGATGGAAATTTCCGCAGCATGTGCACAACACTTCATGAATGTCATTGATTAACATTGCTTTAATAATTCATTGCGGATTTATAGCATTTCCGCGTGGAGAAAACACTACGGATCCAAAAAAAAATCACAACGTACGCACATAGCCTAAGGGTCTGTGCACATGAAAAACCCTGAGGATATTGTTGCACAATAGATGTAATTAAGTCTGCATTGCAGAGGGTAAAATACACACTGACATCTGCAAAGCAGTCAATTTACACTGTGGATATTTTTTCACAGCAGGTTCATAAAATTTCTTAAAAGCTCACATACAATGCTGGTACTGTACAACACAAATGATTTTCTGTTTGGAATTTCCTAAAGGAAAATCAACTGTGTTTGTCTCCCTATCGCATATACCCTCATTTTTTTGTTTTTTTTATAGAAATAGCTTCATGAGGGCTTTTTTGTGTGGAATGAGCTGTACTTTTCACTGGTATCTTTTTGGTTTGGATAGTAAGACTTTTTTGATCAAAGGCTTATTGCTACCTTTAGTAGTTTGATAGGTGATAACTTCCCGATCGATGTTAGTTGGAACGCTGGTGTCACAAGTGTGTAGCATACTTCTGGGAGATCTGGGGTTAGAAAATCATTACGTATTGTGAATTGCAGGTCTTCCATTTAACCTGTGTGTTTCATATCCCCAATTAAATTGATTTTGTTTCATTTGGTTCTGAAGAAGTTAACCCTTTCTATGCTAGATAGAAATATGCAGCTCCACCTCACAGCTGCTCCTGACCTGGTCATTTCATCTCTCTATATAATCTGGCCAGACCTTCTCTTACTCAAAAGTTTTTGCTGCTGGAGATTGTTGCATGCTGTTTTTGGGTGTATGCTTTCCTCATTGTCCTATTCCCATTTGGTTTGTACATCCTCCCCCCTTCCCAATATACCTCTCTAACTTTTGTGAGTGTTTTGTATGTTAGTTGCTTTTTGTTATCCCTGATTGTCTTATGTGTTTATACATTAGCATTTCTGTCCCAGGCCTCCTGGGGAAGGGGACAATTTAGGGTATAACAGGACAAGAGTTAAGGCCCCGTCTCACATAGCGAGATCGCTAGCGAGATCGCTGCTGAGTCACAAGTTTTGTGACGCAACAGCGACCTCCATAGCGATCTCGCTATGTGTGACACGTACCAGCGATCAGGCCCCTGCTGCGAGATCGCTGGTCGTGTCAGAATGGCCTGGACCTTTTTTTGGTCGTTGAGGCCCCGCTGACATCGCTGAATCGGTGTGTGTGACACCGATCCAGCGATGTCTTCACTGGTAACCAGGGTAAACATCGGGTTACTAAGCGCAGGGCCGCGCTTAGTAACCCGATGTTTACCCTGGTTACCAAAAAAAACAAACACTACATACTCGCCTTTCGGTGTCCCTTGCCGTCTGCTTCCTGCTCTCACTGACTCCCGGCCGTACAGTGAGAAGTGAGAGCACAGCGGTGACGTCACCGCTGCGCTCTCGCTGTACGGCCGGATCTCAGTCAGAGCAGGAAGCAGACGGCAAGGGACACCGAAAGGCGAGTATGTAGTGTTTGTTTTTTTTGGTAACCAGGGTAAACATCGGGTTACTAAGCGCGGCCCTGCGCTTAGTAACCCGATGTTTACCCTGGTTACCCGGGTGCTGCAGGGGGACTTCGGCATCGTTGAAGACCGTTTCAACGATGCCGAAGTCGTTCCCCTGATCGTTGGTCGCTGGGGAGAGCGGTCTGTGTGACAGCTCCCCAGCGACCACACAGCGACTTACCAACGATCACGGCCAGGTCGTATTGCTGGTCGTGATCGTTGGTAAATCGCTTAGTGAGACGGGGCCTTTAAGGTACCTTCACACGAAACGACTTTGTAACGATATCGCTAGCGATCCGTGACGTTGCAGCGTCCTCGCTAGCGATATCGTTTAGTTTGACACGCAGCAGCGATCAGGATCCTGCTGTGATGTCGCTGGTCGCTGAATAAAGTCCAGAACTTTATTTGGTCGTCCGATCGCCGTGTATCGTTGTGTTTGAAAGCAAAAGCAACGATACCAGCGATGTTTTACACTGGTAATCAGGGTAAACATCGGGTTACCAAGCGCAGGGCCGCGCTTAGTAACCCGATGTTTACCCTGGTTACCAGCGTAAAAGTAAAAAAAACAAACAGTACATACTCACCTGCGCGTCCCCCAGCGTCTGCTTCCTGACACTTACTGAGCGCCGGCCCTAAAGTGAAAGTGAAAGCACAGCGGTGACGTCACCGCTGTGCTGTTAGGGGCGGAGCTCAGTCAGTGTCAGGAAGCAGACGCTGGGGGACGCGCAGGTGAGTATGTACTGTTTGTTTTTTTTACTTTTACGCTGGTAACCAGGGTAAACATCGGGTTACTAAGCGCGGCCCTGCGTTTAGCAACCCGATGTTTACCCTAGTTACCCGGGGACCTCGGCATCGTTGGTCGCTGGAGAGCGGTCTGTGTGACAGCTCCCCAGCGATCAAACAGCGACGCTGCAGCGATCGGCATCGTTGTCGCTATCGCTGCAGCGTCGCTTCGTGTGAAGGTACCTTAAGGCACGTGGCCCAAACCTCCTCACCATCAGAGGTATTTTTGGGAGCAAAAATAGGGCCGCAGTCCTTGGGACAGTGCAAGGCCCCTTTCCCTAATCATGTACAGTCACAGTGTGACAGCTGGGACCACAACTGATGCGAAGAATGCCATTTTAGTATGGTTGTGGGCAAGCAAGTTATCACCTATACTCTTGTAAAAGCTGGGAGAATGTGGCCAAGCAAACGTGTATTTATTGTGGAAAGGGAAGCAAGCCAAATCTGGCAGCTGCTCATACAACCGCTGCAAAAAAAAAGGATTGGGCATTTAAATTCAACATGCCAGTATATTCTTTCTTTTAAAATCATCCGTCAGAGAAACATCAAAAGGCCCCCATGCACATAGGATGGTGGGCCAGTCCCTTCAAAACCATCTTGTTCAGCCAGCATTAATCTAACGTATATGGAAGCCCCAAAAGAGCAGTTGATAACTGATTAGGAGTCCAAAATAATACCCCCACAATAATGACTTTACCTTACAATTCTTGAGAATCCATTAAATACAAATATGTCGTTGATATCGGAGTTTCTTTGTAAATTGTACTTTTGTATGTCTGTACTTTAGGTTTAGTGTGATGTAAGAGAATTCTGCCCTGAAATGTGTAGCTATACAGAGAAGAAATGTAATAGCTAAATTTGGAACAACTAAACCTAATATTCACTAAGTAACAGCAGCAGAAAAATATGATGACTAGGATTATGTGTGCATTTCATAGGCTTGGAATGCAGCTTTCCTTTGCCACCGTGTCCTCACAGCCTTCACTACTGTAGTTGGCAAAACACTGCAAGCTCTTACAATATTAATAAAGTTACGATCACTTATCTAAACAGTTGGTCAAATTTCATTACAATCTCATAACTCAAAAGCACAGACTAAAAAAAAAAAGATATACTGTTTGCACACTGAGCTGCCAAAAATTCTCTAGGTGAACCCGCTTCAGAGAAAAGCCAGCAGTCTTTTTCCTGAAGCGGTTTTGCTACAAGTTTTGCCGTCGTTTTTTGAGGTGGATCTGCCACCGGGGTGTTTTTCTTATATTCTCAATTATAAAGAGTGGGCAGCATCCAAATTAGCAGAAGCCGCACGAAGAATGAACATGTTATTTATTTTAAGTGCGCCACGATTCCAGAACTCTTAAGGCATTTAAATAAGTAACAAAAGAATGAACATGTCCACAGCAATATAATTTTTATCGTGCTGTATTACCGTGTACTCTTTTCATTTTTTTTTGTGGTGGTTTTTCAGGAATATTCCTGCACTTTAGGATATGTGGAAACATTGTCTTTTCAGGTTGATCTGCCCTGAAACCCGCGTGAAAAGCACTTTAAAGTTGCTAAAAAAATGAAAATATGTGTAAGCAGGTTTAATAACAGTTTTAATTTAACAGGGGGATTAACTCCTTGCAGGGAGGTGCAGGGTTAAATGGGGAGAATAACAGTCCAATTGTAAAGGATATGTAGAGTTAAGGAACAATGAATCAGATAACGGGAGTTCTTGTGAATGTCGTGGGGGAGTCAATAGTGCTAACAATGGCTGCCGGGGTGCTTGTACAAGAACGTTCAGCTGGTAATGGTGGTCCATCTTCTGGTGGCATCGGTCGGTCTCCGGTACCTTCCACTGAGCCCCTAGTCCATGAAAATATGCGGCCGGAGCAAACAATGCCGTAGCACGATCAGGGTCTCCCGTGGGCGGAAAGGTACCGTATTTTTTGCACTATAAGACACACTTTTTTCCCCAAAAAAAATGTGAAGAAAATGGGGGATGCGTCTTATAGTTGGAATGCAGGCTTACCGGCAGTGGTGTGGTGGCGGCAGAGGTGCGGGGATGATGAGGCGCAGGGATGATGAGGCGCAGTGAGCGGTATGGCGTGAGCGGTGTCCCTTCCTCAGGTGAGGTGATGCAGCGGCCCGGTATCCAAGGTAAGCAGCAGAGCCGGGTGAATCATGGCTTTATCGGTGGTGGCGGCCATCTTCCTGAGGCCGCGCATGCGCAGATGGAGTGCTCTGCTTCCCGGGGCTTCAGGAAAATGGCCACGGGAGGCCGCGTGTGCGCAGATGGAGATCGCAGTGGCCATTTTCCTGAAGCCGAGTTCGCAGATTTAGATCTTGGCTTCAGGAAAATGGTCGCCGCGATCTCCATCTGCGCACGCGCGGCCTCCCGATAAAGCCATGATTCACTCGGCTCTGCTGCTTACCTTGGATACCGAGCCACTGCGTCACCTCACCTTTGGAAGGGACCCTGCTCACGCCATACCGCTCACTGTGTCTCATCATCCCCGCACCTCTGCCACCGCCACAGCACTGCTGCAACCCCCCCATGGACACCAGGCCGTGGCTTCGCCCACCTAAACAGGAAGGGACCCTGCTCAGGTGCACGCCATATGGCCCACCGCATCACCGCACCTCTGCCGACACCATGCCTCCTGTGACCCTGCTCTGCCACCGCCAGCCCTCAGGACAATAAGACGGTCCCCCATCTTATAAAAAAATCTTTTTTTCTGCAATTTTCACCCCAAATTTGGGGTGCGTCTTATGGTCCAGTGTGTCTTATAGTCCGAAAACTACGGTATATGCTGGCAAGGTGGGCTGAAAACGTCTGTCCAGTACCCGGTTCTCTCTTTGCGGCACGTGCGCTGTACTCATGGTCACAAAGCACACGGCACCGCGCTCTCTTCCAGCTACCGGGCTCGCTGCACTTCTCTCTCTGTACTGCCTGTTCCCGCCATGACTGAAGCACCGACAATAGCTGGCGCAATGTTTCTCCAACGAGATCCTGCAGACCACGGTCCGACGACAAGGGCAGTAGCGAACAGTCCTGAACTCTGCCCTGGCTCTTAGGTTGGCGTTCGGTGCTTAGCTGAGCAGGGCTCCCGGCTCTTTCCTTATTACTGCGGCCTGCTCCGGCAGCATCCCGGCATCGGATCGGCCGCGTGTTGTTGCGGCCCGGCTGCACACCCCCCGTAGCTCGCTGTGCACGCACCTTGCCTCTGTCACCGCCAGCGGGAAACTGCCCGCCCCTGCCCGTGCTTTTACTTAAAACTGCGCCCCCAGCTTCCGGGTCAGGGAACCTGTCTGGGGGCTTTTTGCCTTCCCCCGGGCAACATGGGACGCAGCCTCAGCAGTTCCGGACCCGGTCTGGCACAGGTACTCGCAGTCCGGCCTTCCTCCTTACATATGCACTACATTGTCAAAACAATTTGCTGTGTATGTGTGTGTATATATATATAATATACTGTATATATTACTTTTCTTTACAGCTTCAGGCTTTGAAAGCTCCTGACTAGTGATGAGCGAGCATAGTTACTCGAGTTTCTCCGAGCATGCTTGGGTGGTCTCCGAGTATTTAGGAGTGCTCGTAGATTTAGTTTATGTCAACGCAGCTACATGATTTGCGGCTGCTAGACAGCTTGAATACATGTGGGGATTCCTGTTTGTTAGGCTGAATACATGTAGAGATTCCCTATGTAGCAGCCGCAAATCATGCAGCTGCGTCGACATAAAGTAAATCTCCGAGCACGCCCAAGTACTCGGAGACCACCGGAGCATGCTCGGACAAACTCGAGTAACGAGCATACTCGCTCATCACTAGTCCTGACCATTGTTCAGGCGGCTTGCTAATATATACATAGTGGGGGAAAAAGCCACCGTAAAAAGCAGCATTTTCCTGAAGCATCTACTGATTGAAAAACTTGACAGGTATGCCAGTGTCTAAAAATGTTGAGTGCACATACCCCAAAAAAGGGGTGAACCATTGTCTAATTCCTGCCATGTAAAAGGGTCTTAAAAGGGTTGTCCAGTAAAAGGAAGTTATCACCCATCCTCAGCATGGGGGCTAACTTGTTGATTGGAGGAGGTCCGACCACCAAGACCTGCACCAATCGACAGAACAGAGCACTTTAATCCACCTTAGAATGGAGCGACAGTGCTCGACCGCTGCCCCATTCATTCCTTACACTATGTTCCAAATTATTATACAAGTTACATTTTTCTTGGATTTGCCTAAATGGTCGGTGCAAATGACAGTCAGTCTAATAAAAGTCATCACCCGTTAGATTATACATCGAATTTTATTGAAGAAACCTCCCAATGATAACAGTATAATCTCCAAAATGAATAAAAACTCAAAATGCACTGTTCCAAATTATTAGGCACAGTAGAATTTCTAAACATTTGATATGTTTTAAAGAACTAAAAATGCTCATTTGTGGAATTTGCAGCATTAGGAGGTCACATTCACTGAACAAAAAAGCTATTTAACTCCAAAACATCCTAACATGCCAAGTTACATGTTATGGCTACGTTCACATTTGCGTTGTGCGCCGCAGCATCGGCGACGCAACGCACAACGCAGGAACAACGCATGCACAACGCTGCGTTTTGCGACGCATGCGTCCTTTTTTGGCTTGATTTTGGACGCACAAAAAATGCAACTTGCTGCGTCCTCTGCGCCATGACGCGTGCGCTGCAGTGACGCATGCGTCGCAAAACGCAAGTGCAACGCATGTCCATGCGCCCCCATGTTAAATATAGGGGCGCATGACGCATGCGGCGATGCTGCGGCGCAGAACGCTAATGTGAACGTTACCTAACATAGGAACCCTTCTTTCATATCACCTTCACAATTCTTGCATCCATTGAACTTGTGAGTTTTTGGAGAGTTTCTGCTTGTATTTTTTTGCATGAAGTCAGAATAGCCTTCAAAGAGCTGCTGTTTTGATGTGAACTGCCTCCCACCCTCATATGGAAATTGCCTCTTCAGAGAAAAAGAGGACTTAAACTCTATAGCGCCACCTGTTGGAAGTAGCGATCCTACAAGTCACAATCAACCCTTTAACGAGTCGTGCAGTATGACTTAGGATAAAAGGCCAAATCAGTATCTCAATTCGCAGACATGAGCATGAGAACTAATTTGGCTAGGTGAGAGGCTCTGGACTGGGGTCTAAGGGGTAAGGTTTCTCCTTATGGAGAGTGACATACCAGCTCTGGCTTGTCAAGGTAAGGAGGCTTATTCGCTGTGCAATGCTCCTCTGGGAAATTTAATATGCAAATTGCCTCTTATTGTGACTTGTAGGATCGCTACTTCCAACAGGTGGCGCTATAGAGTGTAAGTCCTCTTTTTCTCTGAAGAGGCAATTTGCATATTATATTTCCCTTTTTTTCATGCATGAAGATAATTTTGCTCCTGAAGGCACGTTTCTACTTTTTATACTATGGAAAAAAAGTTGTCATGGTGGCCATCCACCAACCATCCACTACTCCATCTGGACCATCCAGGGTTGTTAGTCCAATTAATTTCTGGGAGAAACCTTCCTCATTATGCCTTTATCTGCATGAACTCTGTCTGTGCTCTGTTTCAGTCACAAATCTCTTCACAGTATGATGATCACTCTTAAGTTTTCGTGAAATATCGAATGTTTTCATACCTTGACCAAGGCATTACACTATTTAACGCTTTTCAGCAGCAAAGAGATCCTTTTTATTTCCAATATTGCTTGAAACCTGTGGTCTGCTTAGTAATGTGGAACATCATTTTTAAGTAGTGTTCCTTTAATTAGAATCACCTGGAAAACCAATTATCACATGTGTTTAAGATTGATTTCAGTGATCCATTGAGCCCTGAGACACAATATCATCTACGAGTTTATTTGAAAAACAAAACCATTAAATCTTTATGACACTTAAATCCAATTTGCATAATAATTTGGAACACAGTGTATAGGTTGGCGAGTGCTACATTTTTTCTGGCAGCCCCATAGATAACGAATGGAGCAATAGTCTGGCATCTACCCTGTTGCTTCATTTTGTAAAAGGTATAGAAGTGCCCCAATGGGTATAGAAATTCCCCTGTTTTAGGGTATGTTTCCACCTTCAGGATGGCCGGCGGTTTGGACGGAGCGGCAAACCCGCTCTTCCCTAAGCCCCGCCCCCTTCTGTGATGCAATGATGCCGGATGTGTTCATTGCACACATCCGGCATCATCACACCCCACACATAGGGCCCTGTGATATACCTTGCAGCGGCGCAGTGTCGCCGCAAGGTACACGGACATGCTGCGATCTTAAAAGACGCGCAGCATGTCCGTTATTGCAGGGCCGCCGGGTGCATGTTACCACGCATAGTGGAGACGGGATTTCATAAAATCCCCTCCACTATGCTCTAACATCTGGACGCTGCGCGCTTGACGCTGCGGCTCTGCGCAGTGTCAAACATGCAGCGTCAAACATGCAGCGTTTCCTGCACGTGGACACATACCCTTACTGATCACTGTTGATCCCAGCGGTCCGGCCACTGCCGATCAGTAAATCAGTATCACCTATCTTGTTTTCGCTGGGTAACCCATTTAAGTCTCCATTCAATACTTATGTATACAATACATCTAAATGTTTTGAAATTTTAAATTTTAGGCAGAGTTAAAGGGGGTTCTCCAGTTGTTGTTTTTTATAACAAACACCCCAAAATGGCCCAAAAATATGCTAACCTGCCAATCCCTTTGAGCCACTTCCTGGGCACTCCGCTGATCTTAGAACCTCCTTTTCTAGCGGGAAAGTCATCTAACTGCTGCAGCCAATTGGTGGCCGTAGAGGTGAACAAAGCATTACCACTGCGGCCAATGATTAGCTTCAGCCGTCAAATGTCCACTTAGGCCGGGGTCACACTAGCGTAGAATACGGAAAAGTGCTATGCAATAAAACATCGCATAGCACTTGGACCAGGGTTAATCTATGGGGCAGCTCACATCACATTTTTTCTCTCGGGCGTATTCAGCGTGTGTGTAAAATCGCAGCATGCTGTGATTGATCGCATCTCACCACCTGTGCACTTGACCCGATCCCATCCCACTTCATCCCAAACCTCGCCACAGTCTTCATCCCAACCCTAACCCATCTCATCAACCTATCACTAACAACTGGTGTTTTCCCCTCAAGCTTTAAACATTCTTCAATCACACCTACCCTCAAAAAGCCTTCTCTTGACCCATCCTCTGTATCTAGCTATCGCCCTATATCACTTCTCCCTTATGCCTCCAAACTACTGGAACAACACGTCTATCTTGAACTGTCCTCCCATCTCTCTTCCTGCTCCCTCTTCAACCGCTTTCAATCAGGCTTCCGGTCACGCCACTCCATTGAAACTGCCCTAACTAAGGCCACCAATTACCTATTAACCGCCAAGAGCAAGCGGCACTACTCTATCCTCCTCCTCCTGGACCTGTCCTCTGCCTTTGACACAGTGGACCATTCCCTGTTGCTGCGGACCATCTCATCCTTTGGCATCACAGACTTGGCCCTATCCTGGATCTCGTCATACCTAACTGACCGGACATTCAGCGTCTCCCACTCACACACCACCTCCTCACCTCGCCCCCTATCTGTCGGAGTCCCGCAAGGTTCAGTTATAGGGCCCCTGCTCTTCTCCAATTACACCTTTGGCCTGGGACAGCTCATAGAATCTCACGGCTTTCAGTATCATCTCTATGCTGACGACACACAGATCTACATCTCTGGACCAGATATCACCACCCTTACTAACCAGAATCCCTCAATGTCTATCTGCTATTTCATCCTTCTTCTCCGCTAGATTTCTAAATCTTAACATGGACAAAACAGAATTCATTGTCTTTCCCCCCATCTCACACGACCTCCCCAACGAACCTATCTATTACAGTAAACGGCTGCCCACTCTCCCCAGTCCCACAAGCCCGCTGTCTTGGGGTAATCCTTGACACTGATCTCTCCTTCAAACCACATATCCAAACCCTTTCCACTTCCTGCCGCCTCCAACTCAAAAATATTTCACGGATCCGTACATTCCTAAACCAAGAATCTGCAAAAACCCTAGTCCATGCCCTCATCATCTCCCTCTACTGTAACCTCCTGCTCTGTGGCCTCCCCTCTAACACTCTCGCACCCCTCCAATCTATTCTAAACTCTGCTGCCCGACTAATCCACCTGTCCCCCCGCTATTCCCCAGCCTCTCCCCTCTGTCAATCCATGCACTGGCTCCCCATTACCCAGAGACTCCAGTACAAAAGCCTAACCATGACATACAAAGCCATCTACAACCTGTCTCCTCCATACATCTGTGACCTCGTCTCCCGGTACCTTCCTGCACGCAACCTCCGATCCTCACAAGATCTCCTTCTCTACTCACCTGTTATCTCCTCTTCCCACAATCGCATACAAGATTTCTCTCGTGCATCCCCCCTACTCTGGAACTCTCTACCACAACACATCAGACTCTCGCCCACCATCGAAACCTTCAAAAAGAACCTGAAGACCCACCTCTTCCAACAAGCCTACAACCTGCAGTAACCACCGATTGACCAAACCGCAGCACGACCAGCTCTACCCTCACCTACTATATCCTCACCCATCCCTTGTAGATTGTGAGCCCTCGCGGGCAGGGTCCTCTCTCCTCCTGTACGAGTTGTGACTTGTATTGTTCAAGATTATTGTACTTGTTTTTATTATGTATACCCCTCCTCACATGTAAAGCGCCATGGAATAAATGGCGCTATGATAATAAATAATAATAATAATT
This sequence comes from Ranitomeya variabilis, assembly GCF_051348905.1. NCBI lineage: Eukaryota > Metazoa > Chordata > Amphibia > Anura > Dendrobatidae > Ranitomeya > Ranitomeya variabilis. The sequence goes on along the minus strand of NC_135232.1, from coordinate 659,343,987 downwards.
GTATGCGTATATCGCCCGAGTGTCACCAATACAAGTCTATGGGTGCGAGAAAAAATCGGACAGCACACGGACCATCCGTGTGACTTGTGACAAATACGCAAGCATTTTCCTCATTTCAGCCCACTGAGCCATTAAATGCAATGGTGAAAATCAGTGAGAAATGTAAAGCCGTACGGATACATAGGTGCAAGATAATAGTATCATCACATTACAAATGCATCTGTAGCGCCCCCACTGCCGCAGGGCCGAGGGGTACCCGGTACCGGGCCTCTGAGTCTCTGCTGAGGGGTTGTCATGGTGGCTAGACCCGGTCCGTGACCCTGCTGAGGGGCGTACAGTAATAGATGTGGGTAGATGATAGTGGTGGTGATGCTGTAGTGGTGCGGTGCAGTAAATAATGAGGACACCAGGTTGCAGTCTCTTTACCTCTTTACTGAAGATCTCTGGGTCCTCAGTCCGGATAACCAGGCTGCACAAGTCCAGCCGGTCCAATGGCACCTCCAGAGTTCTCTTAACAGGTGGAAATCTGCGCCTTCCTCCTAGCGCTAGGTGTTGTGGTCCTTCCCTGCTGTGCTTACGTAAAGTCCCCACAACTGTTGTGTCCGTTTCTTAAGTTCCCTCACAACTCGATTAGATGATGTTCTGCTAATCCTCCGTTCCTCCCTGATGTTACGGTTGGAACGGCACCCGTATGACGGGTAGGCTCGGAGCTCTTCTGGGACCCTAGAGTCGCCCCTCTCCACAAGTTGCCCCCCAAGACTGCATAGGTGATTTAGGTGAGACAGCCCACCTTAGACTGACTGTCCTGCCGTGGTTTGGAGTATTGCTTGAAGCTGAATATTGTAATACTCCCTCGGCGTTTCGGCCGCCGGTTGTGCGCCTCAGTAGGATGTTGCCTCGGTCTTACAGCACGACTCCTACTGGTATTCTCCTTGCTGCTTTGATCTCGTTTCTCACTCAGCACAATCTATCTCGCTTCCAATCCCTCCTTGGGCACCGCCGCTATACTGAGCAGGCACGGTCCCGTTACGTTCGCTCAAGTTGCCAAGCCTCTGTCAGGATCCCACCCCTGACAGGGACCCTACTGAATCTTCTCCCACAACACCCTCTGCCACAAGGTGTTGCCTGGTTCCAACCCAGTCAGCTTTCTGTCTAACTTCCTGCCTGACCCCCAGTTTACCCTCAATGGTGGGGAGTGGCCTAGTGAATAGAACCCTTAGCTCCCCCTGGTGGCCCCACTGACGTGTGAAACAGGCCTAAAAAAAAGCTAAAAAAAAAAAAAAGGTCAAGTCTATTTAACCACTTGAGACATCAAAATCCGCAGCCTGTCCATTTATTTTTCATCTTCTGCTTGGAAGCCACCACTATGTTAAGTATGAAATAGAAAAATGCCTGGCCTCAAAAATGTCTGAGAAGATGACACAAAAGACGCTTCAGGGGAAACACAGCTGGCATTTTCCTGAATCATCTTCTGCTTCACAAATAATGTGGATACACCAGCGTCTAAATCTGCGTGAAAAAAAAGAGTATTTGTTGAGTATTTTACCTCAGTATTTGTAATCCAAAACCAGGAGAGGAACAATCAGAGGAAAAGTATAATAGAAACCCGTCGCCACTTCTGGATTTATCACCCACTCCTGGTTTTGGCTTGCAAATACTGATATAAAATACTCAACAAATACTCAATGTGTGCACCTGGTCTTAGGCTATAAAAAACACCTGTTGGGAGAAAAATAAGTGGATGTCACTTTTTAACAGCAGCTTCTGATGGAAAATGCTAATAAGTAGTCACTGTCCATATCAAAAGGCTACAAAAAATTCCTTCCTGGAAGAAAAAAAAAAAGTTGCTTAAACTCTTCTAAAACTTTTCAAATCTGCTTCAGGAAACCTAAGGCTATGTGCACACGGTGCGGATTTGGCTGCTGCGGATTCGCAGTACCATGTAAACCTATGGAAAACCAAATCCGCTGTGCGCATGGTGCGGAAAATACTGCCCGGAAACGCTGGGTTGTATTTTCCGCAGCATGTCAATTCTTTGTGTGGGTTCAGCAGCGTTTTACACCTTAAAAGGAATCTGCAGGTGTAAAACCGCAGGTGAAATCCGCACAAAAAATGCAGGAAATCCGCAGGTAAAGCGCAGTGCGTTTTACCTGTGGATTTTTCAAAAAAAATGTGTGGAAAATCCGCACACGAATCCACAACGTGGGCACATAGCCTAAAGCTTCTCCAAAAATTCCCCAAAAAAGGAAAGTTTCCTGTAATAGTTTTCACTAGAAAACTCTTGGTTTCTGACACTGGAAAAATAAAACTCTATCCTAAAAGTCCTTCTAAGTCTACGTTCACATTTGCGGTGTGCGCCGCAGCGTCGTCGCCGCAACGCACACCGCAACAAAAACGCAGTAGAAACGCATAGTATTTCGACGCATGCGTTTAACGTTTTTTGGAAACGCAGTTGCGTTTTGATGCGTTTTGACCAAAAAACGCTGCGTTTTTCGACGCATGCGTTTTCCTACAGTGAGTCATTCTTCATCACCCAAAAAAAAAAAAAAAAGTGTGTACACACTAGATAAGGACCACCAATGGCTAGAAGAGGGTTGGTGTAATGTAATTGTGTATAAATACCCTGGCAGAGATGAATTCCTCCCATTTTGCTGGTATTCATGATGGAGCGTCCCATGGACAGTATCTACATGGATATGGAGATGGAATTTGCCTTGGCTAATGCCTATGCTGTCGCCTGTTTTCATCAAAGGGAAAGGGAAAAACGGAGATGGAGTCGTCGCCGCTTTTGGATACACCCTATCGTGGAAGTCCGGGAGAGCCGTGGAGCATACCATTGCTTGTTTGGCGAACTGAATGACAACCTGGAGAAATATTTCGAATATACCAGGATGTCTCAGGACAGCTTCCGCTATCTTCTGCGTCGGGTGGAAGGATCCATTAGCAGGCAGGACACGCAGCTCCGGAGAGCTATTTCCGCAGAGGAACGGCTGCTGGTGACTCTACGGTACGTAGCTGTTTGAATGACTGTGATATGTTCTTCCCTTTTTTTTATTTTTTTTTTTTAATTTTTTGGGGTTTGGTATGGTCAATGTACTTTTTTAAATTGCAATGTACTTTAATGTAATTTCTTTATCTTCTTGGCAGTTTCCTGGCTACCGGAGAGACCTTGAGATCACTTCATTTTCAATTCCGGATTGGAGTCTCCACTCTCTCCGGAATTATTGCTGAGACATGTCGCGCTTTGTGGGATAATCTCCGGGAGGAATTTTTACCCGTCCCTACAAGCGAAATCTGGGAGGCCAACGCACAGAAATTTGAGCAAGTGTGTTCTTTTCCAAACTGTATTGGCGCGGTGGATGGAAAGCACATTCGGATTACCAAGCCCGCGAAAAGTGGATCCCTTTTCTACAATTACAAAAAATACTTTTCAACTGTGCTCATGGCAATTGCCGGTGCGGACTGCCGTTTTCTCGCAGTGGACATTGGTGCGTTTGGCCGTGCAAATGACTCACGGACATTTAAGGAGTCGGATATGGGCCAAAAATTATATGGCAACAATTTTAATTTCCCCCAGCCACGACCTCTTCCCCAAACCGAAGGCCCTGCGATGCCATTTGTTGTGGTTGGGGATGAGGCATTCCAAATGTCTGCCAACCTATTGAAACCCTACTCCAGTCGGGGCTTGGACCATACAAAAAGGGTTTTCAATTACAGACTGTCCAGGGCCAGAAGGACTGTGGAGTGCGCCTTTGGCATCCTTGTCTCCAAATGGCGGATATTAGGATCCGCCATTAATCTTAAAATTGAAACAGTGGATGAGGTGGTGAAGGCGTGTGTGGTTCTCCACAATTATATTCTGTCCAAAGAGAGACTGAACGTGGATCTCGATGAAACCATAGCCAACCCATTGCCCGATTTCCATGATCATCCTCTGAGGACAAGTGTGGAAATTGCGCAGATGAGGGATCGTTTTGCGGCCTATTTTGTGTCAAATGTTGGCCGTGTGTCATGGCAAGATCAAATGGTGTAATAATGTTACTGTTGGACTGTATTCTGGTTTTAACTACACCAATAAATACCTCTACTGTGACTGTGCTAAAAATCTAATATAATAAACTAATTCTCCAGTAAATGTGCAATAAATGTAATCCGTTTTGGTTGGTTTGGTTATGTCAAATTTGGCATCTACCTATAGTTCACAAATGTAATGTGCCTTATCTAAAAAATTGGAACCCTTTGTTTTTAAAATGTTGTTGTTTAATAAAAATTTTTTCAAAGTTTTCTACCCTGCTTCAAAGAACAAATTTATACCATACCATATAACATATTTATTTGTTTTTCAGATCGTCGTGTATCGTTGTTTTTGACAGCAAAAGCAACGATACCAGCGATGTTTTACAATGGTAACCAGGGTAAATATCGGGTTACTAAGCGTAGGGCGTCGCTTAGTAACCAGATATTTACCCTGGTTACCAGTGTTAAATGAAAAACAAAAAACAGTACATATACTCATGTTCGCGTCCCCCGGCGTCCATTTCCTGCACTGACTGAGCGCCGGCCGTAAAGTGAATGCACAGCACAGCGGTGATGCCGTCACTCAGTCAGTGCAGGGAAGCGGACGCCGGGGGATGTGATTGTGAGTATATGTACTGTAGTTTTTTTTACATTTAACACTGGTAACCAGGGTAAACATCGGAAGCGCGGCCCTGCACTTAGCAACCAGATGTTTACCCTGGTTACCCGGGGACCTCGGCATCGTTGGTCGCTGGAGAGCTGTCACACAGACAGCTCTCCAGCGACCAAATAGCGATGCTGCAGTGATCTGCATCATTGTCTGTTTCGCTGCAGCATTGTTAAGTGTGAAGGTACCTTTACGGTATGTGTTCACGTTCAGGATTGCATCCGGGTTTTGCCAGGATTTTCCATCAGTATTTGTAAGCCAAAACCAGGAGTGGAAAAATTAGAGGAAAAGTAGAATACAAAATATGCTCCACTTCTGTATTTATCACCCACTCCTGGTTTTGGCTTACAAATACTGATGTAAAATCCTGACCAAATCCTGATGCAATCCTGAGCGTGGACACATATCCTTAGTGTTTGAAAACACCTCATACACTTTAGTGTTTGTAAACACCTCATACAGCAATGAGAGACCCAAAAAAAGGTAAATTAAAAATTGTAAAAATAGTGTCTGACATTGCATATATGACGTGTTTGAATCACAAAATATGTGTAGACAGCGCACGGCGTGACTTGCCGAGAAGTATACTGGAAAATAAGAACAAAGTTTTAAAACAAACAATTTTTATTGGGGGGAAACAGAAAAAAAAAGGGGAAAGAAACTTAGGGGGTATCAACCTCCGCTACCAGCGGTGAACGGTAAGTCTCTGGTGGTTGGGAACGGGGAGAGGAAGAGGATGCGGAGTCAGAGTTCAGGAGACTGGAAGGAAGGTCCAAACCCTCCGCAGGGTATACTGGGGAAACCGGCACATCTGTAGGGGAGGGAGGAGGCAACACAAGCCTTTGCCAGCTTCTTGGTTGGCCCTGGCTGCTCCTGCTGTGACTAGAGCCCCGACGCGTCCTCGGTGTCGGTATTGGAGCAGCCAGAGCCTCCGTGTGTGTCCTCTTCCTTCTTTTCCTCTCTCCCGCGGCAGCTCCCCCAGAATGACGGCTACGGGAGGATGAGGGCCTGGCAGGAGCAGGAGTCGGCGGCACACTGCTATGGTGCCTGTGGTGGAGTCGCTCGGCACGTGGACCTCGGTGGGGTGGCTGGAGTGGCTCTGCAGCAGGAGTCGGAGTCATGCTAGCCAGCGACGGCACTACGGGCATTGTCGCTGACTGCATGACCCGAGCCTGCTACAGAGCCCTCACGTAGGCAGTGTTGCAGGTCTGCATCACCGAAATCTGGAGTTCCGGCGTAAGGTGTTCCACCATGCCCTTAGCAATGGTACTAAAAAAATGTTTGGCCGGACTCAAGAGCTCGGATTCCATATTTTCAAGGCGCCGGTCGATATTGGACAGACGAGTGTCCATTTTATCGTTCAACGCCTTGAAACAGTTCTGGAAAACCGTTCTCAAATGCAAAAATTCGGGCATGTCTGGCCTGTCCGAGGCCCGCTGGCGCTGTCGGGAATTCCCGAACGAAGGTGCGCCAGAGGCCTCGGGCAGGGGAACACCTGATGGACTGGCTGCCGGTTCTCCAGATGGTGGTGCAAGCCTGCTGTCGCTGTGGGAGGGCTGTAACGGGTCAGATGGCGATTCATGAAGGTCCGCTCCTGCGGGGTGAGCTCTCTCGAGGGTGCTGCTGTGTGTCCTGTGAAAAGATAAGGGAAAAATTAGTCATCAATTAATAACCTATCACATACGCCAACTCCTGTAATAAAATTAACATTACATTACAGAACAATACAAATCCTCTGTCTCTCAGTCTGTGTGGCCTATAATAAATTGCTGATTGTTATCGCCAGCTGACCGTTATGGCTGACGATAACAATCATGGACATACCAACGGCAGAAAATTAATGTTCATTGCCGCTGCCAAAGCCTTTTGACCGCATACCACTGTCATGGGTAAAAAAATTTTTTTTCTAAAACTCTTTCTTGACGCTGCCTACGCCGCAAAAATAGTATAAAATTTAATGTCAAGATAAAAATTAAAAAAAAAAAAAAAAAATACACAGTGACTTTGCTGATCTGATCGCAGGAACAGCCATGACGTTAGGATCATGTGATCGAGACGTCATCATTATTCCTGCGATCAGAAATACCCTGACTCCGAACATAACCTGTCATGGACTACAAGGACTCACGCTTAACACAATAAATTACTAATGGGCTATATACCATTCCACTAGGGAACAAGTTGGATGGCCAATATGCTACGCTGACTACATGGATGGCCAATACACTATGTGCATGGGAAAAATACTATGTGGATACGTGGCTAGAACGTGTACTATGTGGCTGCGATATAGTGGCCTGGCAATATACTATGTGGATGCACAATGTACGTGGCTGGGCAATGTACTATGTGGCTGTGCAATATGCTATGTGTCTGGGCAATGTACAATGTGGCTGTGCAATATGGTATGTGTGCAAAATACTTACTGTCGGCGGCCAAGGACCGGTCTTAAGAACTGTAGTGCCCTGCTGTACTTATAGGGCACCGACTTGGCCGCAGCAGCACCGCTACGAGATTGCTCCTCCTCAGCACGGATCCCCTTATTGAAACGGTCCTTCATGGATCGCCATCTGGTCCTCAACTTTTTAACTGTGAATGCAAAGAAAAAAAAAGGTTAGATATTTAGCATTTTAAAAGGATAAAACAACCGTGTGTGATGCAAAGTTTAGTCGTTGATCGCATCAGACACGGTTGTGTTTATCCTGGCAAGATGGGTCATAGCAGCGTATCAGCAATACTCACGAAAGTTGCCTTTGTCCTTCGCTGAGGCACTGTCAAAGCCATCCCACAGCGACTTTGCCACCTTTGCCCACAAACGCCTCAACACCACCTGGTCCATGTGCCGGGGGTCACGGCTGTCCCACAACGGGCCACGCTCCTGGATGCTGGAGATCAGGAGCTCCACATCTATTCCACTGTCTCCTTGGTCCCGTTGTGAAACCTAGAAAAATTAGAAAACAAAAAGGTTAAAAATATGCAAATATTAACAACCACCAGCACCTGTCTTGATATGTACCTTTGCCCTATCCTTTGCCATCTGATGTATGTATATTGATGGTTTCTACACCTGTATTTTGGAATGTTTGTGTGCAGGGAGTTCAACTTTATGTTACCTTCCCCCAATACTTGCTGCCCTGAAAAGCTATAATGTAATTAAGCTAACATCCCTAGTGAAAGCAGGATGCTACTCAAATGTAATGTTCCTCACAGCAGGATGCTACTACAAAAAAAAAAAAATAAATAAAAAATACTCACTCGCCGGCCTGATGCCACACCTTGGCCCCGACCTCTCTGCTCCCGCTGTGTGCCTTCTCCCTCACTTGAAGAAGCCTGTAAAAATTGTATACAAAAATTATTGTCAATGCTACAAATGGCAGCGAATAGTAAGCAACTGGACATAATTACTCACCGCACTCCCCCGCGCCGATTGGCCAGATTCAGATGAACTAGGCATTCTTGCAAGTTTGTTCTGCAATGAAAAAATGAGCAAAAAATCACATCCACCGCTAAAATGACACATACAATAAAATAGGCCAAAAAAATTAAAACAACCACAATTGACTGTTGACTGATAGTACAATGCAAACTCAAAAAGCAACACCACAACGCCATACATTGCAAGAGAATACAATAGAAGACACAATACAAGAATAGACTCAAACAAAATTAAGCAAAAATAGACACCTATGTCCAAATTTTTAAATATAAAAACTTACAAAAAAAACATTACAGGAAAAAAAAAGGCCCAATGAAATAGCAAACTAATGAACGCCATACTTTACAATTACATCAAAACATGATCCAAAACAACACCATCTGGTGACATATAACCACAATACATCAGAAAAAGGCGATAAATACCATTCTAGATAATAAGCAATAAACATTACAAAATACAGCAACCCAAAAGATAAACCATAGTCAAATAGAAAAGAAAACACATGAAATTAAAAAAAAAGGGCCCCACTAAAAAAAAAAAAAAAAAAAAATCATTATACTACACACTTGGCAATGCAAACAGTCAAGGAAGGAAGATATATGCCATACGGAAAAAGACGTAAAACCATCAGAGAAAAAAATAAATAAATAAATAAAAAAGGGAAAATACAATTGAAAATAGAATGGCATATAGCCGCACGGAACACTACAATACAAATGAAACATCATAAATGTGGCTTTTAGAGTACTTTTCTGCTTACAATGACCTTCCTGAAGTAACCAGCTTTAAACAGTGCCTGCATTTTAGAAACACCCCCCATTCATCGGATTACAAGCTGGAGGCATTAATAACCATTGCTGGCACTTTTTCTTCAGTTTTATTGTACCACCTATTAAGCTTGAAGAACCTCTCATTATATACTTCTCATGAGATCAGTACATTTCAAAACCTCAGCAAGAACCACCAGCAAGAAAAAAGACACTCAAGGAAAGAAAAAAAAATGCCAACAGCATAAAAAACACAGCAAGACATGAGCCAAGAAATCGCCATACGGTTACCCCCAACGCTGATCTCTCCTTCAAACCACATATCCAAGCCCTTTCCACTTCCTGCCGACTTCAACTCAAAAATATTGCACGAATCCGTTCATTCCTCAACCAAGAATCTGCAAAAACCCTAGTCCATGCCCTCATCATCTCTCGTCTTGACTACTGCAACCTCCTGCTCTGTGGCCTCCCCTCAAACACTCTCGCACCCCTCCAATCTATTCTAAACTCTGCTGCCCGACTAATCCACCTGTCCCCCCGCTATTCTCCGGCCTCTCCCCTCTGTCAATCCCTTCACTGGCTCCCCATTGCCCAGAGACTCCAGTACAAAACCCTAACCATGACGTACAAAGCCATCCACAACCTGTCTCCTCCTTACATCTGTGACCTCATCTCCCGGTACTTTCCTACACGCAACCTCCGATCCTCACAAGATCTCCTTCTCTACTCCCCTCTTATCTCCTCTTCCCACAATCGTATACAAGATTTCTCTCGCGTATCACCCCTACTCTGGAACCCTCTACCACAACACATCAGACTCTCGCCCACCATCGAAACCTTCAAAAAGAATCTGAAGACCCACCTCTTCCGACAAGCCTACAACCTGCAGTAACCACCGATCAACCAACCGCTGCACGATCAGCTCTATCCTCACCTACTGTATTCTCACCCATCCCTTGTAGATTGTGAGCCCTCGCGGGCAGGATCCTCACTCCTCCTGTACCAGTTATGACTTGTATTGTTCAAGATTATTGTACTTGTTTTTATTATGTATACCCCTCCTCACTTGTAAAGCGCCATGGAATAAATGGCGCTATAACAATAAATAATAATAATAATAATAACAATAGAAACCAGAAAAAGACATGCACCAGAAATTTAACAAGAAAAAATCAGCCAAAAAAAAGACATTGAACAACCGCATGACACCAGAACAACCCAAAACCAATCCAAAACCAAGCAAGGCCGAAGACAAGAAACGCCATCATAACGCCAGAAGTACATCAGAACCAGATTAAAAAAAAAAATTTTTAAATAACAACCCACAGTGCCATAACCGTAACATAGCACAGACCAAACATTGCACAAATTAAATAAAAATCAAGAAATAAAACACAGAATAAAAAATATGCAAAGAGAAATATATACTTACAGGTTTGGAAAGCAGATTGCTCCTCTCTGTGTCTTCTCTGTGTGTTGTGTGGATAGCCTTGTGAAAGACAATGGCAACCCCCCTTTTTTTTTTATATATATAGTGTTTTTTTACTGTCTAGACAAAGTCTAGACAATGTTTTGCATTTCTTATTGGAAAACGCATGCGTCGTTCAACGCACCACGACGTAAGTACTTGCGTCGTCTGCGTTGTCAATATAAGTCAATGGGGAAAAAGGCGCATCGACGACGCAAACACGACGCAAACACGACGCATGCGTTTTTTAAAAGGTCGGCGCCGCCCGAAAAATGCAACATGTTGCGTTTGCCGCGCCCTGACAGGTGCGCCCTAACGCCGCATGCGGCGTACAACGCAAGACAACGCATGACAACGCATGTACATGCGGCCCCATGCGGCGCCAATGTTAAAGATAGGGCCGCACGACGCATGCGTTTTGTTGCGGCGACGACGCTGCGGCGCACACCGCAAATGTGAACGTAGCCTAAAAAATTTTTTTTCCACCAACTTGTCTCTGTTAGGCTTTGATATATCTGTATAGATAATTAAAATAAAATAGTGTTTAATTGCAAGTTTATTCACACTATTAAAAGCTTTTAGAGTACTTTTCTGCTTACAATGACCTTCCTGAAGTAACCAGCTTTAAACAGTGCCTGCATTTTAGAAACACCCCCCATTCATCGGATTACAAGCTGGAGGCATTAATAACCATTGCTGGCACTTTTTCTTCAGTTTTATTGTACCACCTATTAAGCTTGAAGAACCTCTCATTATATACTTCTCATGAGATCAGTACATTTCAAAACCTCAGGCAACACTAGTAAACCTAGTGAGAATGTTTCATTATATTATATTTTTAAATAAATAGTATCTGCACCAAAAGCAGTTAAAAAGAAAAATACACTTTTCCTTTTGCAAATTCTCTATGCTCTTTATGTAGCCAAATGTATTCCTAACTTCCCTTTCCGTAACGCTGGCTCAAGACAACTTTTACTGGTGAGCGTTATTATATGTGAGCTCAGGCTTCCTTCCTGTCACTCATATTCCAAACAATTCTGTATCCCAGAATTCTGTATATTTTACTTCTGACATAACTGTAGTGTCATCACTGATAGAAATAAGCTTTTCTTACAGTTACAATGCATCGGATGTATTTAGGAACTTGTCGTGTTACAAGTTTTATTAACTGATTTTTTTTTTTTTAATCCTTGAAATAGAAAGTGGCTGAAGTATTCACAGCGTTCAACCCCAGAATTTAGTCTGATACTATATTTAAAAAAGAAAAAATCAGTGACACCAATGTGACTTCAAATATGACCCAAATATTGGAGGGGCTATAACTCAATGCAAAATGTTGCAGACAGTGGGTGTACAAATGAACAGCTTTATTTATTTACTCCCTAGATGGCACAATGCGTTTTATAATGATAATTTTCAGCTGCGTTTTACAGTACCAGCTACTGTATGTCTATGAGATTTCGGAAATCTCATGCACACAGTTTTTTTTTTTCTTTTTTGTCATCAGTATTTCGTGTTTTGCATGTTTTTTTGCACAATGGAGCATGTCACTTCTTTCGTTTTTTATTCAGCCTTTTTCACCCGTTGACAGGGGCGTACATAGAAATCATGGGGCCCCATAGCAAAAGTCTGAATGCTATGTTTATTATCCCTAGGAACGCTGAAATAATGACTTTTATACATTTCCCACCATACCTCTATTGAGTCAGGGAGGTATGTTTCCTCCACCTGACTCAAACACCTCGCAGCCGTCCATCATCTCCCTCTGGCCTCTGGGCGCCGCCTCCTCTCTTTCTCGTGATGTCACCGGCACCTGAGCTCTGCAATCAGTTCTCAGGCATGTACCGTGCGCGCTGCCAGGGAACCTACATCAGGTGCCTGCATGTAGTGGAGACCCCAGATCCCGCCCCGCAGTGTTATAATGTATTCACATTGCCGGGCTGGGAATCTGGCGCCTGCGCAGTGGAGCAGGTCACCGTGCTCTATTGAAGATAGTGCCGACGTCTTGAGAGATTTGTGAAGTCTCGCGAGACTTCGGCACTTCTATCGAGGTTCACGGTGACCCGCTCCACCGCGCAGGCGCTCGATTCCCAGCCCGGTAGTGTGAATACATTATAACACTGCAGGGTGGGATCTGGGGCCTCCGCTACACACAGGCGCGATATCCTTATATCACCTTACATCACACTTGCCCTTAACTGAGGTAAGTGAGGCCTGCAGTTCTTTGGATGTTGTGGGGTCTTTTGTGACCACTTGGATGAGTCATCGCTGTGTTCCTGGGGTAATTTTGGTCAGCCGGCCACTCCTGGGAAGGGTCACCATTGTTCCATGTATTTTTGCCATTTGTGGATAATGGCTCTTACTGTGGTGTGGTGGAGTCCCAAAGCTGTAGAAATGGATTTATAACCTTTTCCAGACTGATAGATCTCAATTACTTTGCTTCTCATTTGTTCCAGAATCTCAGCATGATGTCTAGCTTTTGAGGACTTTTGGTCTACTTAACTTTGTCAGGCAGGTCCTATTTAAGTGATTTCTTGATTGAGAACAGGTGTGGCAGTAATCAGACCTGGGTATGGCTAAGGAATTTGAACTCGGCTTCCGAAAAATGTGATAAACCACAGTTAATTTAAGTTTTAAGGGGGAAGGGGGACAATCACTTTTTTAGGGCCCTGTAGGTTTGGATTTATTTTTCCCTTAATAATAAAGACCTTCATTTAAAAACTGCATTATGTGCTTACTTGCGTTTATCTTTGTTTAATATTTAAATATGTGTGGTGATCTGAAACATTTCAGTATGACAATCATGCAAAGGAATAGAAAATCAGGAAGGGGGCAAACACTTTTTCACGCAACTGTATGCCGGGAAACACTCCCTGCGTACGCTGCACTGTGGGTGCATGGCCACAGTGTGCACCTAGCCTTAATTGTATAGGATAGGAAAGCATAGCAGACTGCACGTTTCTATACACAGTGTCACTGCAAATAAATGAATGCCATGTGGTATACTATACTTGTTGGACAAAATAGAGGACGGATGTTTCATCATCCACCTGGACTGAGCACAGTGTATGGCGCCTTCAGTGGACACAGACAGAGTATGGACCAAGCCTAAGAGAGGCTGTATAGCACTGCATACCCTGTTTCGGAATTATGGGTGTTTAAGTATACTGCCCAGAAGGTCATCACCTAGTGCAGTGATGCACGGACCTTAGTTCTGCAGTGCGTCTGTCCCTGTGATCTGCTTCTTTTCTAACCATGCTGACCCAGTGGCCATTGTTCATCCTTATACTGAACCAATCTTACAGCGTTCTTTCCTAACAAGGAAGATAAATAAGTTACCGATAAATGTTATGCACTTCTCTTTTCACTACTCTTTATTGGAACTTATAGAATATAGTGTAGGAGCAAGAGCGGAGTTGCTATTACAGTGAACAATGTTGTCTGTACACGTTAATGAATCATCGCTCTCATAGTAACAACCGTTTCTAGCAGTAAAACCATTGCCAGCCATTGTTTCAACTTTGTGCCTCAATTTATTAATTTATAGGACATGCAATTATTATTAACTTCATGAACTTGAGCTGAACTTAAAGCCGGGTTCAGAGGAGCTTATGAAAAACTGTCCGATTTTCCTTCATATTATCATCTTTCCGTGTGGCATGTCTGTATTTTACATCCATATGGCATCCAATTTAATACATCATCAGTAATAAAATGTACAGGACCAAATACAGTTATCTATGATAAGAATTACAATGTGTCCATAAATATTGGATGAAACATTGTTGCGCTATATGGGATCTGGTTTTTTTTTGGGGGGGAGGGTGGGAGAGTGATGGCAACTTGATGGATGAAGGCTCCGTAGAAAGATCGATCTTGTTCAAGTCTAAATAGGTCCATTAGGGTCTTCTCCACCGCTGTGTTGATAGCATAAAGTCATCGGGTTGCTGGTCATCCTCTTCGCTTTGTTCCTTCTTCTGACCTTGATGTCCTTCTCCAGTGATTGCTCTCCTGGTATAAAGTGTCCAAAGTAGGCAAGTCGTAGCTTGGTGACCCTTCCTTCCAGTGACATGTCTAGCTTGTTTTGTTCCAAAACTGATTTGTTTGTTCTTCTTGCCATCCATCGTATTGATAACATCCTTCTTCGGCACATTTTGAAGGTATTGATTCTTCTTCTGTCTTGTTTCTTTATCGTCCAGGTTACGCATCCGTATGTTACTACAGAAGAGACCAAACTATGTACGAGTTGTATTTTTATCGCCAGTGAAATGGCAAGTCTTATCCGAAATACCGAAGAGATAAATTACATGGTGCCTGTATGGAAAAACTCATCTGAGCAGCCCTATCCACCAACATCAGACACTGTGCTGTCCGTATAATATGCTCATCTGATCGAGACTTCATGCCGAGATTTCAGCTCAATTCACAGTGTATCTGGAAACAAAATTTAGAATCATTTTTGTGATAATGGGATATTTGGTGCGAAACAATGACCGTAGTTATGATCACCTCTAATTGTATTCGCTGCATGTATATGAACTGAATGCACATACTTGCTAGTTATGTGACATGGTCATGACATTTCCTACATAACAGTTGGAATAGCTAATGCTCAAGTTATGCTTGTACACCACCTGTAGCCATAGACAAGATAACAAAAAATGCAATCTGAAGTGGGAGGTAATAAACCAGACCGCATAAAAAGCAATATTGCATCATATGGATATAGTCAGTGCTAGAATCTTCACACTGTAACTGTTCTGTACAAGTATATAGAATACATCTCCAATTGTCACCCGAATGAAAGTCAAACTAGTTAATTTCTGAGCTGCTGAATTGTATAGACTCACAAAGGAGGCTAAAAACCTGTATGCTCACAGGAACAGCAGGAATAAAATAAGAGCAAAAACTGGTCACTTAACATTGTGATATCTTTTCTTTAAAAGACACTGATGAATTGTGCATTTTTTGTTGTTTTTTTTTTTACTTTCACAATGAGGTGCTTGAAAAAAGGGATGTAAAAACCGAGTTGTATTTTAAGTGCAGAATCTCAGCATTTCTGCGTAAAAAAACGAGGAAAAAAAGTTTCATCATATCTGTATAAAAAAGGAGATGCATAAAAAGAATGTAAAAAGGCTATAATCAGAGAAGATTGCTATTGAGAATTATGGTGTACACCTGAAAAACATAACCTTTTCACAAATGGAAACATAACCTAAAAGTTTATTAACGTATTTATTTTTTTGTGGGAGGGGGGTAAGTGCAAGCTCTGTTGGATTCTGTGCAATACAATTTCCAGATGAAGCTATTGGCATACTATACATGTCTTCCTGGGAACACTCGTGCAAAGCAAAGCTGTAATGTAAATACATGTAAGACATGAATAGTGCGAAACACGTTGGGAATTCTATCTGGATGTCGTGTGTGTAACCAGAGGAGTCAAACTGCATTCCTCGAGGGCTGCCAACAGGTCATGTTTTCAGGATTTCCTTGTATTGCGCAGGTGATAATTTAATCACCTGCACAGAATGATTCCAGCACCTTGTGGAATGCTAAGGAAATCCTGAAAACATGACCTGTTGGCGGCCCTCGGGGAATGCAGTTTGACACCTCTGTGTAAGACCATACAATAAAGTCAGAGAAGGTTACGCCGGTATGTGTGCTGGATGGATTGCTGGCTTGGTCGCTTGGCTGGTCCATGGGAGACATTATTTGCAGATGGAATAAGCTGGTGTGTCCTATTGAGCTGTAATGTAGTTATGTCCCTTAAAAGGGCTGTCTGGCCCCAGGCTACAAGTCAATAGTCACTCTCTATGACTGCAGACTTGTGAATCTTCATATCGCATGCATGCACTGCGGGGTTCTGTTGTGTCGGGAGCAGGCAGTCGTGTGACTGCAAGCATGCAATTTGCATTCTATCAGCCACATTCAGACTAGCACTGCCCGTCCTTGTACCTCTAGTCGACACATGACCACATGTATGCAAATCGTATTCTTGCTGTCACATAACTACCGGCTCCATTTCAGAGAAATACAAAATGCATTATTTTCCAATGCAGTATTCTTCACTCATCTCAGGATATCTCGATCAGAAAAAAAAGTAAATAGTGACCAGATAGCAGCAAGAATAACAAACTATCATTCCCAAGAACCTTTTCTTTCATTTTCTTATATCTTATATAACAAACCATAAAGTACAGTGAATTATTAGCTCTTTTCTAACAGTTTACACTGATGAAGCAGGATTTTGGCATAATGCCAGGAAGCATTAAGTTGTCAGTCACGGACAAGTGAACCTGCCACAGGGCATATCTCTTTACCATGCAGCTATTTTATAAGTACAAGTATTTTGTGACGATTGTTAGTCTCTTGTCAGTCACAACATTACCATTCTGTATCTAGTGTTACTCTGTGGGGTTTATAGCTGTGAGAGCACTAGAGAGCAGCAAGCCCAGTTCATCACATGTTGTAACGCTTACGGACGTGATTTTATTTTGCAGTAACATGCCACGTTGCTGTGTGGTGCTAATTTTAGTATCCATCTTTATATTCTGCATCTAAAACTGTCCATGAATATTAGATAACACGTGTCTCCCAAAAAATTTTTTTAATTGTCACAGGTGACTTTGTACTTTTCTGTATCATCTTTTTTGTCCTGATTTCAAAAATGTATATAGCTTTTCTGTATATAGTTTCCATAGAGCAGCATCATTATTATAAGGTATAGGAAATATACTGGCGACAGTAAGAGAACCGTAATCTACATATCAGGAAAAAATGCTTCACCTTACAAAACAGTTTTTATTGAACCAAAATAATTTCACCTGCAAAATAGAAACCAAAAGAATGACCCAGTGACTGATGAGCAAAGACATCAGTAACGTTACTGCTCTTCACAGTCTCTATTCATATACAGTGGTGACGTTACTTCAACAGCGCTGCAGCCAATCAAAGAGCTCACTGGCTCATACCATCTCCACTGGCAGAGCCACAGAGTTCTCTCATTGGCTGCAGCACAGTTGATGCGACATCAGCGCTGCAGACAAACAACGTAGACTGGAGGCAGCAGCGTATTCTCAGAGCTGTAGATCTCCAGAATAGAGGTCCCCCAGCTGCACATGCACAACGCTCCTTATTATTGGGGGACACAATCTAAGTGTCTTTGGTTTTAACACCAATAAGTGAGGGCATATGGATGGATGCATGGACAACCTCTGTGCAGCACTGCATCAGCTCCTTTCCTGTGCACACAGCCCTGCACTCTGCCCCATCTCCTGCAGCCGCTCCTCTCCTGCGCACAGCCCTGCGCTCTGCCCCATCTCCTGCAGCTACTCCTCTCCTGCGCACAGCCCTGCACTCTGCCCTATCCCATGCAGCCATCTTCTCCTGTGCAAAGCCCTGCGCTCTGCCCCATCTCCTGCAGCAGCTCCTCTCCTGGACACAGCCCTGCGTGCTGCCCCATCCCCTGCAGCCGCTCCTCTCCTGGACACAGCCCTGTGCTCTGCCCCATCCCCTGTAGCTGCTCCTCTCCTGCGCACAGCCCTGCGCTCTGCCCCATCCCCTGCAGCCGCTCCTCTCCTGCGCACAGCCCTGCGCTCTGCCCCATCTCCTGCAGCTACTCCTCTCCTGCGCACAGCCCTGCACTATCCCATGCAGCCATCTTCTCCTGTGCAAAGCCCTGCGCTCTGCCCCATCTCCTGCAGCAGCTCCTCTCCTGGACACAGCCCCGCGCTCTGCCCCATCCCCTACAGCTGCTCCTCTTCTGCACACAGCCCCGCACTCTGCCCAATCCCCTACAGCTGCTCCTCTTCTGCACACAGCCCTGTGCTCTGCCCCATCCCCTGCAGCCGCTCCTCTCCTGCGCACAGCCCCGCGCTCTGCCCCATCCCCTACAGCTGCTCCTCTTCTGCACACAGCCCCGCGCTCTGCCCCATCCCCTACAGCTGCTCCTCTTCTGCACACAGCCCCGCGCTCTGCCCCATCCCCTACAGCTGCTCCTCTTCTGCACACAGCCCCGCGCTCTGCCCCATCCCCTACAGCTGCTCCTCTTCTGCACACAGCCCCGCGCTCTGCCCCATCCCCTACAGCTGCTCCTCTTCTACACACAGCCCTGCACTCTGCCCCATCTTCCGCAGCCGCTCCTCTCCTGCACACAGCCCTGCGCTCTGCCCCATCTCCTGCACACAGCCCTGCGCTCTGCCCCATCCCCTGCAGCCGCTCCTCTCCTGCGCACAGCCCCGCGCTCTGCCCCATCTCCTGCGCACAGCCCTGCGCACTGCCCCATCCCCTGCAGCCGCTCCTCTCCTGCGCACAGCCCCGCGCTCTGCCCCATCCTCTGCAGTGCCGGCACGCTGCAGGCTGATTGATGGCCCCGGCCGCCAGTAGCAGTACTAGCAGAGCTCCCAGCCCCGGGCAGGGGACTGACCAATCACACTGCTGGAGGAGGAGGGCTGTCCCCGGCTGCGCCCCCTCCCCTCTCCCGGGCACAGCTCGCACTTGGTTACATTGTAGCGCTGGCTGCACGCTCGGATCCGCTGCTGGTCTGTACAGGGGGTCCCCAGGAGCACTACAAGTCCAAGCATCGCAGAGCTGTATCCGCAGTCACCCGGGATGGATCATTATGACTCTCATCAGACTAATGACTACATGCAGCCGGAGGACGACTGGGATCGGGACCTCCTTTTAGACCCAGCCTGGGAGAAGCAGCAGAGGAAGGTGAGTCCTGCCACCATGCCGCCCGTTGGCCTCTGATCCTCCGCAGCCTGTGTGCTGCACACTTACCCCTGTCTGCTCCATTGTGGCCCCTGCCATCATCTCATCCGAGGAGCCCAAATCCTTCCAAGTCTGCTCCAAGTTTTCACAAATGTCTTACTGCAGTGCCAGCTGTGCCAAACAGTGCTCAGCCATGGAAACTGCTGCATCCCTCTTCTACTTCATTGCCATGGTGTATATGGCCCTGAGCTAAGAAAGGGTTCCAGGTTCCCCAGACTGAGTGCAGAGGACAGGTGGCCCTAATCCGCCCCTGATACCTGTGCACTGAACCTGCTGTAACAGTGCAGTAAACCACCCCTGATACAGCAGGTACAGTGCACAGGTAACCCTACAGTAATCCGCCCCTGATACAGCAGGTACAGTGCACAGGTAACCCTACAGTAATCCGCCCCTGATACAGCAGGTACAGTGCACAGGTAACCCTACAGTAATCCGCCCCTGATACAGCAGGTACAGTGCACAGGTAACCCTACAGTAATCCGCCCCTGATACAGCAGGTACAGTGCACAGGTAACTCTACAGTAATCCGCCCCTGATACAGCAGGTACAGTGCACAGGTAACTCTACAGTAATCCGCCCCTGATACAGCAGGTACAGTGCACAGGTAACCCTACAGTAATCCGCCCCTGATACAGCAGGTACAGTGCACAGGTAACCCTACAGTAATCCGCCCCTGATACAGCAGGTACAGTGCACAGGTAACCCTACAGTAATCCGCCCCTGATACAGCAGGTACAGTGCACAGGTAACTCTACAGTAATCCGCCCCTGATACAGCAGGTACAGTGCACAGGTAACTCTACAGTAATCCGCCCCTGATACAGCAGGTACAGTGCACAGGTAACCCTACAGTAATCCGCCCCTGATACAGCAGGTACAGTGCACAGGTAACCCTACAGTAATCCGCCCCTGATACAGCAGGTACAGTGCACAGGTAACCCTACAGTAATCCGCCCCTGATACAGCAGGTACAGTGCACAGGTAACCCTACAGTAATCCGCCCCTGATACAGCAGGTACAGTGCACAGGTAACTCTACAGTAATCCGCCCCTGATACAGCAGGTACAGTGCACAGGTAACCCTACAGTAATCCGCCCCTGATACAGCAGGTACAGTGCACAGGTAACCCTACAGTAATCCGCCCCTGATACAGCAGGTACAGTGCACAGGTAACTCTACAGTAATCCGCCCCTGATACAGCAGGTACAGTGCACAGGTAACCCTACAGTAATCCGCCCCTGATACAGCAGGTACAGTGCACAGGTAACCCTACAGTAATCCGCCCCTGATACAGCAGGTACAGTGCACAGGTAACCCTACAGTAATCCGCCCCTGATACAGCAGGTACAGTGCACAGGTAACCCTACAGTAATCCGCCCCTGATACAGCAGGTACAGTGCACAGGTAACTCTACAGTAATCCGCCCCTGATACAGCAGGTACAGTGCACAGGTAACCCTACAGTAATCCGCCCCTGATACAGCAGGTACAGTGCACAGGTAACCCTACAGTAATCCGCCCCTGATACAGCAGGTACAGTGCACAGGTAACTCTACAGTAATCCGCCCCTGATACAGCAGGTACAGTGCACAGGTAACCCTACAGTAATCCGCCCCTGATACAGCAGGTACAGTGCACAGGTAACCCTACAGTAATCCGCCCCTGATACAGCAGGTACAGTGCACAGGTAACCCTACAGTAATCCGCCCCTGATACAGCAGGTACAGTGCACAGGTAACACTGCAGTAATCCGCCCCTGATACAGCAGGTACAGTGCACAGGTAACCCTACAGTAATCCGCCCCTGATACAGCAGGTACAGTGCACAGGTAACCCTGCAGTAATCCGCCCCTGATACAGCAGGTACAGTGCACAGGTAACACTGCAGTAATCCGCCCCTGATACAGCAGGTACAGTGCACAGGTAACTCTACAGTAATCCGCCCCTGATACAGCAGGTACAGTGCACAGGTAACTCTACAGTAATCCGCCCCTGATACAGCAGATACAGTGCACAGGTAACACTGCAGTAATCCGCCCCTGATACAGCAGGTACACTGCACAGGTAACCCTGCAGTAATCCGCCCCTGATACAGCAGGTACAGTGCACAGGTAACTCTACAGTAATCCGCCCCTGATACCTGTGCACTGTACCTGCTGTAACAGTGCAGTAAACCACCCCTGATACAGCAGGTACAGTGCACAGGTAACCCTACAGTAATCCGCCCCTGATACAGCAGGTACAGTGCACAGGTAACCCTACAGTAATCCGCCCCTGATACAGCAGGTACAGTGCACAGGTAACTCTACAGTAATCCGCCCCTGATACAGCAGGTACAGTGCAGAGGTAACCCTACAGTAATCCGCCCCTGATACAGCAGGTACAGTGCACAGGTAACACTGCAGTAATCCGCCCCTGATACAGCAGGTACAGTGCACAGGTAACCCTACAGTAATCCGCCCCTGATACAGCAGGTACAGTGCACAGGTAACCCTACAGTAATCCGCCTCTGATACAGCAGGTACAGTGCACAGGTAACTCTACAGTAATCCGCCCCTGATACAGCAGGTACAGTGCAGAGGTAACCCTACAGTAATCCGCCCCTGATACAGCAGGTACAGTGCACAGGTAACCCTACAGTAATCCGCCCCTGATAAAGCAGGTACAGTGCACAGGTAACCCTACAGTAATCCGCCCCTGATACAGCAGGTACAGTGCACAGGTAACCCTACAGTAATCCGCCCCTGATACAGCAGGTACAGTGCACAGGTAACTCTACAGTAATCCGCCCCTGATACAGCAGGTACAGTGCAGAGGTAACTCTACAGTAAGCCGCCCCTGATACAGCAGATACAGTGCACAGGTAACCCTGCAGTAATCCGCCCCTGATACAGCAGGTACAGTGCACAGGTAACCCTGCAGTAATCCGCCCCTGATACAGCAGGTACAGTGCACAGGTAACACTGCAGTAATCCGCCCCTGATACAGCAGGTACAGTGCACAGGTAACTCTACAGTAATCCGCCCCTGATACAGCAGGTACAGTGCACAGGTAACCCTGCAGTAATCCGCCCCTGATACAGCAGGTACAGTGCACAGGTAACTCTACAGTAATCCGCCCCTGATACAGCAGGTACAGTGCACAGGTAACCCTGCAGTAATCCGCCCCTGATACAGCAGGTACAGTGCACAGGTAACCCTGCAGTAATCCGCCCCTGATACAGCAGGTACAGTGCACAGGTAACTCTACAGTAATCCGACCCTGATACAGCAGGTACAGTGCACAGGTAACTCTACAGTAATCCGACCCTGATACAGCAGGTACAGTGCACAGGTAACTCTACAGTAATCCGCCCCTGATACAGCAGGTACAGTGCACAGGTAACTCTACAGTAATCCGCCCCTGATACAGCAGGTACAGTGCACAGGTAACTCTACAGTAATCCGCCCCTGATACAGCAGGTACAGTGCACAGGTAACCCTACAGTAATCCGCCCCTGATACAGCAGGTACAGTGCACAGGTAACCCTACAGTAATCCGCCCCTGATACAGCAGGTACAGTGCACAGGTAACCCTACAGTAATCCGCCCCTGATACAGCAGGTACAGTGCACAGGTAACCCTACAGTAATCCGCCCCTGATACAGCAGGTACAGTGCACAGGTAACCCTACAGTAATCCGCCCCTGATACAGCAGGTACAGTGCACAGGTAACCCTACAGTAATCCGCCCCTGATACAGCAGGTACAGTGCACAGGTAACCCTACAGTAATCCGCCCCTGATACAGCAGGTACAGTGCACAGGTAACTCTACAGTAATCCGCCCCTGATACAGCAGGTACAGTGCACAGGTAACCCTGCAGTAATCCGCCCCTGATACAGCAGGTACAGTGCACAGGTAACTCTACAGTAATCCGCCCCTGATACAGCAGGTACAGTGCACAGGTAACCCTGCAGTAATCCGCCCCTGATACAGCAGGTACAGTGCACAGGTAACCCTGCAGTAATCCGCCCCTGATACAGCAGGTACAGTGCACAGGTAACTCTACAGTAATCCGACCCTGATACAGCAGGTACAGTGCACAGGTAACTCTACAGTAATCCGCCCCTGATACAGCAGGTACAGTGCACAGGTAACTCTACAGTAATCCGCCCCTGATACAGCAGGTACAGTGCACAGGTAACTACAGTAATCCGCCCCTGATACAGCAGGTACAGTGCACAGGTAACCCTACAGTAATCCGCCCCTGATACAGCAGGTACAGTGCACAGGTAACCCTACAGTAATCCGCCCCTGATACAGCAGGTACAGTGCACAGGTAACCCTACAGTAATCCGCCCCTGATACAGCAGGTACAGTGCACAGGTAACTCTACAGTAATCCGCCCCTGATACAGCAGGTACAGTGCAGAGGTAACTCTACAGTAATCCGCCCCTGATACAGCAGGTACAGTGCACAGGTAACCCTACAGTAATCCGCCCCTGATACAGCAGGTACAGTGCACAGGTAACCCTACAGTAATCCGCCCCTGATACAGCAGGTACAGTGCACAGGTAACCCTGCAGTAATCCGACCCTGATACAGCAGGTACAGTGCACAGGTAACCCTGCAGTAATCCGACCCTGATACAGCAGGTACAGTGCACAGGTAACCCTACAGTAATCCGCCCCTGATACAGCAGGTACAGTGCACAGGTAACCCTACAGTAATCCGCCCCTGATACAGCAGGTACAGTGCACAGGTAACTCTACAGTAATCCGACCCTGATACAGCAGGTACAGTGCACAGGTAACTCTACAGTAATCCGCCCCTGATACAGCAGGTACAGTGCACAGGTAACCCTACAGTAATCCGCCCCTGATACAGCAGGTACAGTGCACAGGTAACCCTGCAGTAATCCGCCCCTGATACAGCAGGTACAGTGCACAGGTAACTCTACAGTAATCCGCCCCTGATACAGCAGGTACAGTGCACAGGTAACTCTACAGTAATCCGCCCCTGATACAGCAGGTACAGTGCACAGGTAACACTGCAGTAATCTGCCCCTGATACAGCAGGTACAGTGCACAGGTAACTCTACAGTAATCCGCCCCTGATACAGCAGGTACAGTGCACAGGTAACTCTACAGTAATCCGACCCTGATACAGCAGGTACAGTGCACAGGTAACTCTACAGTAATCCGCCCCTGATACAGCAGGTACAGTGCACAGGTAACTCTACAGTAATCCGCCCCTGATACAGCAGGTACAGTGCACAGGTAACTACAGTAATCCGCCCCTGATACAGCAGGTACAGTGCACAGGTAACCCTACAGTAATCCGCCCCTGATACAGCAGGTACAGTGCACAGGTAACCCTACAGTAATCCGCCCCTGATACAGCAGGTACAGTGCACAGGTAACTCTACAGTAATCCGCCCCTGATACAGCAGGTACAGTGCACAGGTAACCCTACAGTAATCCGCCCCTGATACAGCAGGTACAGTGCACAGGTAACCCTACAGTAATCCGCCCCTGATACAGCAGGTACAGTGCATAGGTAACCCTGCAGTAATCCGACCCTGATACAGCAGGTACAGTGCACAGGTAACCCTGCAGTAATCCGACCCTGATACAGCAGGTACAGTGCACAGGTAACCCTACAGTAATCCGCCCCTGATACAGCAGGTACAGTGCACAGGTAACCCTACAGTAATCCGCCCCTGATACAGCAGGTACAGTGCACAGGTAACTCTACAGTAATCCGACCCTGATACAGCAGGTACAGTGCACAGGTAACTCTACAGTAATCCGCCCCTGATACAGCAGGTACAGTGCACAGGTAACCCTACAGTAATCCGCCCCTGATACAGCAGGTACAGTGCACAGGTAACCCTGCAGTAATCCGCCCCTGATACAGCAGGTACAGTGCACAGGTAACTCTACAGTAATCCGCCCCTGATACAGCAGGTACAGTGCACAGGTAACTCTACAGTAATCCGCCCCTGATACAGCAGGTACAGTGCACAGGTAACACTGCAGTAATCTGCCCCTGATACAGCAGGTACAGTGCACAGGTAACTCTACAGTAATCCGCCCCTGATACAGCAGGTACAGTGCACAGGTAACTCTACAGTAATCCGACCCTGATACAGCAGGTACAGTGCACAGGTAACTCTACAGTAATCCGCCCCTGATACAGCAGGTACAGTGCACAGGTAACTCTACAGTAATCCGCCCCTGATACAGCAGGTACAGTGCACAGGTAACCCTGCAGTAATCCGCCCCTGATACAGCAGGTACAGTGCACAGGTAACCCTACAGTAATCCGCCCCTGATACAGCAGGTACAGTGCTCGGTTAGATTATAGGATCCCACTGCTGATGTCATCACTGCTTCCTCTGGCACACCTAGCCCTCTACTACAGACGTCACATGGTGGAGAAGGATCCATGTATGGTGCCATTGGGGCTCATGTGCTGCCAAGTCAGAATAGGGTGCTATAAGTAGGAGGGTGCAAGGAAACTTCATGGGGTCATCTGAATTGTGTGACCCCGAAAAATTGTCCCACCTCTGGTTACGGTCGGGATCAGTGCACATACATGGAGGAGAGAGAAATGCCAACTTTACATAAAACATTTTGATTAGGCACCTGCATCTGTCATGCGCAAAAACTAATGCACCAGAAAGATGGGACTGATCCCATATCAAACAGAGGTCTCCGTTCCTCCACCAGATGGAAATGTCACCGCAGTGCCCACTCTTGGGCCTCATTCACATGTCCATGAGCCAGGCGTGTTCTTTTCTTGTTTTTTTTTCTTTATGGATATAGCACTTATAGTCTATGGGGCTGATCACTTGTCTATTTTTTTCCTTTTGTGTTCCGTAAAATAATTATGGCACCATACATATCCGTGTTTGATCCGAGTCATAGATCAAAATTATACAAGTCTATGGGGTCCGTTGTGATTGAACAGGCAGTGCCATCATTTTATTCCTGTGATAGAACAAAACAGCCAAAATATACAACCCAGATCTGAATCGTATTGTTTGTTTGATCATGCACCAATCGGTGGTCTCGTTGAATCATAGGGCAGATATAATGAGCTTACCTGAGAGGAGGTCCGCCAGTAGGTAAGATGGGCTCTGGGGTCCTCCAGGTGGCACGTGGCCCATGGAAATGGCTTTATTTACCTGTGCTGCCGAGCAGCTGGTCTGCGGGCATGGCTGACACTGAGACCGGGGGACATTATCTATTATTAAGTACATGTCCTGCTCTCGGATGATGTAAATATATGGCACACTGGTTAGTTATTGATGGCAGGCAGAAATGTTATTACTCTCTATTTTATGAATTGCAGCAACATATACTGAAGTGTTGTACAAGGTGAGGATCCTGGAGAAATACATCTGTCTAGCTAGTTACAGCCAGGATGCCCCCGTCGTCTATGTAAGAATCCCACTGACTTATTATAGGCTGGCGTTTTCTTCCTGTGCACGTTGATGGGTAATTTGGAGTTCTATATCCACTACGATCCAGAGATGACAAGTTGTATTCCCCAGTATTGGATATTATTGAGGGGTTTTGCAATCTGAATATTTTCTAATTTTGGAGGAGTTTACATCACTGCAGGAGGCGTCAAATCCATCCTATGAGATGTGCCATTTACAGCCCACCCGGACCTGTATATGCATGAGGGGATGTATATAAAAACGTGCAAATAAATGTGGAGCCACCGATAAAAGCCACCAGTGAGAGAATTTAATATATTTGTCAGATTTGCTCAAGACAAAAATCAATGCTAAGATCAAATTGGTTACTGCAGCCTTTATGGATATGCTGCCGAGGGAATATTGATCACTCTAGTATCAGGTCACATATGATCGCCCAGATTTTAGACACATGTCCTGGGAGTCCAAAATTTTGGTCGTAAAATTCAAATGTGTTTCACATGGATTTTGCTGCAGAATTGCCCCGCTAAGTTACCCTTACTCACTGCAAGGGTTAAGTCTACAATTAACATGTCAATTTACACACGGATAATACCCGCAACGTGTAGCTGAGATTTGTTTAATCTCATCTAGTTTGCTGTTATTTTACACTGAAGATTTTTTTTTTTTTACATTGGAATATCTTGATGTCAAATCTGCAGATATTAAGGGAAAAAAACCCCCAAAAACCTATAGGTTCCCATAGAAATTAGTGCAAATACCGCCAAACCTGCCAGTTGTGGCAACCCAAGCTGACATCTGGTAAATGAATGACTGGGGAAGCCCAATCCTTTTTATTCATTAGGGAGATAAGAGGAGAGGTTTCTGGCAGCAATTTATAGGGAAGCAATCAGAAAATGACTTGCATGTATTTAAAAAAATAATTTTTTTTTTTTCCTTTTTTATGAGTCTTTATTACAATACAAAAATACTAATCTTGCAATTTTCACGCTGGTAACTCGGCCTTTTTTTACACTCCTACTTCCTGAGTTATCAGCAGTTTCCTTATCATCAGAGGCAGGCTGACACTGACAGGTAACAACAACCTTATACACAGCTGATAACACCAATCGCAATCAGCGATGTCACTGCTGACCTGCTCCTCCTTCCTTCACAATGACCTTAATTACATGATTTGATACAAAAATAGGGTGAGACTCTGTCCATCCTGGTAAATACACATGTGGATTTCCTGAAAGAACAGGAAATTAGTAGACCTGTGTCTAGTGTGACCATCGCAAGATTTTTAATTTTTATCATTCAGATTTTGAAATAAAAAAAAAAAAAATACATGTAATGCAAAATTTGATGTAAATAATCTGCCATTTTCAGTTGATGGCCTCCTTCTAAGGACCCCCATAACTATATTGACAGCTCCTTCTGGCAGCGGCTTATCTCTAGAGAAAACAAAAGGAATCGTCCATTGAAGTTCAACAGTTTGTAGCCTTGTCTCGCCTGACATCATATGTCGGCGAAGAGTCAGGAGACCTCCATACATCATATACTGTATACTTGGGGTGACACCACCTTTACACTTGTGACACCTCCCTTAGTGGGGGGTTATAGCGTAAAATGAATTGTCTTGCAACATCTGCTCAACTGTTTTTGTTACCTGAATGAAGTTTGGCCACAGCCTCGGGGTTTGTGCACATGCTCAGGATTTACAGCATATTTTTTTGTTGCAAAAACCCAGAGTGTTAGCAGATGAAATGCTGCTGAAGGCTGCCGTCACACTAGCAGTATTTGGTCAGTATTTTACCTCAGTATTTGTAAGCCAAAAACCAGGAGTGGGTGATACATACAGAAGCGGTGCATATGTTTCTATTATACTTTTCCTCTAATTGTTCCACTCCTGGTCTTGGCTTAACAATACTGATGTAAAATACTGATCAAACACTGCTAGTGGACGGCAGCCGAAAACATGCCCTTTTTTTTTATACTTTTCTCCCCCCCCCCCCCCCCCCATTTATTTGCATGGGTAAAGCGCAGATTTGACAAAACACTTCGACGGTTCAAATCTGCAAGGAAAAAATAATCAGCTTGGGCATGAGATTCCAGAAATCTTATTCAATTTCCTTATACTGTAAAATTAAGCTTTTTTTTTTCCCCAGCGGAAAAAATAAACACGGCGAAAATGCAACGTGTGAACAAGCCCTAATTAGGCAAATATGATGGCTGTATTACTTCTAGGTATTTTCTAGAAGCATTTTATCAGTAAGTATGTGGTAGGAGGGCAGAAGTCATTGAACAATAGATTTCCTGCGTTGTACAGTATAGGTGTGCAGTAGGGATCTATAGAAGGAAGGTAGTGGGTGTAGTTCATTTTTTGTAACCTATGGTGCAACCTGTATTGCCATGATCTGTTACAGATGAATCTGTAGCTTGTGTGAGGGTGCGTGTCCACGTTCAGGATGGCCGGCGGTTTGGACGGAGCCGCAAACTTCCTCCACCCAAAGCTCCGCCCCCTTCTGGAGACGCAATGATGCCGGATGTGTTCATTGCACACATCCGGCACCATCGCACCCCACACATAGGGCCCTGTGATTTACCTTGCAGCGGCGCAGCAAGGTAAACGGACATGCTGCGATCTAAAAAGACGCGCCGCATGTCTGGAATCGCAGGGCCGCCGGGTGCGTGATAGCATGCATAGTGGAGACGGGATTTGATAAAATCCCCTCCACTATGCTGTAACATCTGGACCCTGCGGATTGAACGCTGCGGCTCCACGCATCGTTCAATCCGCTGCTATTGCGGATGTAAAACGGCCCATGGACACATACCCTAAAGGTGCCTTCACTCTAAGCGACTTTACAACGACAGCGATCCGTGACGTTGCAGCGTCCTGGCTAGCGATATCGTTGTGTTTGACACGCAGCAGCGATCAGGATCCCGCTGTGAGATCGCTGGTCGTTGCTGAAAGTCCAGAACTTTATTTGGTCGCTGGATCTCCCGCTGACATCGGTGTGTGTGACACCGATCCAGCGATGTCTTCACTGGTAACCAGGGTAAACATCGGGTTACTAAGCGCTTAGTAACCCGATGTTTACCCTGGTTACCATTGTAAATGTAAAAAAAAAAACACATACTCACATTCCGGTGCCCGGCGTCCGCTTCCCTGCACTCCTCCTGCATCCTGTGTAAGTGCCGGCCGTAAAGCAGAGCGGTGACGTCACCGCTCTGCTCTGTGGGAGATGCCGGAGATGTTCGGCGCTGACACAGGATGCAGGAGGAGTGCAGGGAAGCGGATGCCGGGCACCGGAATGTGAGTATGTGTTTTTTTTTTTTTACTTTTACAATGGTAACCAGGGTAAACATCGGGTTACTAAGCGCGGCCCTGCGCTTAGTAACCCAATGTTTACCCTGGTTACCAGGGGACTTCGGCATCGTTGGTCGCTGGAGAGCGGTCTGTGTGACAGCTCCCCATCGACCACACAACGACTAAACAGCGACGCTGCAGCGATCGGCATCGTTGTCTGTATCGCTGCAGCGTCGCTTAGTGTGAAGGTACCTGTGCACACGTCCGGATTTCTTGCAGAAATTTCCTGAAGAAAACCGGAAATTTTCTGCAAGAAATCCGCATTTTTTTTTTTTTGCGTTTTTTTCGCGTTTTTTTAGCATCCTGCAAGCGTAATTAGCTTGCAGAATGCTAAAGTTTTCCAAGTGATCTGTAGCATGGCTTGGAAAACTGACTGACAGGTTGGTCACACTTGTCAAACATAGTGTTTGACAAGTGTGACCAACTTTTTACTATAGATGCAGCCTATGCAGCATCTATAGTAAAAGATAGAATGTTTAAAAATAATAAAAAAAATGTTTATACTCACCTGCAGGCGTCCGTTCCTATAGATGCCAGTGTGGTTCAGGACCTTCCATGACGTCGCGGTCACGTGAGCGGTCACATGACCGGTCTCGACCAATCACAAGACAGTGACATCATCGCAGGTCCTTCACCGCACACCAGCTATAGAAACCGAAGCGGCAGCATGCAGCGGAGAGGCGGGAAGACATCGAAGGTGAGTATATGACTATTTTTTATTTTAATTCTTATTTTTTGACCAATTATATGGTGCCCAGTCCGTGGAGGAGAGTCTCCTCTCCTCCACCCTGGGTACCAACCGCACATAATCTGCTTACTTCCCGCATGGTGGGCACAGCCCCGTGCGGGAAGTAAGCAGATCAATGCACTCCTAGGTGTGCGGAATCCCCGCAATTCCGCATTTTAATGAACATGTTGCTTTTTTTTCCGCGATGTGATTTTTTCGCGGAAAAAAGGCTACATTTGCACAAAAAATGCGGAATACACTGAAAATAATGGGAGGCATATGTTACCGTTTTTTTCGCGTTTTTATCACATTTTTATAGCGAAAAAACGCGAAAAATACTGAACGTGTGCACTTGGCCTGACTACAACTCCCAGCATGCTCTGACATAATCTGGAGAGCCACAAATCACCGGTCATTATGTTATACAAATGTATTAGATGAAAGACCACTGTGAGACTTTTTTCTTTGTAGCGCTTTTTGTTCTGAGTAGTTTTCTGGTCTTTCTCCTCAGTGTTTGCTTTTGTAGATAAGGTTAGTGGTGTTGACCATCAGGCACCTCTTGGCCCTATTATTTGTATGTCTTACAAGAAAAGGGTCTATTTGTAGGAAAATTGATTTATGGATCCTGATAGAAAGCCATAGGCCTTCTGTTTGCTTCTTGAAATAACTTGCAGTTTTTTTTATTTGAGTCAAAGTTCATAGTAGATACAAAAGAAATGCAAAATATAATGGACTTTTATGTCTTCCTGCTGGATACAGGAAAGATATATATCTTGGTATCGTGTTAGACAGTGGATAGAAAAAATTTTAGAATTGAGAGTCCTCAAAAGTATCAACCACTGAGGACTCTCAATTCTAAATATTTTCCTGCTGGATAAAATTCTGGCTTTGGTTTAAAAAAAAAAACAACAAAAAACTAGAAGTGATTGGTTTTCCAGGAAGAAAGGAAAAAAAGTATGACCCCACCATTAATGGGAATCTGTCAGTTGGATCCACCCTCCTAAGCTGTCTATATGGGCATGCAGGTCATAGAAAGATGGATAGCTTGATATCTGTGATCCAGTGTGTTATTCTCGAGAAACGGTTTTTCCTTGATATGTAAATGAGCTGTTGAGATATATGGGCCGGGCATAGATCTCCCTGAGAATCTGCCTCCAAATGAAAAGGGACGTTAGTAATGAGACATGTAGATCAGGAAAGCAGACTGTCAGTCGTTACATGTCTCACACTGGTAACTGTTAAAAAAAACCAAAACAAACAATGGCACAAAAAAAATGAATACAAGACCCACCAAAGCACCCTGATGTGTGTCTGAGTCAAATAGATGACAGAGAATAGCTGATTCCCTAATAAGGGAAATGCAGTATATTTCATACTGTGAAAAGTGCAGGCATGCCAAAAAAAAATCAATGCATGTATATATTACTCATAAGTAAATAGTTTAATAACATAAATTATTATACAAAAACCAAGGAGGAATGCTAAAGGGAAAATGGGGTGTAATCTCAGCCGGCGCATATTGCCACCAATTGTGACTTACTTCCTCAGGGGTAAATCCGATATATGTCAGCCATTAGTGATGAGTGAACGTTCTGGGATAAGGCGTTATCCGAGCATGTTCGGGTGCTAAGAGTATCTCCGGCGTGCTCGAATACTATGTTCAAGTCCCCGTGGCCTCATGTCTCTCCGCTGCTAAATCGCCACAATACATGCAGGGATTGTGTAACAGTTGCGGGGACTCGAACATATTATTCAAGCATGCCGAAGACAGTCAGTTAGCACCCGAGCATGCTCAGATAACACCTTATCCTGGCACATTCGCTCATCACTAGTGGCC
This sequence comes from Ranitomeya variabilis, assembly GCF_051348905.1. Taxonomy (NCBI): domain Eukaryota; kingdom Metazoa; phylum Chordata; class Amphibia; order Anura; family Dendrobatidae; genus Ranitomeya; species Ranitomeya variabilis. Next base: position 659,311,512 of record NC_135232.1, on the reverse strand, counting down.
ATCAGTCAAGGCTAATGAAGAACGTAATGACCCACATTTAATAATGCCGACAAGCACATGCCAATATAACATTTGCTGTAAATTACTGCTCCACTGTCGTAAGCCTGTGCTCATTCTATTTGTTGTCTATTATTTAAAATGTGTCTACACCAAAATTCTGGTTAGTTGCATTAGAAACCAGGCGCAAGTAGCTTTTAGAGCATGTGGGCCAGTAGTGTTGTTATGAAGTGAGCTAAGGTACAGCAGACATTGTATCTACTGTATAATTGTCTAAGGGTCACTTCCGTCTGTCTGTCACGGATATTCATTGGTCGCGGCCTCTGTCTGTCATGGAATCCAAGTTGCTGATTGGTCGTGGCAAAACAGCCACGACCAATCAGCGACGAGCACAGTCCGGCAGAAAAATGGGCGCTCCTTCCTCCCTGCAGTCAGTGCCCGCTCTGTACTCCCCTCCAGTCTGCCCTCACACAGGGTTAATGGCAGTGGTAACGGACCGCTTTATGCCGCGGTGTAACGCACTCCGTTACCGCTACTATCAACCCTGTGTGACCAACTTTTTACTATTCATGCTGCCTATGCAGCATGAATAGTAAAACGATCTAATGTTAAAAATAATAATAAAAAATAATAAATCATTATATACTCACCGTCCGTTGGCCCCCGGATCGACAACAGGCCTTTCCCGCTCCTCGCGACGCTCCGGTAACCGGTCCATGCTGCGATCTTGCGAGATGATGACGTAGCGGTCTCGCGAGACCGCTACGTCGTCATCTCGCGAAACCGCAATGCACTCTTGGGACCGGAGCGCAGGAGCAGCGTCGGTAACCGCTTTGCTTGGATCTGGAAGGTGAGTATATAACTATTTTTTATTGTATTTCTTTTTTTAACAGGGATATGATGCCCACATTGCTATATACTACGTAGCTGGGCAATATACTACGTGGCTGCGCAATATACTACGTGGGCTGCGCAATGTACAGCGTGGGCTGCGCAATGTACCGCGTGGGCTGCGCAATGTACCGCGTGGGCTGCGCAATGTACCGCGTGGGCTGCGCAATGTACCGCGTGGGCTGCGCAATGTACCGCGTGGGCTGCGCAATGTACCGCGTGGGCTGCGCAATGTACCGCGTGGGCTGCGCAATGTACCGCGTGGGCTGCGCAATGTACCGCGTGGGCTGCGCAATGTACCGCGTGGGCTGCGCAATGTACCGCGTGGGCTGCGCAATGTACCGCGTGGGCTGCGCAATGTACCGCGTGGGCTGCGCAATGTACCGCGTGGGCTGCGCAATGTACCGCGTGGGCTGCGCAATGTACCGCGTGGGCTGCGCAATGTACCGCGTGGGCTGCGCAATGTACCGCGTGGGCTGCGCAATGTACCGCGTGGGCTGCGCAATGTACCGCGTGGGCTGCGCAATGTACAGCGTGGGCTGTGCTATACACTACGCATACATATTCTAGAATACCCTATGCGTTAGAATCGGGCCACCATCTAGTCTTAGATAATTGTGCAGATTTTGGTGACGATCCATTATAGTAAAGTTGGCCGAAGCCGATACATTGGGGGGATAACGTATTGCGTATGTGGCCCTCCCAGGAGTTCCCCATTGGAAAATATGGGGTAGGGGGATTAGACAGGTCAGCATATCTGATCTTTTGTTTCCACAAGAGATCAATAAAATTTTAGCATGCACAGAATTTTTCTATATAAAATTCAACATTGACATACTTGTGTGCAGATGCCATCAAGATGATTTTCATGCTCTATTTTTGCATTAGTGAGTTTCCTTCTAAATTGTCAATATCTAAATTTGATACTTTTAACATCCTACCCATCCCCACAACTACACAGCAGGGTGTTATGGTAAAATCAGTTTTGGAGGCATCTATCTGTATGCATCTGCTTTTTTGAAACAGAAGAATAGCATAAATGGTGCTACCATCAGATGATTTGGTGTCCTTGTGTTCATGCCTGTTAGAGAAGAATCGGACGGCCGTATAACTCAGACGAGGATTGCAAAGCAATGGTTAGACTGGCCGTCGGCTATCCCAACCCGAGCGTGATGGCATGTATTTTTATTAATCTGCACACTCGGGTCATGGCAGTCCAAGCATTACGTTGAGATATTTGGCCTATTTACAGTATATGGCTGACTATTACCTTCGTCAAACAATTCCTCAGTTGCATGAGATGGCAATAGACAGTGGCTCATCTTCCCTAAGAACCGAGGCTCGCACGGGTTGGAGTTCAGTCCCTATTTTGCTCAAGATCTGTTGTCCAGTGAGAGGCAGGATCCCCCCATACAGATTAAATAGGCCATTCATTTGGTTTTCCACTATAAAGAAAGTAGATCCCAAATGCTCTAAATTACCTAGGATAACAAAGAGAGCAAGTACTCGCTTTTTGCAATTGCTGCACCGACTCCCACCGCTGCTGTGACGGAACGTAGCGGTCTACAGACCAGTTGTGCTTTGGATTTTTTTTTTTTAAAGGGAATCATAAAGCTGAGTAGAGTAGTGAGCGCTAGGCTAGTGGGGAGCCCACTCCAGCGCTAGGCTAGTGGGGAGCCCACTCCAGCGCTAGGCTAGTGGGGAGCCCACTCCAGCGCTAGGCTAGTGGGGAGCCCACTCCAGCGCTAGGCTAGTGGGGAGCCCACTCCAGCGCTAGGCTAGTGGGGAGCCCACTCCAGCGCTAGGCTAGTGGGGAGCCCACTCCAGCGCTAGGCTAGTGGGGAGCCCACTCCAGCGCTAGGCTAGTGGGGAGCCCACTCCAGCGCTAGGCTAGTGGGGAGCCCACTCCAGCGCTAGGCTAGTGGGGAGCCCACTCCAGCGCTAGGCTAGTGGGGAGCCCACTCCAGCGCTAGGCTAGTGGGGAGCCCACTCCAGCGCTAGGCTAGTGGGGAGCCCACTCCAGCGCTAGGCTAGTGGGGAGCCCACTCCAGCGCTAGGCTAGTGGGGAGCCCACTCCAGCGCTAGGCTAGTGGGGAGCCCACTCCAGCGCTAGGCTAGTGGGGAGCCCACTCCAGCGCTAGGCTAGTGGGGAGCCCACTCCAGCGCTAGGCTAGTGGGGAGCCCACTCCAGCGCTAGGCTAGTGGGGAGCCCACTCCAGCGCTAGGCTAGTGGGGAGCCCACTCCAGCGCTAGGCTAGTGGGGAGCCCACTCCAGCGCTAGGCTAGTGGGGAGCCCACTCCAGCGCTAGGCTAGTGGGGAGCCCACTCCAGCGCTAGGCTAGTGGGGAGCCCACTCCAGCGCTAGGCTAGTGGGGAGCCCACTCCAACCGTTTAATATCAACTAAAGTCCTGATTCATAAGGCTCAGGTCAAGAATAATCGCCATATCAGTATCAGATAGAGAAAGCCACATTTTTCGTAATATGTAAATAAACTGTTAAGATCTATGGGCTGGATGTAGATCTCCCTGGTAACATACCCTTTCATATAAATGAAGCTGATTTTTGAATGTTCCAGGAAAAAATATTGTCTGTCCTTTGATTTATTTTTTCTTACATGCTGTCAAGAAAAAAAAATATCAAGTTGTGAGCCCTGCTTTGTATCATCCAACCTGAGCTCTGATGTGACACCAGGAAGGATAGTTTGATGCCATCTTATAATGTGCATGTGAGCTATTCTAGTACATGATATTTGATGGCCGTCAGAATGATTTATTTGTATGTGTGTTAGTGCAAAAATTACTGCAAAACGCCGAAGTATTTGCAAAATGACGGCTCGTGTGCTGCAACATATGATATACGGTAACTTTTAGGGTATGTGCACACGCTGCAGATTTTGCTGCGGAACCGCAGCGTTTCCACAGCTGCGGGTCCGCACCGGTTTCCCATGAGTTTACAGTACAATGTAAACCTATGGGAAACGAAATCCGCAGTGCACATGCTGTGGAAAAAAAGGTGCGGAAATGCATGTCAATTCTTTGTGCAGAATCCGCAGCAGTTTTTCACCTGCTCCAATAGAAATCTGCAGGTGAAAACCCACAGAGGAAACCGCGATAAATCCGCCGGAAAAACCACAGCGGTTTTGCACTGCGGATTTATCAAATCCACTGCGGAAAATTCCTTAAAGGAATCCGCAGCGTGTGCACAAGCCCTTAAAGTGTTCTATTGGCATTCCAACCATTCACTATATACTAAACACATAGTGACTCTGTTATTAGTACATCACTAAGTGCAGATTTGCCTATAAGAATATTGGAAGTGTCTTGAAATTTTAAAATAATGTTATTTTGATGTAAGTTTCTCCTAAATGATGAAGTGCCATGTTTAGTGTCTTGATCTTTTTATCGCATGCCTGCAGCCCTTATGGTACCATATACCATGTTGTGAAATATCCCCCCTCCTGTAAATTCCCACCAGCCTCCCATGACCTAATAGTCATCCGCTGCTTTTTCATCTCTGCAGTATTTCCGCTTCACATCCAAGATAGCCCCCCCTCTCCTTCTTTCCATCTGCCACATATTACTGGGAAACATATGTAGATAAAATAAGGAGCGCTCGTCTAATCAATATCGTTAGAAAGTTCTGCGCTCGCTGACTTACAAGTTGGCTCATGTACAGATAGTCGCAGGCGTGCATGGTATGTTGACCTATGCTCAGTCCCAGGGCTGCAGACTTGTCTGTCCTAGTAGCAGATTATCTGTTATGATCTGCTATATAAACTCTACATAATGTAATTACATGAGTGTATATAGCACCGTAGTATGGAAGCTGCTAGACTAGTCTCAGCCGCCTAACGCTCAACATTTGCTCTCTGCTCCCCCAATATCTGGAAGTCCCAGCACTGTTGTGTGTATTGATAATGAGAACACACTGATTCCCCTTTTTACACTCTTGATTACTCACATATATTGTTTGCATATCCTCGCCATGTCAAAAAGCACTGTTAACCTGTAGATACGGTTACTATCATTCAGTGCAACAGCCGGGCAAAGTCTGTCTGCCAGGAGGAAATTCACTTTATTCCTCCTGGCAGTCTCTGGCTTTCAGTCATAGGGGTGTTCGTTACGGCTTCGGTCACCGTGGCTGTAACAACACCCCAGCACTGACTGACAACTGGTTGAGCTACAGAGCCAGCTGTCAGTCAGTGCTTGGGCGTGTTAACGGGCCGCCGCTCACTATGCACTGAGCAGTGACTGAAGCCACACCTCTATGACCGAAAGCCGGAGGCTATGGACTGCGCTGTAACTGAAGCCATTCCTCTATGACTGAATACTGGAGGCTGTGTACTGAGCGGTGACTGAAGCTGCATTTCTGTGACTGAAAGCCGGAGGCTGTGCACTGAGTGGTGACTGAAGCTGCACTTCTATGACTGAAAGCCAGAGGTGCCGGGAGGAATAAAGTTAATTTCATCCTGCTAGCTGGGCTTTCAGTGCTATTAACCTGCAAATTGACCCGATAACTGCAGGTTAATAGCATTTGGGGACATGACTGGTTCCCTTTAACACAATCCGTTTTCAAGGGCTCCAATGCACATAAGACTATCGGCCGAACCTGTAGTTATTGTCCGGAGCACCCAACTATAGTCTAAGGTGAATGGAGGTCTTAAAGCATGCCTCATAGCATTCCTTACTGTGAGCTGTTCTCGCTAAATAATGCAGCTTGTGGAAGTGCATATGTCCAGTATAATGCGTGTCCAGTATAATGCGTGTCCAGTATAATGCGTGTCCAGTATAATGCGTGTCCAGTATAATGCGTGTCCAGTATAATGCGTGTCCAGTATAATGCGTGTCCAGTATAATGCGTGTCCAGTGTAATGCGTGTCCAGTGTAATGCGTGTCCAGTGTAATGCGTGTCCAGTGTAATGCGTGTCCAGTGTAATGCGTGTCCAGTGTAATGCGTGTCCAGTGTAATGCGTGTCCAGTGTAATGCGTGTCCAGTGTAATGCGTGTCCAGTGTAATGCGTGTCCAGTGTAATGCGTGTCCAGTGTAATGCGTGTCCAGTGTAATGCGTGTCCAGTGTAATGCGTGTCCAGTGTAATGCGTGTCCAGTGTAATGCGTGTCCAGTGTAATGCGTGTCCAGTGTAATGCGTGTCCAGTGTAATGCGTGTCCAGTGTAATGCGTGTCCAGTGTAATGCGTGTCCAGTGTAATGCGTGTCCAGTGTAATGCGTGTCCAGTGTAATGCGTGTCCAGTGTAATGCGTGTCCAGTGTAATGCGTGTCCAGTGTAATGCGTGTCCAGTGTAATGCGTGTCCAGTGTAATGCGTGTCCAGTGTAATGCGTGTCCAGTGTAATGCGTGTCCAGTGTAATGCGTGTCCAGTGTAATGCGTGTCCAGTGTAATGCGTGTCCAGTGTAATGCGTGTCCAGTGTAATGCGTGTCCAGTGTAATGCGTGTCCAGTGTAATGCGTGTCCAGTGTAATGCGTGTCCAGTGTAATGCGTGTCCAGTGTAATGCGTGTCCAGTGTAATGCGTGTCCAGTGTAATGCGTGTCCAGTGTAATGCGTGTCCAGTGTAATGCGTGTCCAGTGTAATGCGTGTCCAGTGTAATGCGTGTCCAGTGTAATGCGTGTCCAGTGTAATGCGTGTCCAGTGTAATGCGTGTCCAGTGTAATGCGTGTCCAGTGTAATGCGTGTCCAGTGTAATGCGTGTCCAGTGTAATGCGTGTCCAGTGTAATGCGTGTCCAGTGTAATGCGTGTCCAGTGTAATGCGTGTCCAGTGTAATGCGTGTCCAGTGTAATGCGTGTCCAGTGTAATGCGTGTCCAGTGTAATGCGTGTCCAGTGTAATGCGTGTCCAGTGTAATGCGTGTCCAGTGTAATGCGTGTCCAGTGTAATGCGTGTCCAGTGTAATGCGTGTCCAGTGTAATGCGTGTCCAGTGTAATGCGTGTCCAGTGTAATGCGTGTCCAGTGTAATGCGTGTCCAGTGTAATGCGTGTCCAGTGTAATGCGTGTCCAGTGTAATGCGTGTCCAGTGTAATGCGTGTCCAGTGTAATGCGTGTCCAGTGTAATGCGTGTCCAGTGTAATGCGTGTCCAGTGTAATGCGTGTCCAGTGTAATGCGTGTCCAGTGTAATGCGTGTCCAGTGTAATGCGTGTCCAGTGTAATGCGTGTCCAGTGTAATGCGTGTCCAGTGTAATGCGTGTCCAGTGTAATGCGTGTCCAGTGTAATGCGTGTCCAGTGTAATGCGTGTCCAGTGTAATGCGTGTCCAGTGTAATGCGTGTCCAGTGTAATGCGTGTCCAGTGTAATGCGTGTCCAGTGTAATGCGTGTCCAGTGTAATGCGTGTCCAGTGTAATGCGTGTCCAGTGTAATGCGTGTCCAGTGTAATGCGTGTCCAGTGTAATGCGTGTCCAGTGTAATGCGTGTCCAGTGTAATGCGTGTCCAGTGTAATGCGTGTCCAGTGTAATGCGTGTCCAGTGTAATGCGTGTCCAGTGTAATGCGTGTCCAGTGTAATGCGTGTCCAGTGTAATGCGTGTCCAGTGTAATGCGTGTCCAGTGTAATGCGTGTCCAGTGTAATGCGTGTCCAGTGTAATGCGTGTCCAGTGTAATGCGTGTCCAGTGTAATGCGTGTCCAGTGTAATGCGTGTCCAGTGTAATGCGTGTCCAGTGTAATGCGTGTCCAGTGTAATGCGTGTCCAGTGTAATGCGTGTCCAGTGTAATGCGTGTCCAGTGTAATGCGTGTCCAGTGTAATGCGTGTCCAGTGTAATGCGTGTCCAGTGTAATGCGTGTCCAGTGTAATGCGTGTCCAGTGTAATGCGTGTCCAGTGTAATGCGTGTCCAGTGTAATGCGTGTCCAGTGTAATGCGTGTCCAGTGTAATGCGTGTCCAGTGTAATGCGTGTCCAGTGTAATGCGTGTCCAGTGTAATGCGTGTCCAGTGTAATGCGTGTCCAGTGTAATGCGTGTCCAGTGTAATGCGTGTCCAGTGTAATGCGTGTCCAGTGTAATGCGTGTCCAGTGTAATGCGTGTCCAGTGTAATGCGTGTCCAGTGTAATGCGTGTCCAGTGTAATGCGTGTCCAGTGTAATGCGTGTCCAGTGTAATGCGTGTCCAGTGTAATGCGTGTCCAGTGTAATGCGTGTCCAGTGTAATGCGTGTCCAGTGTAATGCGTGTCCAGTGTAATGCGTGTCCAGTGTAATGCGTGTCCAGTGTAATGCGTGTCCAGTGTAATGCGTGTCCAGTGTAATGCGTGTCCAGTGTAATTGCGTGTCCAGTGTATTGCGTGTCCAGTGTAATTGCGTGTCCAGTGTAATTGCGTGTCCAGTGTAATTGCGTGTCCAGTGTAATTGCGTGTCCAGTGTAATGCGTGTCCAGTGTAATGCGTGTCCAGTATAATGCGTGTCCAGTATAATGCGTGTCCAGTATAATGCGTGTCCAGTATAATTGCGTGTCCAGTATAATGCGTGTCCAGTATAATCCCTTCCATAGTGCTGGTGTCTAGACACCTTCAATATGTATTTTTAATTATTAGACCAATGAAATATCTCTGCTTTATACTGAAAGCAGCGACCCCCACCTCTGCCAGCATGTAATTGCCAGTACAGCCACTGTAATCTTTCCCTCTCCCAATGGCACGTGCAGGGCAGTAGTGTTACTGTGTTACGTCCTTGTACTCCGCACTGAAATGGTCACTGTTATTTCAGTAAACTTTGCATAAAGTATTAGTACATTGTGACTATAAGAAACTTTGTAATATATCTTAGCATAGAAATCTACTGATTTCTTCACTTATGAACCTTTTTCCCCTCCTGACTCCTGAACTCACCATTTGGGAAAAAAAAAACAACTCCACTCCATCTTGGGGAAAGCACAACAGACTTGCCACTCACTAAGGATCAGATGACCGCTCCATTTATTCGCTCGAGAGGAAAAATAAGTGAGGAGTAGTCAGCAAAGTGAGAAATCGGGCGAATCAAGCTGCATCTTCATGCATCCATTTTACCTTATTCCAGTGCTGGATTCACAGGAATCCAGCTCAGTACTTCTGTGAAATGTCTTCCATGCTGCTTCTGACTCCTGTCACTGTTAGGCCGGGACTTGATGCGAGAGACTCATTCAATGGCAGAAACTCGCAAGTGTGACCCCAGCCTTACAGTGATTATTTACCGTTTGCAGCGGTGACATCACAACAGTAGCGCTGCCGCCATTCCTTGGGGTCAGCATGACCGGCAGTGGAAAATTCCTTAAATATTTGGAAGGTCTTTGCTTGCTATTGATGAAAGGAAACCATTTATATGTCAGCTGTGAGAAGTGTTGGGTATATGGGAAGGTTTCCATTCTTTGATGGCAAGCCGGGATCTGGAATTGACGATGCGTGGTAGATAATGGCGCACAATTTAATTGTGTTCTTTCTACAATGATTAGGACTTTTGGATGACGTTATACTACAGGAAGTACTTTGAGACTATGGAGCTTTTCAGATGCCTAGTAATGATGTATATCCAGACTAAATATATCTCCTGGCTAGTTCTCCTGATTGATCCCTCGGGCCGTATAGTGAATTGTATACGCCAATCACATGTATCCATTTACAATCCCTGGATTGAAAATAGATACATATCTGGCAGGAACCAAAGGAATATAGTGGGCTGCTGCTCATACGTGTGGCCCCCTCTTCATATAAAGCCCTGCTCTATTATGGGGGAACCGGAAGCACAGTCTGCTGGATATTAAATCTACACTCGGGGAGGGGGTGGAAAATTAGTGAGTGGCCCCCCGAGGGAACACTGGCCTTGTTTGGAGTTGGACATTTCTATAGAGCGTTTATTGTTTGGCGACACTCCTGGAAAGATCTGCTGCAGTCTTTGCTCGTGACCACATGAGCAGACCCCGGAGCCTTTAATCCCCCTTAAATTCCTTACAACCACAGCCTGTGTGAGCGGGACAGAGAGGCGACAAGTCCCTGTTAATTGCATGCCAAAGTCTACTATTAAAGGGGTATTAAAAATATAAATAAATATATATATATATATATCTTAAATGCATATGCAGCATTTGGGACTAAAAATCATTTTTGCAATATTTAGTTTCATTAAAAAATGTTGCATCCTTTTTTTTTTTTTTTGTTTCTTTATTTGCACATTCTGCTTTGCTGTGGTCTGAGCTCATAAATCAACAACAAATAAAGATAAGTTAATAAAACTCTCCAATTGGACGGTCAGAAGACTCTTACTGACAGATTCTCAGTTAACTCCTTCTGCAGCCAGCAACAGACAGTGCGACACGAAGGCAAACGGTGCGAAATTTTTAATGAAACCCAATTGCGAAAACAGAAGAAGTAAATAAAATTGTTTTAGGGAAATGTAATAACCATGAAGCAAGCGGAGTAAAGATCCACCTTATATTTTTTCTTGTTTAGGATAAGTTAATCTAGGTATTTTTTTTCAGGTGATTTTTTTTCTGCTGCAAAACCTGATCTCTTGGCAGGAAAGAAGCTGCAGAAAAAAGCTGGTTTTTCTTGCATTCTTTGCTGCGGTTTTGGCATGCTAGACTTGTCTCTTGTGCATGCTGATAAAGTTTAGCATTGGAAAAAAAAAAGGTCTTATTCTATAGAATCAGGTTTTGGCACAAAACCCCCCCCAGAAAATAAACCTGATACCTGCATTTTTTTGGTGCGGTTTTTCAGCATTTTTTTCATCACCCATTCATTTCACTGGATGAAAAACGCTGAAAAAAAAGTGACATGCTCCATATCCAAAAAACCACAAATACTGATAACAAAAATACGAAGGTGTGTGCTTGAGATTTGATTGACCCACTCCTGATTTTTGGCTTACAAATACTGATGTAAAATACTGACCAAATACTGTGGCCTAAGGCTGATTTCACACCAGCGTATGTAAAATTTTCAGTTTTTCGTCCAGAAATAAACACGTTTTGCATTCATATAATGTTGTGCCCACATACTGCCCGCTTTACATACGCACTGCACATGGATATTTAATACGCTTGTCTGAATGAGGCCTTATGCCGGTTTTACACAACCTTCTTTTTTTTTTTACATACGTGAAAATTTCTATATTTTTTTATATGTTATTTTTTATTTGTCCAGGTTTTTTTTTTTTTTTTTCCCTGTCAAGTCCACAAAAAAGGGACCAGTTACATTAATTTTAAAGGGTCTGTGATTTACGGTATCCATAAAAATAACCAATTGCGCACATACTAAAAAATAATGGATCTCCAATTAATGAAGATCCGCCAGTTTTATCTGTCTCAAGAGTCTTCTAGAACATATATTAAATGCTTCTTGGAAAGTGCTGACAACAATATTGGATTGTGAATCCTAATTATTAGAATTTTCAGACTTTTCCTCCACAACCTGCTAATGCTGCAGTCAGGTTATGGGGTTTGGATCGGACCCAATTCTTATGTGCAGATTTCCTTGGCCGGGTATTAGAATTCTTCAACAATTGAGCTGAAGGGAAACCCCAGAAAGGGAATTTTGATTAAGTATGCAAATTAGCTCTCCTTTAGAAGTAAGGGAAAAAAGTCTCTTTAGTTCTTAGGCTGCCGTCACACTATCAGTATTTGGTCAGTATTTTACATCAGTATGTGTAAGCCAAAACCAGGAGTGGGTGATAAATACAGAAGTGGTGCATATGTTTCTATTATACTTTTCCTCTATTTGTTCCACTCCTGGTTTTGGCTTACAAACACTGATGTAAATTACTGACCAAATACTACTAGTGTGACGGCAGCCTTACACTTTGGCCCCGATTCATTACTTTTTTTTTGTCCTTTGACATTCATTGCCGACACCAAACTTTTCAAAATTGTGCATGTGGTTTAAGAATTTTGCAAGTCAGTCAAAAAAGTCTTTATTTTTGCCTGTTAACTTTTTTTTTTTTAACACTTTAGCTCAAAAAGTCTCCCATTTTGCAAAACATCACAAGAATTGTATGTGTTTTTTTTTTCTCCTGCATACATAAATCGAGGGGACCTGGAGCACATTTGCAACAAATTTTGCCACTTTTTGAAAAGTCTCAAATATTGTATCAAGTGGAAGACCTAAACTTCACCCAAAGTAAGGAACTAAGCACGAAAAAGGCAAAACAGGCAAACACACATAGGCTACGTTCACACTAGCGTTGTGCGCCGCTGTGTCGGCGATGCAACGCACAACGCACGCAAAAACGCGGCAAAACGCACGCAAAAACGCTGCGTTTTGCGACGCATGCGTCGGTTTTTGCCGAAAATCGGACGCAAGAAAAATGCAACTTGTTGCGTTTTCTTGGTCCGACGCTTGCGGCAAAAAAGACGCATGTGTGGCACAACGCAACAAAAAAAAACGCATGCGTCCCCCATGTTAAGTATAGGGGGCGCATGACGCATGCGTCGCCGCTGCGTCGCCGACGCAAATCCGACGCACATTAGCTTAACGCTAATGTGAACGTAGCCATACAACAGATATTTTTTTTTTTTTTTTTAAAAAGGCACAAATTAAAAGAAAAATTGGGTGCAAAGAAGAAACACCAAAAAACTAGACCTAAAAAGGCGCATATGCAATAATGAATCGGACCCTAGAATTTAATGTCCAACCCTTGTCAGTAGAGACCAGGAACTGGTTGGAGAGGTGAGAGGCCTATGATACGCTCAAACAAGAATGGACGTTACCTCTTTTGACCTCTTCAAGGTTTCCAAACCCTGAAGTTGTTTAGAGGTGACCTAAGACTGAACTTCTGCACAGCAATGTCGTTTTTGTATTGCTGTGCACCATTTTCATTTTTTGCGATGCGTTATCTGTTGGATAACCTTAGACATCCACGGACCCGCCAATGTTTACAAGAGGGAGACGTTTCTGTCCACACCATCATCTTTTGACCTCTTTTAGGTGTAATTTTGGTCAATTCTTCACCTGTGGGAGTTTTGTAAAATTTCTTCTTCAGGTCACTTCTTTTAACCATTTTGTGTCTTTTGAAGCCAGAAGAGGTTGAAGCTCAAAAGCCTGACCATATGAACGAGGAACCTTTTATAGCTGAGGAACCTTCTATAATCCCAGTAGAAGACCCAACCTGCTTTCTTCAGGTTTAACCCCCTTTCTTTTTTTTTTTTTTCTACAGTAGCAGCTATTAATCATTTACAGTTTCCGATGATACAGAATCTTATTCTTATGTTCTTGCCGTACTGTATGTGATCTCTTAGGTTGGGTCAGTTCTTACTGTGTTCTCCAGACATTTGCAATCCTTACAAGTATGCAATGTGTAAGGGGTGCGTGTTCCTTTAACCGTGCTGCCTGTGACGGAGGAGACTTTACCTCCCATCATTTCCTCTCAGCTGATCGCAGCTTCGGTTTATGTCCTTGTCTGAGCTTGTGGTCTGAGACTATTCGGCAAGAGCTCCCTCATGTCCAAAAATGGAAATGTTCATCTTTTTTTTAATTCCTATTAAACTTAAGGGGACGGAGTTTAGGAGGAGTTTTCTTTGAATTACAGAGCCAAAGGAATCCTGCATTAGATCACTCTCTGGAATCCAGAGCCCGGCCATGATGTACTGTTAGTCACAATATTAAATTATTCATTTCATTCATTCTTACTTTGCTTCTGAGAATCTCCAAATGTGGCAGTCTGTACCGACCTCAACCCTGCCTTCTTACTTTTTTACCATTCATTCCAGCTCTTTCATGCTGAGACTTGTAGTTGATGATCGAACTGGTGAAAGACTGAATACCTAATATAGGACTGGTACTCTAAGAAACATCATAACTGCTAGATTATAACGCGATCCCTGCGGGGATATGACTAAAGGGAAATTCTGGATCCAGCAACCACATCACAAATTATTCATATTGTTTGCGATCTCGAAATATGGAAATCTGACATGTTGATTTGAGGTTTTTTTCCTATCTCCCCCAGCAATCAGCAAGCAAGTGAGCATCTGCCGACAATTGCGAAATGTATGTGGATAAACAATTGTACTAATGATTTTGGGATAGGAACCCTTGGTCTCCTGATTGGTGAGGTTCCATGGGTTAGACCACCAGTGATCTTCAAGTTAACAGGTTCCCTACAGATATGTGCAGTTGCATTCCTGTTAAAACCCCTTTAAATAATCCCTTTAATTACACAATTTTAAAGTTTTTGTCTGGACTTAAACTTAATTTGTAGAAAAATATTGCATACCCATGTGTCTTGATCAGTTGTGGAGGGCAGGGCACTAAAAAAATGGAAGGTGTATTATGTTCTGTGACATTTATGATATATCGACAGAATATACAATAATTGCCGGTTGGATTCAAATTCTACTTACAGGATGTTTGCCTCCACTAATCTGCAGTCTAATGGTACAGTCACAGGTTTCTGACCGGTGTAACAGGCCAAATTAAACCCCCTCCAGAATATACCCGGGGTTAAAGTGACCTAAGCCAGATTATTCCCCTCAGGGTCAGAATATACCCCAGCTGCTGTAGATCAGATTTTTCAGGCTTTTGAGAACCATTGAGTGATATACTCAATAACGGAGCCCCAGGCAGCACACAGGGACCCCAGGCATCACGCGGGAGGCAGAGACAGCGAACGGCGGGCAAAGACAGCGAACGGGGCCCCAGGCAGTGCACGGCGGGGAAGAGACAACGTGCAGGGCCCCTGTGTGCTGTCTTTGCCCATATGTGCGCTGCCTGGGGCCCCTGTATGTGCTGCCTGGGGCCCTCGAGCGTGCTGCCTGCCCCCGTGTGCTGCCTGGGACCCCGTGTTCTGCCTGGGGCCCCGTTATTGAGTATATCACTCAATGGTTCTCAAAAGCCTGAAAAATCTGATCTACAATACCCGGGGTATATTCTGGCCCACAGGGGTATAAACTGGCCTAGGCCACTTTAACCCTGGGTATATTCTGGGCGGGGCGGTTAATGTGGCCTGTTACATCGGGATGTAGAAACTCCTAAATCCACAGAAAAAAACGAGTCAAATACTCTTGGAATAAGTTCCCAACTAATTTTAATGGGAAAATCTCCTATATTGCACACCATTTTTTTACACCATATTGAACATTTGGAGTCAAATCTGCATCTAAATTCTTCGAAAATAAAAAATTGAATAGTCCCTAAAGAGAAAGTGTTGATGCCTTCACATGACTGTCTACAATAGATCATGGACTTTGCACTTACTGACTAATGATTCAAAGCTCTCACGTAATACAGTGGAGTCACAGGCGCTGAAGACCACCTGTATAATTCACATACTGCTTTTTGGAGTGGCTGTCAGGTGACGAGACACCATTGTGATGCATGAGGCATCCAGAAATGTCTATACAGGACACCATTAGCACTTGCTAGTCCCTGCTCCTCCGCTGCTGGCCACTACTATTCTGTGTGTGGCTACCCACATATACAGTTGTACTCAAAAGTTTACATACCTGTGTAAAGTGTACAGTTCATGCTAGACAGCCCAGGAATTTACAGGAACTGGAGGCATTTTGCCAAGAAGAGTGAGCAGCTTTACCATCTGAGAAAATAAAGAACCTCATCCACAACTACCACAAAAGACTTCAAGCTGTCATTGATGTTAGAGGGGGCAATACACGGTATTAAGAAATGGAGTATGTGAACTTTTGATCAGGGTCATTTGGGTGTTTTGGGTTGTCATTATGATTTAAAAGGAAAAAACACAGTAGTTTGACAATAAATGGCTTCACCCAACCACTAACCATGAGTGGAGAAAAGTTTTAGTGTCATCATTCATATTCTCTGAAAAAAGGCCAAGAAAGCCAAAATTCTGCCGGAGTATGTAAACTTTTGAGCACAACTGTAGTTAACCTGTCAAGCATTTTTCAATTCACATGGTTGGGGGGGGCAACACATAATGGCCACTGGGGTGCAGGTTTTGCACCCCCGGTCTTGGTGCTTTTGTTATACTCTATTCTCAGATTTCTGCTGAAAGGTTTGTATATGGCGCCAGCGCTTCCCTGCCCATATAGAACAAGCTGTGGAGCATTAAAGAGGGATTTATATGACTGTTTTCTAAAATGTTATCCTTAATTCTGACTCACTTTCTTGCTGGGAAAACTTTTTGTCAGCACTCACTGTGTCCTGGACACAATGAGTTACAGCTCAGCCGGTCTGTAGGATCAGGGTCATGTTGAGCTGTCAGTTTTGTTAGTGACATCTCAGTCGCTCTATAGGGTGAGGGTCGTGCTGAGCTGTCGTATTGTGAGTTACAGTCCAACCACCAAACAGGGCAGGGTGTCTTCTAGGTGTCTCCCGTTCTGGGTTGATTACCTGGCTACTTAGCTGGCTGTCAGTAAGGCTACGTTCACATTTGCGGCCAGCGCCGCAGCGTCGGGCGCCGCAGCGGCGCCGCATGCGTCATGCGCCCCTATATTTAACATGGGGGCGCATGGACATGCGGCGCACTTGCGTTTTGCGCCGCATGCGTCGCTGCGGCGCCCGCGTCCAGGCGCAGAGGACGCAGCAAGTTGCATTTTTGCTGCGTCCAAATTCAATGAAAAAAACGACGCATGCGGCGCAAAACGCAGCGTTGTGCATGCGTTTTGCTGCGTTTTTGTTTGCGTTGTGCGCTGCGGCGCCGACGCTGCGGCGCACAACGCAAATGTGAACGTAGCCTAACTGATTACTGCCAGACATAGCTTTAGCTCAGTGATGTTTCTGTGCCTTGTTTTCCAGTGATCTTTTTTCGGTCTTTTGCTTCTAGACCTTGGACCTTGCCTCTGACCATTTGCCTAAACCCCTTGTCTTGATAAGTTACCTTTGTGGAATTCTGACCTCAGACTGTGACCTGACTACTCCTTTGTCTCTCCCCTCTGTTAATGACCCCAGACCTCTTGACTACCCTGTCTCACAGCTTGTCCATAAGTAGTGACTCGTCATCAGATTCGTGAATCGGCGTCACTTTTATCTTTCTGTTGGATTCCATGCAAATCTACCTCTATCTGAGAAAATGGTAGTTTTCTTCCTTGGGAGTATAGCACTGTACATATGGTGTCCAATAGAGCCTGCATGTCAGTGCACAGTTTTATGGCTCCATACATAACTCTGCCCTAAACCAGGCTTAGGGTACCGTCACACAGTGCCATTTTCATTGCTACGACGGCACGATCCGTGACGTTCTAGCGATATCGTTACGATATCGTTGTGTCTGACACACTACTGCGATCCGGATCCCCGCTGAGAATCGTACGTCGTAGCAGATCGTTTGAAACTTTCTTTCCTCGTCTAGTGTCCCGCTGTGGCGGCATGATTGCATTGTGTGACACAGGTTGTATACGATGTGCGCACAGTAACCAACGGCTTCTACATCGCAAATACGTCATGAAATTATCGCTCCAGCGGCGTGTATTGCAACGTGTGACCGCAGTATACGACGCTGGAGCGATAATCATACAACGCTGCAACGTCACGAATCGTGCCGTCGTAGCGATGAAAATGGCACTGTGTGACGGTACCCTTAGGCGGATGTATTGGTCTGCTGTCTGTATGTGCAGCTGATCCTTTTATAGGCTAGTTCACACTAGCGATTTTTCCACATGTAAATGGAGAAAGAAATCACAGCATGCACTGGACTGATCTGTTTTTGGACCAGAATAGTGCATTAAATCTTGGGCAAGGAGATGAGACTGATCCAATATATAACCCTTTTGGTTCATCTAAGGCCAGGTTTAGGGCTTATGCACAAGGTCAAGTTTGGACATATATGTATCTCTGAACTTGACCTTATGCCAAAGCCCTAAACCTTGCCTTAGATGAACCAGAAGGGTTTACTAACATGTTTCACTTGTGTTGCTGTTTTGTTGTTAATTTTACCCAACATATGCATTATTGGTATCGTATATGTGGTTAGATCTATACTTCTTTGGATCGAATTGCTGCTCCACTTTGTATATCTTGAGTATTCTGATCCTGGCAATACAAAACCTCTAACCTGCCAATTGATGAATAAAGATTCTGAGCAAACAAGAAATTGAACGTAGCTTTTCTGTCCATTTATGGCAGAATAGATGCTCCTTATAGTCCGGGCCCAGCAGGGAAGCATTGTTTATAGCTGTTGATCGCTGAATTTAAACATATCCAAATGTAAGTTTACACTATTGGAAGATGAGATTGAGCATAAGATAAACAGGGGGGTTGGTCCCGGCCGTTTTATTCATTCTCTGTTAACTTTGTTCCCTCATGTGTTTAGGTTTAATTGCAAATAAAACAGACTTTACATGATACAGCTGATGTGTAAAACATGGACTGGATTGGGAACTCTGGATTATCTTACACTTCGATGGGTTGAACCCTAGAAATACCGTACTTCATAATTGTGGGGTCCGTAATTGCATGCAGGGAGTACAGTAGATGGATCACTGTACTTTTGGCACATACTAATACCCCGTATAATTCATGATAAATGAAAATGATGTAAATCGTAATTTCTTTACAAGACCTGACCTGGCGACACTGACTTTGGGTAAACCATCTATAGATCTTGATTCATACTGTATGCAAAATGTATTAAAGCGAACCTGTCAGCATAATTTTGTAATATAAAGTAAATCCATGGCTGTAATGACCCTGTAAGGCCGGCGTCACACTGGCGAGTTTTACGGATGTATGAGCGCAGAAAATATACCCGTAAAATACGCATAACACATGGCCCAATGATTCTCTATGGCCCAGCTCCTATCAGCCGTATTTTACGGATCCGTATTATACAGTCTTCTACGGCCGTACAAAATCGCAGCATGCTGCTTTTGTCACCATATTGCGCAAAAAAATCACCAATGAAAGTCTATGGGGGCAAGAAAAATACGGATTACACACGGAGCAGCAGTGTGACTTGCGAGAAATACGCAGCGGTGTTCTATAGAATTCAATAATTGTCCTCATATGTCCTCATATGAACTCGAGCGTGGGAACTTTTCCCAGGCTCCAGTTCATGAGGACATCCAGCAGAGGGCGCCTCACCGCAACTCAAGGTAACTACAGGTCATTCCCCTGCAATCCATTCATTCCCAGGGGTTTTACAGCCAGGAGCACTGCTTTAGCACAGCTCCTGGCTGTAAAATGATTTAACCCCTTCAGATGGATTTACTTCGTGGGACTTGACCTGAGCGACGGAAGGTATGAGATATTGTTGTTGTTTTATTTTTCCTTTGTTACAGAACGAGGGTCTTCAGGAGGATTACCAGTATAATAAAATATTACAACAACCTGTGTCTTTATTTCATTAAAATACTTTTAAAAAATGTGTGTGGGTTTTATTAACCATTTCGTACTATTGGATTAATAATGGATAGGTGTCATAATTGACGCCTCTCCATTATTAATCTGGCTTAATGTCACCTTACAATAGCAAGGTGACATTAACCCTTCATTACCCCATATCCCACCGCTACACAGGAGTGGGAAGAGAGTGGCCAAGTGCCAGAATAGGCGCATCTTTACAGATGTGCCTTTTCTGGGGTGGCTGGGGGCAGATGTTTGTAGCCAGGGGGGGCCAATAACCCTGGACCCTCTCTAGGCTATTAATATCTGCCCTCAGTCACTGGCTTTACCACTCTGGTGGAGAAAATTGTGCGGGAGCCCACAACATTTTTTTCCGCCATTTAACCCTTTATTTTACAAGCTAGAGTGCCCACATTTTGCACATACACACTACTAACATTAGTAGTGTGGAATATGCAAAAAAAAAAGGGATATGAGATGGTTTACTGTATGTAAACCATGTCTCATATCCTGTCGGGTTTGGGAAGGAAAAAGAAAAAGCCGGCAATTGAATTACCGGCTTTTCACGTATTTCGCGCTGGATTAAATATAAATACAGAATATATATATATATATATATATATATATATATATATATATATATATATATATATATATATATATATATATATATATATATATATATATATATATATATATATATACTGTGTGTGTATATGTATATATAAGATATATATAAAATATATATATATACTGTATATACACTCACCGGCCACTTTATTAGGTACACCATGCTAGTAACGGGTTGGACCCCCTTTTGCCTTCAGAACTGCCTCAATTCTTCGTGGCATAGATTCAACAAGGTGCTGGAAGCATTCCTCAGAGATTTTGGTCCATATTGACATGATGGCATCACACAGTTGCCGCAGATTTGTCGGCTGCACATCCCAAAGATGCTCCATACAAGGCAGGATGGATCCACGCTTTCATGTTGTTTACGCCAAATTCTGACCCTACCATCCGAATGTCGCAGCAGAAATCGAGACTCATCAGACCAAGCAACGTTTTTCCAATCTTCTACTGTCCAATTTCGATGAGCTTGTACAAATTGTAGCCTCAGTTTCCTGTTCTTAGCTGAAAGGAGTGGTACCCGGTGTGGTCTTCTGCTGCTGTAGCCCATCTGCCTCAAAGTTCGACGCACTGTGCGTTCAGAGATGCTCTTAGGCCTACCTTGGTTGTAACGGGTGGCGATTTGAGTCACTGTTGCCTTTCTATCAGCTCGAACCAGTCTGCCCATTCTCCTCTGACCTCTGGCATCAACAAGGCATTTCCGCCCACAGAACTGCCGCTCACTGGATTTTTTTTCTTTTTCGGACCATTCTCTGTAAACCCTAGAGATGGTTGTGCGTGAAAATCCCAGTAGATCAGCAGTTTCTGAAATACTCAGACCAGCCCTTCTGGCACCAACAACCATGCCACGTTCAAAGGCACTCAAATCACCTTTCTTCCCCATACTGATGCTCGGTTTGAACTGCAGGAGATTGTCTTGACCATGTCTACATGCCTAAATGCACTGAGTTGCCGCCATGTGATTGGCTGATTAGAAATTAAGTGTTAACAAGAAGTTGGACAGGTATACCTAATAAAGTGGCCAGTGAGTGTATATACTGTATATATGTTTTAACGAACACTTGAGCACATAAATCCCTTAGATGTCGGTTTTGCAAGCCTGCGAGAAAATATCGCAGTACGGATTACATACGGAGGATGCCATGCGCAAAATACGCTGACACACCCTGCCTACGGATGACATACGGATCACTATTTTGGGAACATTTCTGCGTATTACGGCCGTAATAAACGGACCATATTTACATACGCTGAGTGTGACGCCGGCCTAATGCTGATTAAATTAAATACATTTGGTAAAGAAATCGGCTTTGTGGTTCCTCTTTAATCACCACTTGAAGTTTTCTGCTAATTAGATTTTGGTGCACAGGGGCCGGACTGTACACTGGGTGTTCTCCTCCCTGTCTGTGATTCCTCGGTCCATCTGCTGCATCCAGTCTGTGAATGACCGGTCTCCTCTGTTAAAAAAAAAAAAAAAAAAAAATCTCAGTAGTCACCTGTTATTCAAAGACTGGGGCCAACGGAGGTGTTGGGGAATCATAGACAGGTAGTAGAGGACCCAATGCACAGTCCGGCCTCTGTGCACCCAAATCTAATTAGCAGAAAAGTTCACATGGTGATTAAAGATGAACCACAAAGTAGATTTCTTAACCAACGGTATCAATGTACTCAGCATTGCAGTCATATTTTTACTTTTCATGCAGTGACAGGTTCTCTTTAAAGATATGTTTGCACTTCTCTAGGTGTGTTTTGTTAACAGTAAGAGTAGCAGAACCCCAATGAACCCTTACTAAATTAAATGGTGTCTATCAGAACCAGTGTGAATCTCTTGTAAAACTGATCCGTTATAGCTTCCATCATTTTGCTAAAGTGGCAATCTTTGGCATCACCGGTAGATCAATGGGCTGGTAGTTGTGACCAAAGCTCAAGAATAATTTTCATAAATTAATTTGGACATGTTCTGACATAGGTCTCGTGATAAAACCCCTAAGAGAGCAGATATCATACGGTTGTTGGCTTGGCACTGGAGCCACTGATTCCAAAGTACAAATCCATTCATTTTGCGTTATTATTGCCTTATGCGTTATTTTTGCCTTAAAAAGGTTTTCAGTTGCTGTTATTGATGACCTGTTGCTAGGAGAATTTAACGATATCTGGTCGGTGCGGTTCTGAAACCCAGCTCCCGCACCCATCAGTTGATAGCCGCCCTAGCAGTGGCCGGGATGTAAGCCGTGTACGGCGCGGCACACCACCACTTCATCACCACTTTGTAGTGGCCATTCCTGGGTTCTGCAGATCCGCTTCTATCATAATGAAGACCCAGATCAAATCTCTGGCATCATAACCTCTGTTCTGAATGAATGCCAACGTAAAAGTTTTAAGTTTTAGAATTTGAGCAGAGCTTGTTGCTGCGACTTAATTTGCAAAGCCGCCTTCTGAGGATTCCCATACAACCATCCGTGAATGCAGATACAGGGGCTTACCTCTGCATGTAATTGCGCATTAGTCAGGATAGATCTGTTTCTATAGTAACAATGCGTTTATATTGTTTGTGATACACTGTATTTCGCATACCATGATATATTATACTGCAGTTTTCTAGTTGACCATTTCACAATTCTACGTTTTCCAGCTTGTCTTTGTGCTGTAGTGTCCTGGTTGTAATGTATTTAACTCGCTGCAGACCGGGATTGTAAGACTTTATAGTAGAGCTGCATTTTACATTACCAGAACCGGATATGTTTAGTGTACAAGAGTCGGCTATAAATACTGAGTGCTGTCTAAAGATGCAAAAACCCTGTAGTTCCAGCTGGAAAATGCATTTTACACATTGCGTATCCAGGCGTTGGGGGGGATGGAGGCTTTCTTAGGCAATAAATGTATTTACAAGTCAATTAATGGATTTGTATTGATATAGGAATATGAATGTGGCCGAACATACGTATTGGGGTCATGTATCTATAGCCTTCTATCAATACTTTTTGGGGGGGTTGTCAGTCAAATTTGTGGTGTTCACCAGAGCTAGTCATGAGATAGTCAGGCCTTTTGCAAGATGGCTGCCAATTATGATGGGCATAAAACCTCTCCATTTTGTTTTCCTTGAACTCCTTTGCTGATACTTTCTTGCATTAGGATGGTAACTCCTGGTGCGCTTCCGCCTGATAGGCTTGTATCCATTGGGGATCAGAACTGCATTTTTTTTCTTTGTTTTTTATTGGGAAAACTCCAATCCATGCCTGTATACAGGAGAACCCCTTGCTACAAGACATTGTGCCAATGTGACCCGGCTCCCTGGTGTGACACATAGCATTACATCCAAGCTGATTACCCGCTAGGTTGTTAATCTGGAAACCTTTTTACTTGGTGTAGTAAGGACTCGTGAGGATACAGAGAACTGCTCCAGCTTGGATAACAAATCCAGGGCTAGACTCCCAATAGATTTTTATTGCGTCTCGGAAGACCTCATGGGGTTTCAGCTATTTGTGACCTTTTACATTATAACCCACAAGTGTAAAACAGCCAAGACAAAGTGTAAGGACTGACCTCACTCCTTGGGCTGCGTCCAAAAGGAAAATGAAATCTGAAGTCCTAGAGATGACTTGTTGGGTTAGGCAGGAGCCGCTGTGGTTTTCGCCGGAGGTTATGATCTGCTCTTTGTAGTCCGTGCTTTTTTACATGCAGATATAAAGGAACAAAAAAAAAGAATAATTTGCAGTGCAAACATCCTGCCCCATTCAGATAAATGTCATTTCAGTCTTTCTGCTGTCCATGTAGCACAGCTGGTTGCACGCAGACGACCTACGGACCAAGGTAACTCGGTGTACATGAGTGATTTTCTGCTGGGCTGCATGGAGTAGCATTTCAGCAGGCGCTAATCTTGTTCTTCTGCAAACACCTCTGTGCTAGTATTAATATTCCTAATTGGTGCAAGAATTGTATCATTGTCTGAACGTATCTCATGGATGTTATTTAAGTGTTAATTATACGACTGATTTGTAGAGTTGCATTACACAGGATGCACCAGCACCTCGCCTGACTCTGCATTGTACAGATGCAAGTGTGATCCGTGACACCAGGTGGCCCATGAATGTGTTTATTGCAGAAGTGGCCCTTCCTGATGTACTTAGATTTTTGACTTTGGTCTAACAAGATGACGTGTGTATGTGTATATATATATATATATATATATATATATATATATATACATATCTCATAAATTGGAACAGGAGCCTCAGTTTAAAGGGAACCTGTCACACCCAAAATCGAAGGTGAGCTGAGCCCACTGGCATCGGGGGCTTATCTACAGCATTCTGGAATGCTGTAGGTAAGCCCCCGATGTATCCTGAAAGAGGAGAAAACGAGTTTAGATTATACTCACCCAGGGGCGTTCCCGCTGCGGTCCGGTTCGATGGGCGTCACAGGTCCGGTCCAGCGCCTCCCATGTTCTTACGATGACGTCCTCTTCTTGTCTTCACGCTGCGGCTCCTGCGCAGGCGTACTTTGTCTGTCCTGTTGAGGGCAAAGCAAAGTACTGCAGTGCGCAGGTGGGGGTAAAGGTCAGAGAGGCCCGGCGCCTGCGCACTGCAGTACTTTGCTCTGACCTCAACAGGGCAGACAAAGTACGCCTGCGCAGGAGCCGCAGCGTGAAGACAAGAAGAGGAAGTCATCCTATGAAGATGAGAGGCCCCGGACTGCGACGCCCATCGGATCGGACCGCCCGCCCAGGTGAGTATAATCTAACCTCTCTTTCTCATCTTTCAGGTTACATCGGGGGCTTATCTACAGCAGTA